>NC_043989.1:34586902-34943569 GCF_902150065.1 Myripristis murdjan
AATTTGCAGATTAGTTTTGATTGATTACATTCATGTTCTTATTTGAACAATTAATCAGACACCATTGCAGACACTTTTAACCTAGACAACATTAATTGCATAAGCAAAAGCGTGACATGTGTGTCAGTGTTATCTTAAGATTTGAATTAAAAGACATGAGTAATCATAGAAATTGTAGAAAATTGAATCAGACCGTAGTAAAATTCTGATCCTCAATAGAGCAGGGGTGGGAAACCATGTTCCATGGAGAGCTGAGAGGCTGCAGCTGATTTCATTGATTACCTCACCTTCAAGCAGAGAGCAGGGACTAATCAGTGAAATCACCTGGTGGAGTTTTTGGTTTGAAAGAAAACCTGCAGCCTCTCGGCTCTGCGGGTGTGAAAACCACACCCGCAGGTGTTGGATACTGTTAACTCTGTACTGTTACGTCTACACTGATATGTTTTCTCACTGGCACGGAGGTCATTGTATCAGAATCAACACCACAACCTCAACACTTCACTCTAAAATGGTCTAACACCAGGATTTTAACTCCAGTGATTTTGCTGTGCATGTAGGTGCAGGTGTTTACCACTATTTTGTGTGTGTGTGTGTGTGTGTGTGTGTGTGTGTGTGTGTGTGTGTGTGTGTGTGTGTGTCTGTGTCTGTGTGTGTGTCTGTGTCTGTGTGTGTGTGTGTGTGTAGTTTTTTTGGCGTCGTCGGACCCTGATGGCTAGACCCATGATCAAAGAGACAGGAATGGCTTCAGTACTGCTGGAGAACCCTTACTATATCCTTCAATCAAAATTACCTGCTGTATCCTGATTTTTTTACCTTAACATTACTTGATTTGTTCCTTTATGTAAATTATTACATAAAGACACACCCAAATAAATATTGGGTGACATTGCAACAAAAATCATTTTATTCACAGTGGCACACATTAAAACGTGTACCTCCTGATGACCCCTACATGGGCATGAGTATGTTAAAGTGAGTACAGGTTCTTACCCATATTGTGGTATTTGCTAGTCCATTCAAGTGTAGTATATCCACCAAGTTTGGTCCATTAACTCCTTCACTGTCGCAAGAATGCCAGCTTCACCAGCTTCGCTGGGACAAAATGACTGAACTAGATGTAGAATACAATTTTGAGTGGTGACACAGAGCTCTAGAATGATTTTGTAGGATGCACAACAACACAAGTTTGTTTTGGTTTTACTTTCAGCACTCTCTTCAGCCAGCTTGATTCCAAAATGGTGTAACTGTGCTCTGCTGTTGCATTGCCACGGTATCTAGATAAGAATCTGAAAAAATTAGTTAAATGTATGATGAAAATTATTTTATGGTAAAGGATTATGCTGAAAGTGATTTAAAACTCTCCACAGAACATGTGAGTTGTTCAGGTTTGTTTCTGAGAGGCTCTGTTTTTTTTTTTTTTTCATATTTACCTTTAGCTAGTTAGTTTATAATACCTAGCCATATTTGCTAATTTCTTTGGGTAAAATTAGTTATAAGGTGAACGTTCCATTTCACAACGTAACATAACAGAAGGTGCAATACTATTGATGTTAAAAAAAAAAAAAATATATATATATATATATATATATATATATATATATATATATTTTTTTTTTTTTTTTTTTTTTTTTTTATTTATTGTTAAAATCTAAGACTTCATCATGATGTTTCAATCGGACTGAAATGTCACAAAGGAGAGAATTTAACAATAAAAATTTTTCTTTAATGTCAGTGTGGTGTTAAGCCTTCCTTTACTCCTCCTGATGTCTTTTTGTATAGTGACAGCACCTCTAAATAATTTTGCTGTTGTACAGATTTCTTTTTCCATTACCAAATGATATTTTAAAATTAAAGAGATTCCAAAATATTGCATATAGCAACTTAATACTGAGACACTTTGGTCACTTGTTTAAAAAAAAAAAAAAAAAAAAAAAAAACTCAGCACATTGGAGGAAAATCTATCACTAAAATCAAAATTTAAAAAATATTCAATACAAGGACTTGATGAACACAGCAATGTGCAAACTGTAGGAGTTCATTCGACTGGATTCTCCATTGGAATTCACTTTCAAATGAGAGCAACATGGCAGAATAGCTCAGCTGTGCAAATCATAGTTAGTAGGGGTATAAATCACAAGCCTTATCATGATACAATATCACATCAATTCTTTGTACAATGATATATTTGCTGATATTACAGTCTGCCATGATACAATTTCGATTCGATTCAGGGGCCTTTGAGCGATATCAACGATACCATATTCTCATTAATATATTTAGATACTGTACATAATATCAACTCACAAACTAACTAAAATGTAATTTGACAAGTTTACTATTTTCAGGTGCTGTGATAGGTTTGTCGTGTTTCCTGAGTATCTTATCTTATAACAGCATTGCTTGCATATAGCATCTGTGTTGTCAGTTGACCCTGCTTTTCTCCTGAAACCAAAGTATTTCCACACAGCTGACTTATTTCTGAGAGAGGAGCCAATATTCTCCTCCTTGTCCACCTAATCTTCAACGCTTGTCATTATTAGCATGGCACTAGCTAGCAGCTACTACCATGGTTTCAGGTATGATTAAGTGGAACTGGCAACATAGTTGCACCATAAGAATTTCCAAGTAAAGGTGACATGATCTGAAAGATGATGATGAAGATCAATGGTCATTACACCTGTAACAGTTAGATTGGGATTTGTTAAAAAAATCGATATTAACCCTGTAAAGTCTGAACTATGAAAGAATTGGCAGAAAATTACAATTTTTTGAAACTGAACCCTTTATTTAGTCCTATAACAAAATGTAAAAAAAAAAAAAAAAAAGATTTTTCAAAAAATATGTTATTACATACGGGTTTTCTGTTGTATCATATATGACAGTACTTGAAGTGCCAATGGTATGGTCCAGGGTGAACAGGGGAAGTGTCCAAATAAACAACAGTATTTTGGTCAAGTAATAATTAAACTGAAAACGGAATGTGTTATTTGATACCGTGTATCATATATGATACAAATGGCTTTATAGGGTTAACAATGCAACAAGAAAAACAGTCCTCAAAAAATAACTCTTGGACGGGTTTTAAGAGTAAAAATGTTTGTGCTTAGCAGATATGGTGACAACAGTTGACTTTTATTATGTAAGAATTAAAACCAAATAAATGCTGTTAGTACTTCTAATTCAGAGTGTGGCTGCCTTCAGCCTTGATCTTCTATTTTTGAGTTCTTGATCATACATTACCTGACATGTACTGAAATTGTTACAGCTGTCTGTAAATGTTTAATTCCTTGACTGATCTCTTACATGGCTACCGCAAACCCAAAGACCAACTGTAAGTCAACATTGCACAGAGCTGTTACTTATGCTAGCCAAATCAAATCTCACAAAATGGTCACATGCACTCGAACTGAGATTTAAAAATCTGTCTCCTCATCTTTATTGTCTGTTTTCAAATGCAACAAATAAAAATACTGATGTGAATATGAAGCTGATTAGCCGCAGCACCATGTTAGAGAATGAACATCAGACTGAAAAAGGTACCTTTGGTATTTTTTTTGATATTTCTGTTGTTGAATATGGGGCATATGTGATGTGAAGTAACTTACTTAAAACAGCTATTTTGCTAGATTCTAGGAGACCCACCAATATCCAACTATTTATACAGTATATATATTTAACCTGAATGATTTTAATTATGGAATTAATTTTATGAAATTGGCTGAAAAATGATATTTGATATAAAAATTATATTTACAGTCAGTGACAGTTTTAAATTTGTAATGAACAGACCAACTTTCTTATGGCCGCTACTCATTTGTTGTTGGTCCCTTTTTGGCCCACACATTAAACTTTTCCAAGATTATCATTGTTGTAAATATTATCTGAGTGGTAGTTAAGGGCACTTTTGACTTATATCATTGTTACATGTTTCATGGGAAGAGTTAGCAAGTTAGCCACAGTTCTGACCCTCATTTTTAAGACATTGCTAAATGAGTAAAGGAATAGTTGACCCAAAAATGAAATGTTATTATGTATTCACCCTCGTATGGAAAACTGGTTAACTTTGTATGTCACTTCACTAGCAAGGTCCAGAAATTTAGATGATTTATTTATTTGTGTGAGAAGATGGTGGGATGAAAAATGCTTGGGTTATGGTTGTATGTCTTTGGATTTGCTTGCAGCATTGTGGGAAAGCTTGAAATGGGAATCCACTGTAGCTCCCAAGTACCATGGATCACTAGGAACCTGTGGGAGAAAGACAGCAGAGAGAAAGGAAGAAAGCAGGAAAGAAAGAAAGACATAAAGAGGTGTTGTCAGGGGTTGTTGCAGAAGAATGACACCAAAAGGCAGGAGAGTGTTAGAGAATGCTTGAAGTGGTGCAGTTAATTATTTAACACTTTCATGTTGAATAACTTCCATAAAAAGAGTCAGTTTTGCTAGCATAGCTCCATACTGTCCTTCTCCAAAATAACTCAAATGAGTAGAGACGAATGGTGTAACAGTGGGCAATGGCATTGGCTTTTGGCAAAGGAAGAAATCTATTGGTGATCTGTATGTTCTTGCAGATGCCATATTCCAGGTTTTCTAATTGCACCATGTGGCACGATGGTTCCCCAGTCAATCACAGCTATTTCCCTCATACCACTACTTTCCTCTGACACTTCTTTATAGTCTGCTGCCAGGAACTGTTGTGTGAAGAAGACAGACTACAGGCAAAGTTGTTGACTTTCTGGCTATAGTCATCCACCTTCTTCACTGACTAGTTAAGGAGCTAAGAGTAGACAGTGCAGCACCCTGTGATGAGGCCTTGTTATTGCTTATGCTTTTGTTATTGGGACAGGAGAGAGTATAAATATAACAGAAGTTTAAAGCCCCCACCCCCAACCCCCCAAAAAGCTCTGGTCACAGCAATCCAGTGTAAGCATCTTCCTACCCTCGTGCTCCTCATCAGTTTGTACCTACAAGCACTAGAGTTAAAAAAAAAAACAAAAAAACTTCAAAATTATTTGTCAGAGTCAGACTGAATGTAGTTAACACTTGCTTTTGAGAATGACTTTATTACTGTCTTCAGAGTACACAACACACAAATGTGGTATGTTTTTTTTCCTGAAACTGACACTGTTTAAATCTGTGCTTTTGCACAGATGTTTGTCTCTTTACTACACGCGCGCGCACACGCACACACACATGCACGCGTGTAATATAATATGTACGTAAGAAAATGTTCATGAATAAACTCTGTGTTACTTGAACATTTTGTGCTCCTGGTAATTTTGTGCTATTTTGTGCTCCTAAATTTCTTTGTGTGCTCCATTTTTGCTCCATATGTACTCCTTGGGGAAAAGCCCTGTGACATGAAGTTCATTTTTGTGTGAACTATTCCATTAATCACCCTTTGATCATTCTGGTCGCAAATTTTATTTCCTGGTTAATCTATGAGTTTATTGTGGTTTTTTGTAGACTGTGATGTCATTGAGAATTCTGAGTATTTTAGGCGGTCCAGTCTGAAAAATGTGTCAGACCTGTTTGTGATGGGTGGGGCTTTGATCCTGGAGTCAATGGTGCTTCTTCATTGGTTGGAGAGAGAGGGGTTCTGGCCATTAGGAATGACTGGCATCTCCATGGGTGGATATGTGAGTTACCTTAGCAGCAAACATTCAGTTTATTAAAGAAGTTTTAATTTTTCCTTTTTGATACACACATTTAATCAACATACCTGGCTTCTTTGCAGATGCAAATTTGTAACTTTGTGTGTGTGTGTCTGTGTCTATGTCTGTGTGTATGTCTGTCTCTATCCAGATGGCATCCCTAGCAGTGACCAACTGGCCTAAGCCCATTCCACTGATTCCCTGCCTGTCGTGGTCCACCGCATCTAGTGTCTTTACCACGGTAATACACTATTGTGTGTCTTTGTACTTTAGATTGTCTGATAGAGGGAAATTCATTCATCTTATCAGCAAAAAACTTGAGACATTGACAGTCCTCGTAAGATCTGGTTTTGTTGTCACTCTTAATGGTTGTTAACACTGCACTCAAAACTTTTCCAGATTGGCTGACTTTCATTTCTAAATGGCATAACAGACTGTCATTCCCCTTTGCTTAGTTGAGGTGTTCATATCATATTATAGACTACTACAACCATAAATAATTGCCAAATTATTGTCAATAATTCTAACAAATAGGGCTATTTTGATCCTCTCCACATTGTTACAACAAAAGACTGGCTCAAACAATTAAAATGGAAATAAATTCCACAAGCAAACTTTTAAAGAGGCACTCATAGTAATTAGAAATTAGGATTTTGGTGCAACATTTGCCACCTAAATTTTACTCTTGGTTATAACATGTTAGTGAAGACAGTTGTGGGCAGTAGCATTTGACAGAGTAGAAAAAAGTAAAGATGAATTGTCACTACCGGATCCTCATGCCTCATCAGTACTGCGCATGTGATGTACATATACAGTTCTCAACTGCAACAAATGTGATCTGCTAAAACCCTCAATAAAACAGAGAAAATCCAAGCCTGTTGCTTGTGCTTTACAAATTGGAAGCAGGACAGTTCTTGTCGTTAGCTTAATAAGCTATTTGCATCAATAAGCTAATGAAGAAGACTAGCTTTCTCCAACAAAGCTTGATTTTGCTAACAAGCTTAGATTTTTCCCCATTTTATTCAAACAATCAAAAACCAAAGCCTTCAATCACATAGTCACTATGTGACTGTTGGGTTCCTCTAATTTGTAGAGCGGGGTCTTTACCTGCTCTACCTGTAAAGCGTCATGAGATAACGTTGTAATTCAATGCTAAAAAAAAAACCCAAAGAAACCCAACAGATTTTTACAATTTTTCAAATTTGAAGATAATCACCCAAAATGGTTTCAGTTTGTAAAGTAGTCAATTTTATGCATATTTTATGTATGGTGAAATTCAGAATGGGTACTTTACTGTGGAAATTGGAAGTGAAAACCCGAACTCTATGAATGTGCAGCTTAAGAGATTTGGTAAAAAGTTCATGAAAAGTATTGATGTTTTGACATGTAAATGCATTTCTGGTGCAATGGTCATTGTATTTTAGGTTAATAATGAACAAATAAGCAATAAATGAATATAAGACACAAACGCAAGTTACAATGGTTTAATAGTGAGGAATTTCTATATTTGCGATTGGTGAAATAGCCCCATGTACGGGATAACAAAACAAAATAAAATGAAGAACTTGCATAAAGAAAAAATGTTTTATATCCCAAGAAAGAGTAAGCTTTGAACTTTAAATTAAAACAGAGATCAGATTTTTTAAGACATTCCCACATGCAGTTATGGACCAATGAAAATCTGACATGAAAACAATTTTTTGGATTTGAAGAAGCTGCCATCCAGAAACCGATGCATATATCTGACTAACCATTAATGCTTTGAACAGTCCATGTACACTATATTACCAAAAGTATTCGCTCACCTGCCTTTACTCATACTATGAACTGAAGTGCCATCCCATTCCTAACCCATAGAGTTCAATATGATGTCGGTCCACCTTTGCAGGCTATTACAGCTTCAACTCTTCTGGGAAGACTGGTCCACAAGGTTGAGGAGAGTGTTTATAGGAATTTTTGACCATTCTTCCAAAAGCGCATTGGTGAGGTCACACACTGATGTTGGTCGAGAAGGCCTGGCTCTCAGTCCTCCGCTCTAATTCATCCCAAAAGGTGTTCTATCGGGTTCAGGTCAGGACTCTGTGCAGGCCAGTCAAGTTCATCCACACCAGACTCTGTCATCCATGTCTTTATGGACCTTGCTTTGTGCACTGGTGCACAGTCATGTTGAAAGAGGAAGGGGCCCGCTCCAACTGTTCCCACAAGGTTGGGAGCATGGAATTGTTCCAAAATGTTTTGGTATCCTGAAGCATTCAAAGTTCCTTTCACTGAACTAAGGGGGCCAAGCCCGCTCCTGAAAAACAACCCCACACCATAATTCCTCCTCCACCAAATTTCACAGTCGGCACAATGCAGTCTGAAATGTTCCGTTCTCCTGGCAACCTCCAAACCCAGACTCGTCCATCAGATTGCCAGATGGAAAAGCGTGATTCATCACTCCAGAGAACGCGTCTCCACTGCTCTAGAGGCCAGTGGCGGTGTGCTTTACACCATTGCATCCAACGCTTTGCATTGCACTTGGTGATGTGTGGCTTGGCTGCAGCTGCTCGGCCATGGAAACCCATTCCATGAAGCTCTCTGCGTACTGTACTTGGGCTAATCTGAAGGTCACATGAAGTTTGTAGCTCTGTAGCAATTGACTGTGCAGAAAGTCGGCGACCTCTTTGCACTATGCGCTTCAGCATCCGCTGACCCCTCTCCGTCACTTTACATGGCCTACCACTTCATGGCTGAGTTGCTGTTGTTCCCAAAAGCTTCCATTTTGTTATAATAGAGCTGACAGTTGACTGTGGAATATTTAGGAGCGAGGAAATTTCACGACTGGATTTGTTGCACAGGTGGCATCCTATGACAGTTCCACGCTGGAATTCACTGAGCTCCTGAGAGCGGCCCATTCTTTCACAAATGTCTTGTTTCACAGTCTGCATGCCTGAGTGCTTGATTTTATACACCTGTGGCCAGGCCAAGTGATTAGGACACCTGATTCTGATCATTTGAATGGGTGAGCGAATACTTTTGGTAATATAGTGTATGTATCTCAAAACTCTGAAAAAATCAAGAAGCTGGGGCATATACAAAGTTGTTTTCTGAAGGCCCAAACATGGTCGACCACAAAACCGGCATAATTTTTTTTCCATTTTTGAGGGGCTGGCATGCCTACCAGTTATGATGTATGACAGATGTCTTTGTATATTCTGAGAGAGTTGGTAGAGGTGTATTATCGTAACAAAATTTCAGTTTCCTATGTGGTGTAGTTCCTGAGATATTGACACCTGAAAATGGAGGAAAAATAAGGACGTGCGAAAATCGCACCAAAATCGACACATACTCGCCTCACTAAATTGGCCATATCTCAAAAATATCTATCCGAGCAAACTAAAATTTTACAGTGTGCCTATTGGATGAATAAGCAACAACTGGTGAATTTTTCAGAATTTTTTGAGACCCAAGTGCGTGGGCCATTTGGTGAAATGACATGGAATGACCCTATAATGTGTTAAGCTACAACTGTGGTGCAAATGTTTAAAGACCTGTAATCTACATAGACAAAAATATGCCATTATCTTTTTTTTAATTGAAATGTCTAGTAGGGGAGACAAGATGACAGCTGAACTCTACAGTGGCTTTTAAAGGCCAATAATATGTGAAGAAAAAATTACCTTATCATAAACAAATAAGTAAACACACCAATACTCTTACCTCTGTTCATATTTCTGTTACATTTGCTCTGAAATATTAGAACTGAATGACAAGATCACAGATGGGAAGATGGATTTATTTAGGACATAGTGGATTGCTGTTGAGGTTACACTCTTCCACTTGGCCACAACCTGTGCAGTAATCTCACCCGTGTTTTTTATCCCAAAGTATGGACTGCTTTTTTGTTTGTCAGCTTCCAAGTCCTATTCAATTCTAATTCTGCAGGTTTCTTTCATTTTCTGCATAATACACTGAGACAGAGAGAAGCAAGGACAAAAGTGCAAAGTTGCACTTAGCAGAGTCTAGGCATAAAACATGACATAAAATATGGTACAAATATTTCAGTGTAAGCAAAGAATATTGTTTCTCATGACCTTGACATGACAAGCATCAGCTTCAGATCAGGGACTGATGACCAGACATTCTCCTTAAGAATTTTCTGGTGGCAGAATTCATGGTTCCTTAAATGATGGCAACACTTCCAGGCCCTGAGGCAGCAAAGCATCCCCACACCATCACACTACACCATCACCACCCCACACCATCACACACTGCCACCACCATGTTTGTACATGTTTTACTGTCGGTATATTTTTGATTGATTGATTGATTGATTGTACTACTTTATTAATCCCATACCTTCCAATGCTCTAGATGACTAACTAACCCATCTAGAGAACTTGACAGGTCAACAATGAGGATGAAATTAATAACAATGATATTCATACTACTTAATAATAGTAATGATATGCACTATTATTATCATTGTCATCATCATATCTAGAAAAATAACACCAAAATCTACAAGTAATAAAACATTAAGAGATGAGACAAACATGACGTGAAAACTTACACATGAGTATGTGTGTGTGTTTGTGTTTGTAGGGTGTACTTAGTAAGGCAGTCAATTGGAGAGAGTTGGAGAAGCAATATGCCATTAATTCTGTCTATGAAGAGGAAATCATTCAACTGTTGGAGTACTGTGGGGTATGTTTTTTTTTTCCCAAATTCACCATAACATGATTCTCTTTACTTTCATATGAGAAAGATCAAAGGCCAATTACTGTTTTTTTCAGGGAAGCCAAAATACAGATGTAAAAACCTAGTTCCCAGATGTGATGTGTTGTATGAAAAAGTAGAAACAGAGATAGTAAAAAAGGAAATGGCACACTTGATGCTGTCTTTAAAACAACCCTCATTAGTGGAATCACAACCAACAAGACGAGAGCCCTATCTCTTTAAATGATGTACATTACATTTACTTTTCTCATTAAAAATAAGAAATAATTCATTAGTTGCTTTACTTAGCAAATTTAATACTTCAAAGGCATATCAATAAGTGATCAAGCTATTCTTGGCCAGCTTGCATTGATATTGCAGCAGGTTGGAATGATACACTTATGAGGAACATGTGGTGACAGAGGTGGGTAGGTCAAGATCATTCAGAAACCACAAAAATCTGCCAGCTCCTCCGTGATTGATTGATTGATAGATAGATAGATAGATAGATAGATAGATAGATAGAAACTTTATTAATCCCCGCAGGGTGTCACGGGGCTGGAAGGTGGAGAACCCAAAAGCAAGAGCCGGAGGCAAAATGCTCAATGAAAAACAAAATTTAATTCACGACCGGGAACACAAGAAACTAAGGCAGGCACAACACAACACAAAACAGTACAATGAACCGACAAGGAACAGAACTCAAACAGGACTTAAATACACAAGAACTAATCATCAAACAAGACACACCTGGGGAAGGGGCTGGAGCACAAGACAGGAGAACACAGAGGATAGGCTGAGGGAAACACTGGGAGGGATCAGAACAATCAGGGATGATTAACAGACACAGGACAGGTGTGGCACAGGAAGGGGCAAACAAGACACAGCTGAAATCACTGAAAAGAACCAGGCAGATGAAACACATGAAACAGATACAAACAAAACCATGACAGAAACACATGAAACAGAACCAAACAAAACACAAGCAACACGAAACCATGACAGAACCCCCCCCTCAAGGGACGGCTCCTGACGTCCCAAAAACAGTCTCAGGGGCACGGGGATGGATGGCCGTCATAAGACGGGGGGAGGAGGAGGCCAAAACAGGGCTCAGAGCTGGACTCTGGTGGACGGCCAGAGGGCAGATGACCACGGGCGGGGCGGTGCTCGGGCGGACGGGCGGGGCGGTGCTCGGGCGGACGGCCAGGGCGCGAAGAACCAGGCACGGGGCGCTGCTTGGGCGGACGGCCAGGGTGCGAAGAACCAAGGACAGGGTGGTGCTCGGGCGGACGGCCAGGGCGCGAAAAACCAAGGACGGAGCAGTGCTCGGGCGGATGGCCAGGGCGCGAAGAACCAAGGACGGGGCGGCGCTTGGGCGGACGGCCAGGGCGCCGGGAACCAAGCAAGGGGCGGTGCTCGGGCGGACGGCTAGGGCGCTGGGAACCATGGACAGGACGGTGCTCTGGCGGACGGCCAGAGTGCTGGTGGTCAAGGCGGACCCTCCCTGGATGGTGGCAGTGCGGGTGGCACCACACTGCAGACCGACCATAACATCCTGCAGTGCAGACTTGGGATCGCCGGGCAGCAGAAGCGGCAGGGTGAACTCTGGACCGCCAGAAAGCGGCAGTATGGACTCTGGACCGCCGGACAGCGTTAACGTGGACTGGGGACCGCCGGACAGCGGCGACGTGGACTTGGGACCGCCGGACAGCGGTGACAGCGTGGACTCGGGACCGCCGGGCAGCGGCGACGTGGACTCGGGACCGCCGGGCAGCGGTGACGTGGACTCGGGACCGCCGGGCAGCGGCGACGTCCACTCCAGGCCGCCGGGCAGCAGCAACGTCCACTCCAGGCTGCCGGGCAGCGGCAGCGTGGACTGAGGGCTGCCTGACCGCTGATGAGCTGGTGGGACCAGTGACACAGGACACCGAGGAAGCAGCAGCACAGCCATGGGAGGTTGGGATGAGTGCTGCACGGGTCCTGGGGGCTGGTACCGGGACTGTCACAAGGGCAGTGGGAACTGAGCCTGGGGCAGTCAGTCGGGCTCGGAGAACTGGGACTGGGACCGGGTCAGCTAGTCAGGCTCGAGGAACTGGGACTGGGACGGGGATCGGGTCAGCCAGTAGAACTCGGGGCACTGGGACTGGGACCGGGTCAGCCAGTCGAACTCGGGGAACTGGGACTGGGACTGGGACCGGGTCAGCCAGTCGAACTCTGGGAACTGGGACTGGGACAGGGACTAGGACCGGGTCAGCCAGTAGAACTCGGGGAACTGGGACAGGGACTGGGACCGGGTCAGCCAGTTGAACTCGGGGAACTGGGACTGGGACTGGGACCGGGTCAGCCAGTCGAACTCGGGGAACTGGGACAGGGACTGGGACCGGGTCAGCCAGTCGAACTCGGGGAACTGAGACAGGGACTGGGACCAGGTCAGCCAGTCGAACTGGGCTTGCAAGGCTGCTGAGGCTATTGACTGGTCTTATAGGGCTGCTGAGACTGGTGGCTGGACTTAAGGGCTGATGAGACTGGTGGCTGGAATTACTGGGCTGATGAGACTGGTGGCTGGAATTACTGGGCTGATGAGACTGGTGGCTGGACTCGCCGGGCTGCTGGGACTGGTGGCTGGACTCGCCGGGCTGCTGGGACTGGTGGCTGGACTCGCCGGGCTGCTGAGGCTGGTAGCTGAGGCTGCTGGGATGTTGAGGCTGGCGGCTGGATTGCGGCTAGCCTGCAAGTGGCCGACACACCCGAGAAGTGCACTCACAGGAGCAGCTGGAGCCCGGGATGCAACCATCGTCCTGACGGAGGTGGTGATCTCCGCGACCTGCTGTGAGAGCTGAGTGATCGTAGCCACCAGCGTCCGGTTGCAGTCTTTGAGTTCTCTGAGTTTCTGCTTATGCGAGTCCAGAAAAGTGCCTTTTCCAGTCAGGGCTTGGGGCACCGGCTCTGCAGGGCCCTCAGAGCAGCCAGTACATTCCCAGAAACAAAATTGCTCCGCTGGGTCCTGTATTGGTCGGTTCATTCTGTCACGGGGCTGGAAGGTGGAGAACCCAAAAGCAGGAGCCTCAGGCAAAATGCTCAATGAAAAACAAAATTTAATTCACGACCGGGAACACAAGAAACTAAGGCAGGCACAACACAACACAAAACAGTACAATGAACCGACAAGGAACAGAACTCAAACAGGACTTAAATACACAAGAACTAATCATCAAACAAGACACACCTGGGGAAGGGGCTGGGGCACAAGACAGGAGAACACAGAGGATAGGCTGAGGGAAACACTGGGAGGGATCAGAACAATCAGGGATGATTAACAGACACAGGACAGGTGTGGCACAGGAAGGGGCAAACAAGACACAGCTGAAATCACTGAAAAGAACCAGGCAGATGAAACACATGAAACAGATACAAACAAAACCATGACAGAAACACATGAAACAGAACCAAACAAAACACAAGCAACACGAAACCATGACACAGGGAAATTGCAATGCCATAGCAGCACATAAAACAGCCACATATAACATAATAAAACAGTAAAACCACATTAAAAGCAAACTAAAAAGTGCAATAAAATAAATGAATAAGTAAAATAAATAAAATACAATGAAGTAAAATACAATGAAGACCACAGAGGCTGAGTTGAAGAGCTTGACTGTGCTAGGTAGGAAAGATTTTCTGTGCCGCTCTGTTAGGCAGCGGGGCTGGATCAGTCTATGGATCAGGTTGCTCTTTTGCATGTTTATTATGTCATGGAGGGGGTGGCAGGGGTTATCCATGATGGTCAATATTTTGGACAGTTGTCTCTCTGCCACCACATCCTCCAGTGAAACCAGCTTAGAGCCGATGATATTTCCAGCTTTTTTGATGAGCTTGTTCAGTCTGTTGAAGTCTTTTGCAGTGGTGCCGCTGCCCCAACACACAACAGCAAAGAAAATGGCACTGGCAATAACGGACTGGTAAAAAATGGTGAGCATTTTGTGGCAGACATTAAAAGATCTGAGCTACTGTATCTTAAAAAATAGAGCCGGCTCATCCCTTTCTTGAGAATGACAGTCACATTCATGGACCAATGCAACAGGAAAATGATGGCATCCTCAACACCAACATGTGGCCGATATCCGAACTTCAGGGGGTCTAATGAAGAGCTCACTAGTGGTCTGAGGTGTTCCAGTACCAATCTCTCCTTGACCTTCATCACATGTGACGTTAAAGTTATGGGCCTGTAGTTGTTATGAGTTTGGGGGCGCCCTCACTTGGGTACTGGCACAAGGCATGATGTTTTCCATAGCAGTGGGACTCTCCTGAGATGCAGGCTCATGCTGAAGAGATGACTGAGTACTCCACATAACTGCTCAGCACAGGCCTTCAGTATGCAGGGACTGATGCCATCAGGTCCTGCTGTTTTACCCAGGTGAAGCCTTGTGTAGCACCTATAATGGCTTATTAACAGTTAACTACACCATAAGAAAAGAGATGGACCAGTAGGTTCGGCTGCAGGAGCGTAGTTAGGTCTAGTGTTGAAATGAGACTCAGAGACCCAATGTTTGAATGCAAAAATATATGCCGGCTTTGTATTGAAAGGATAAAAGAATAAAAGGACATAACAATACAATTACACAGTACACACAACACAGTATGTTTGTGGAAATCAGTAACAGAATTAACTGTCTATTACCAGACTTACAGAAAGGCAAATAATTCTATCCCGGGTCTAAATGTATTTTGAGTTCAATTCTATCTTGGGTGCACCCTTGTAACCTGAATATTCAGTATCAACACCAAATTCAAGTTAAATCTAATCCAGTTCAATAATTCAGAAAACCAAAACAAAATACACAAAATAAATCACAAACACCATCCATCAAAGGAGAATGTCCTACTATTCAACCACTAATTCACAATAAATGAGAGGGGTAATATGTTTAAAAGTCCAGAGTCCAAAAGGATGTTGGTGGGCAAGGTGAATGAGTTCAGAGGTCCAAGAGTGTAACAGGTGAGTTTGGGCAGTTCAGAGTTCAGGGGGATATGGGCAAATGTGTGTGATAATGGTTGAAGGGGGGGATGTGAATATAGTGCTGAGTGTGGGGGTGTCTGCTGATACTGGGCCTACCACACCGTAGAGTGCAGCAGAACCTGTCCAGTGATCATGTAGTATCTTGCAATCTGTCTCTTCTACATTCAAGGTTGAAAGGCTCAGCGTCTACTTCACTGGAAGATCCTCTGAGATACATAAAACAAAACAAACCAACAAAAAAAAAAACCCTGACCTGTCAACAGACAGGGTCAGAGAAATCTCATGAGTATCAACTATATGAGAAATCTCATTATCAGCCACCTAGTATCTAATATCGTGTAATTTATATTGACATGAAATTGAAAACAAATCAATAATATGCATCGCTGCACATACTTCAATTTTAGTGTACATGCCCTTTAACATAGCAAGTTATAATTCTAAATTATCTAGCTGTCAATAAAATTGAACAACATTTACACCAAGTGCAAAATAAAATGAAATTTGCACATCCAATAGCATAATAAACCACACTGTAACCAATTGGCTACAAGCACAATCTACAATATAGTGCAAGACATAACAAAGAATCCCTCAAAAAAAACAAACAAAAAAAAAACAATAATGGTTCTCACCGATTTCTGTGAATAGGCGGGACACAACACGAAATGGCGGCGCCCAGTAAAATCGGGAGGGTTTTAAACAAACATACAGCTTTGTAAGACTAAAGTAATTTCAATGCATTTTTACTCTGCTAGTTGCAGTAGCTAAATTAGCTTTCACTCTCAAGTGAACTATGGTGACATAAATTGTTTACAGTGGGAATGTATTTACCTCGTTTCTTGAAGCAGAAAAAATGAAAACTCCGCAAAGTCCCGACACTCCAAGCTAGCGTTAGCAATCAGAGACTAGCAGCTTAACAGTAGCTAACAAGCTGAACGGACTTTCTAATGTTTACTGTCAATTAGTGACCGTTTCGGTAGCACTCCAGTCATCTTCAGTAAACTCCGTTTCGAATATTATTTCTCTGTTGTCCTCTATTTTTCTTGCTTGATTTTCACAGCTCCGCACACAACACTGTCTCTCTGCGCACATACACACTTCTCGCACAATGTAGCATCTTGCTCCCGACGAGACCAGAGCAAGTGGGCAGGACAAATGGCTACCAGCAGGTTGCTGATTGGCTGAAACTGACATGTCAACCTTTTCTTGGATATTCAATGGATATTAAACATCCTCTGACATTTTACATTACATTACATAGATGAAATGGTCAAAACATAATAGTTTGACTGTTTTTTCACTTTCTCCTTTTTTATTTACTTTCTCTTTTGTAATCCATTATATTATTTGGGTTACACTCGCATGCTGTCTCTTCACCTGCTCAGCTGTGATATGTAATCCAGATGCAGCTTGGTGTGCAGTGAGTGCCTGTAAGTGGGTAGTGAAGGAGTGGACATCAGGGGGGGACTGTCCTGTGAGCTGGGGAGGTGGGTAGGAGGGCAGTTCTGTGACCATCTGGATAGATGGGGTGGGGGCAGAGTCAAACCTATTAAAAAATTGGTTCAGTTCATTAGCCCACTCTAGATTTCCCTCCACACCACTACCTTTCTTGCGAAAGCCAGTAACCTCTCTCATTCCACTCCAGACATCTTTAATTCTGTTTCTCTGAAGTTTCATCTCTAACTTCCTTCTAAAAGAGTCTTTGTTCTCCCTCAGCTTCAGTTTCAGTTCTTTCTGAATGCGTTTCAGCTCCTCCCTGTCTCCAGATCTAAAGGCCCTCTTTTTTTCATTTAGAAGGACCTTCAGGTCACTGGTGACCCAGGGCTTGTTGTTTGGGAAGCAGTGAACCTCTTTTGTTGGAATTGTGTTGTCGACACAGAAACTGATGTAATCAGTGATACAGTCTGTTAGGCCATTTATGTCATCACCATGTGGTTTATGAAAAGCACTCCAATCAGTGGTTTCCAAAGCACTCCGCATTGTCTCCATGGCTTCTTGAGACCATTTCCTCACTGTTATAATCATAATAATAATAATCACCAGTTGCTGCTGTACAACTGGCTTATATGATGGTATGAGCAGAACTAAATTATGGTTGGATTTGCCCTGTGGGGGGAGTGCAGTGGAGCTATAAGCATTTTCCACATTTGCATATAAGAGATCTAGGGCCCTATCTTGTGCTACCCGCTATCCGCTGCCACTACCCGCTACCCGCAAATTGCGGATTTAGGAACTTCCGCTATCCCTAAACGGTATCTTGCGCCACCCGCTACCCGCTATCCGTTATGCCGACTGCATCATTTGCGCCTGGAGGTGTGTCGGTGGGCATTTTTCATGCGCTATCCCTAAAGTTGCTATCTTGCGCACACACTTTAGGGAAAGCGGATAGCGGGTGGTCCTGACCACCCGCTAAAGTTTGGGCTGTTACGAGAGCGCGCCCAGGCAGCTTCAATGCGCGCCCAGACGGAGCCTCGCCACGCACACAGTCGGACTGATACTGGGACGCCGCCAGAATGGACTGAGTATATTACTCATATAGACTGTTTAGAGGAAAGACTGTTTTAATTGGACACTTACCAGCAGCTGTGCTATATTTTTATTTTTAATATTTTATTTCCCCAATCTACCTTGTCAATAAATTAGTTTACACATAGTTCCACCTCTGCCTCTTGTGTGTGACCCGGGGATTTTACTCAATCAGTACAACCTTGTGACGCGTCCACTTGGACACATGTGGCTCCACCTCCCGAATTAACTCGCCTATAATATAATATATAATATGTATATAGCCAACTTGCTTTAGCCTCAGTAGAAGCCCTGAGAAAATCTACCTCCCTCTCTCCATCGCGGGTTTAGGATTTAGGATAGTGCAGCCTGCCCTTAAAGGCAGTGGCACCTGGCACACTGGTTGGTTTAACTGGCGTAACGCCCAAAACACGCCTATGCATAATATAGCAGGTAGCGCAATGCCTATGCATAATATAGCGGGTAGTCAGAGTCCCTAAACCCATTATTTGGGGATTTAGCATTGTGGAAGAGGCGTTCCCCCGCAAAAGCTGCTATGTTGCACACCTCCCGCTATCCGCAAAACACTTGCGCTACCCGCTATATTATGCATAGGCGTGTTTTGGGCGTTACGCCAGTTAAACCAACCAGTGTGCCAGGTGCCATTGCCTTTAAGAGCAGGCTGCGCTATCCCAAATCCGCAAACCGAAACCAAGGCCGTAACGCCCATATACATTGAGAGGTAAAAGTCCCCCCCAATGTTCAGGCACTCCAAAAATGTCCCCCCGAAAAATATTGCTGGAATATATTAGCAATTCAATGTTCAGCCACGGGGGGTGGCTTTTGAGCCCTGGATCTTTCCTCAAAAGCCCTGGATCTTTTTTTAGCTTTATTTTTGATTTTATCATTATTTTTATTACCCTATATGAAGAATGTGCATCTTGTGGAGATGAAGCGGCGTGTCAATTTTCAAACCGATCGGACGTTGCATTTTTCGTAACTTATCAACATGAATGGAAAATAAGCAGAAACCTATTTCAAAAAACACAAGCCCCGATAGCACAGTGGTTAGTGTCTCTACCTGCCGTGAAGGAAACTGAGGGTTCGATTCCCAACCTGTACAAGCAGACCGCCATTTCTTTATTATCTTAATGCTGTTGTAGACAATAACGTGATTCATATTATTCTGTCTGTTATTGGCTGGATGAAACACATAGTGGCATTTAAGGTTTCTGTAATTTTCATTTCTATGCTCTTTTTGTGAATTTGTATTGTAACCCAGTGCAAGCGGTATCCTGTTGCCTGGTTTCAGGAAGCAGCTTTGATTGTGACAGAGTTTGCTGCTGGTGGGTTTGGAGTTATTAACAGTTTCTTTGTTGATTTATCACTTTATACTCACCGTGACGAGCCCTAAGCTTTAGGACCCGCTTACCGCAGTGTTCCGTCGTGAGTGTGCCTGACGCCGTCACATAAAACTGAACTGAAAAGCGAACCAGTGAGTGTTTGTTATGTTTATAGCCGCTAGCCTAGCCGTCTCCATAGCTTTTAAAGGGACCGTTAGCTTAGCGGCTAGCACTACTTATTGAGTGTGTATTTTGACTTAAAAGTCTGGTGTTGGGTGCTTATATTGATTTGAAATGAACCAGAATTAATGTCAAGTCAGAGATTATTGTATTACATTGTATTGATGGATGTTGCTTTTAATGACAGACCTCTTGTAATGCACTTTGTAACTGCACTAGTTGAGAGTGCCCCTTCTTGTTATTTCTTTACACTGGATTCCAGTTAGAAATCCAGTGTGTCACATACCAGCTATCTCTCTCATTCTTCCCAAAATGAAATGATAAGTGTGAAGTGTGAAATTGTGAAGGAATTGAAACAGGTCAGGATGTACTCTGTCAGTGAGTAGGTTAATGTGAAAAATAAGGCATTTTTAATACCTTTTTCTAACTTTATGGGGAGATATATATTTGATTCAGATTCAGATTGAAACAATGATTTGTGTGGTATACTTTGTTTGTCGCCATGACCTTCCTATGTGCAGTTTGGGCTCATTCTCCATTCATGCTGACAGACACCTGCACTTACTGATCTGAAATAAATGCCCAAAAGGCGTTACCAATATGGCCGCCAAGTGAACAGGCTTGGCCTAGAAGGACTTTGATAGAACTACATGAGTGCTTTCAATTCCAGTGAGCCACCACTAGGCCTATTGACCCTAATCAGACATACACCCATAATTGATTATACAGTAACTTGAATGCATTATGTTTTAAGTCTAAATTTTGCCATTATAAGTCTCTTAAAAGTCCCCTGAAGCCACTATATAAGGGGTTGTTTTTCAAAAATTTCTCCTGCGGGAGCACACCCCTGAACCCCCCAGTCGGCTCAGGCGTAAGCCCCAGATGTCTGCAATGTCTGGCACCGCCCCTGATATCTGTCCCCCCCAATGCTGAAATTGTTATGGGCAATTACTGTTAGACCCAGAAACAGAACAACGACCAGTAGGCAGAGTAGATGACGGTTTATTGTTAAGTATTGAGAAGTAATGGCTGTGGTAATGAGGAAGAGGCAGGTAGGCGGACGGCGGGCAGACCAAGGCTGGCTGGAGGTGAGTGGAGAGCTGGCTGGTTGAGGAAGATGTGAACCTGGAGCACAGGAGATGACAATCAAAATCCAAACACTAGGAAAATGGTCACAAAAACACTTGAAGGCCATGATGTAAGTTACCACACTGGTAGACTGAACAATCAGGCGAGGAGTGACTGGAGAGCTGGGGTTGAAATATTGCACACTGATGAGATGATGAGAAGCAGGTGAGCTGGCTGGAGACATCAGGATTGGTGGGTGGAACTGCAGAGCCCAAGTGGATAGCCATGCCCAGAGACATACAACAGGAAGAGAGAAAACACAGGAAACACTAGGAAAGGGAAAACATGAGAAACACAAGGGAAACAAGGGGAGAGAACCTGGATACCAGCTGTAGATCATGACAGAAATGGTGGTTTCGGCCCTGACCGAAACCCGTGATGGAGAGAGGAAGGTCACGATTTAGTACTATCTCTGCCATTTTCTCAAGGGTTCAACTGAGGCTAAAGCAAGATGGCTTTTTATAGGCGAGTTAATTCGGGTGGAGCTGCATGTGCATGTCCACATGTGTCCAAGTGGACGCGCATTGAAGCCGCCTGGGCGCGCTCTTATAAAAGCCCAAATGGGATAGCAGGTGGTTCTGAGGACCTGCTATCCGCTTTCCCTAATGTGTGTGGTCAAGATAGCAATTGTAGGGAAAGTCCATAAACACGCCCACGAGCACACCTCCAGGCACAAATAACGGAGTCGGCATAATGTATAGCTGGTAGTGTGGCCGGAAGATACCGTTAAGGGATAGTGGAAGCTGCTAAATACGTAATTCACGGGTAGCAGGTAGGGCTGCATGATTATGGCCAAAATGATAATCATGATTATTTTGATCAATATTGTAATCACGATTATTAATCACGATTATTCATCATGGTATGGAAAGCATCTGTATCTTTCTTGCACTACTTTTAAATAAAAAATATGTGAACAGCTTTCAGTGCAAAATGAAACTTTAAATAAGAATTAACACGTAATAATAAAAAAAATAAAATTTACCCAAGAATTTAAAATTTAACAAGGGCTAACTGAATAAATATTACAGTGCAAACAAGGTGCAACTCAATGAACAATTACAGCATATAAAGAAAAGGCACTGACATTAGGCTTGGGCCTACAGGTTTTTGGCAAGAAACACCAGCCTGTCAACATGTTCTGGTTGAGAGACAAGCGAAGGCAGGTCACTACATTTTTGCCAGCTTTGAAACTCGTGGGTAGAGTCTCTGATGTTCCTTCCACCAGTCCAACAGGTCCTCTTCACTGTCAAGGCTGGCACACTGTAGGTAAGACTGAAGCTCAGAGGCTACAGCCTGCTGTTCCTGGTGAGGAGAGGATCTTGTTGTGGTTGCCCCAGTGACTTTGAAGAAGCTCCCCAAGGTCTTCTTTTTCTTAGATGTACTGGGTGCATCCTCTGCACTGTCTCCAGTCCCTCCACATGGATCAGTTGGGCCCTTCTCCTTGAAAATACATGATAAATAAAATAAGAAAAACAAATTCAGTCTTATGAAACATATTTAACATTCATATTCAGATTGCCAGCACATCAATGACCTTTTACACATTTTATCCACTTAATATCTTTAATTTATTATAAATTCTGTATCTGTGCAACCACAATTATTACTAACCATGCTTGCAGAGGCAGCCATCTCAGATACAAGTCTGGCCTGGATTGGTGCAATCCTGTCCTCACTGATGTATCTCTGCTTGAAGCGTGGATCAAGAGCAGAGGCCATGTCTAGCAGTTCTTGTGTCTCTGGATCATTGTATTTTTCCTCCAAGTAAGTGAGGATTTTGGTTTTGATGGTGTTGGTCAGGTCTGGAACATCATCACTTACTTTGAGGATGGAGGAGCTGAACAGGTGGAGGACTGGCTTCACAAAAGAAACACTGACATATTTCTCACTGGACAGTGCATCAATAAACTCAATCAGGGGGGCCACGTGATGGCGCCGAGCAAGATGGCTGCTTAGGCTGAGGGCTGCGGCACCACCAGTTTATATTTTGTGTGAATATTCTGGTATTTGCAATTTTTTCTCCTTCACAAGCTGCTGAGTGTAAGTCTCTCCTGCTACCGATATGCCGAATTCCCGGAAAACCGAGGCGAATGCGCCTAAACAGGCACCAAGGCTACCGCTAGCCCTCAAGCTACATAGGTCTCTCCTGGATTGCTAGCTCAGGAGAGTGCGGATGAATCTACCTCCACCGCTAAAATACACGCACTTCTTCAGAAATTATCAGATGACCAAACAAAAATCTTGACTGACCAAGCCAAACACTTTGCAGACGTCCGCAAGGATGTATCTGAAACGAGAAGAGCTGTTGAAGCGATCGAGTCTAAACTAGCCGACATGCTAACTAGGATGACCAGCGTGGAGGCCCGACTGGATATGCTGGAGGAGGCCGAGAGGCAGCGGTGCGACTCGCCCCTGGCTTCGGCTTCTGAGGTTGAAAAGCTAAACGCCAAGCTGACAGAATACGAGGACCGGGAGAGGCGAGTGAATCTACGCATTTATGGCTTTCCAGAACATGCTGAAGATAAAGACGCCATAACATTTTTGAGGGCGACTCTCCCCGAGATCCTTCAGGCTGATTTCCAGGGAGGCCTGGATTGGAAGCGTGCTCATCGTCGCTAGTACCCGCTAAGCCCGGGCACCCCCAAGACCCTTCATCGTGGCGTTTCTTAGGGTTTCAGCAGAAGGAGCGGGTGAGGACAACTTGCTAGGGATATCGGGGATGTCCGCTGGCAGAATCACAAGATAAGCTTCTATCAAGACTTCTCCAAAGCTACGCAGGAGCGACGGCACTCTTTCCTTGAGTGCAAACGTATGCTTCACTCAGCTAAAATCCCCTTTGGCATCGGGTATCCAGCCTGTGCTCTCATTTACAGCACCTGACGGGGTAAAGCACCGCTTTGAAGACCCTAAGAAGGCGTTGAAATGTATCAAAAACCTTTAACTGACACTGCCCCGCTCCCCGCAATCATTGCACTCTACAGTGTTACCTGGGTAAGACTATTTGATTTATGTTTTACTCACCGTCTCCCTCTGAGAGACATTAAGATGAACATCTCGAGTTCTTGACACTGAAGTTGGAGATGTTTTTATTTTTATTTTATTTCATTTTATTTTCACTCTACCTCATAATACTGGTCTACAACTTTATCATAAGGACTGTTATTGTTATGACTGTTCTCTTTATAGGTTCATGCTTAACATGATTTATAGACCATACGTGCATTATTACAGGTGGGAATGTATATTTGTGCCTGGTTTTGGTGTGTAGTGCATACTTGGGTATGTGTTGTGGGTGGAGGATTTGCCTTTCCTTTTATGGATCCAGACTTCTCTCTTACTGCTGTGGAGGCAACTTCTTTTGTCATTTTACTACATAGCTTTAATATATGACGGCTCTCAAACTCATTTCAGTCAATGCTAGGGTCTATAACATTTCACACAAAAGAACCACTGTACTAGAGTTTCTCCGCAAGAAAAATATAGATTTTGCTTGATTCAGGAGTCACATTTATTGTCCAAAGATGCGGGTCGATTAGCCATAAACTTTATCATCCAATTGCAACTTCATCTGCAGTACTAAATGTAAGGGGTGATGGTACTTTGCAAACGCAACTAAAATTTGACTTGATTGACTCTTGGTCGGATGATGCCGTTCGGGATAGCCATTGCTAAGATACGCATGGATGGAAAAATATTGCACTTATTTCTGCCTACGCTCCCAATGTGTTTGTGTTGCTTTCTATCATTTATAACCAAAACTCTGCTTGACCTTACAGGGTTTCAGCTAGTTCTAGGGGCGGACTTTAATGCGGTGTGGGACAACAGCATGGACAAAACAGGTGGCATTGAGTCTAGAGACCAACGTCTTGCGTCTGAGGCACTGCGCCAGTGGGCATCTGATACAGGCATGGTTGACATTTGGCGTATGTTAAACCCCTCTTTAAAAGACTTTTCATTTTACTTGGCGAGACATAAATCCTTTTCGAGGCTAGATTTTATCTTTGCCTCAAAAGATTTATTTCAGAATATTCAAGATGCGCATTATATTCCAGTTACCTGGTCTGATCATAAACCAGTATATTGTTCAGTTACTGTTCGCCCGTCTCCCACTAGAGCCACTAGGTGGCGATTTAACTCATCTTTATTGCGAGATGAATTATTCAAGACTCAGTTTGAAAGTAATTTCAGTGAGTTTCTGGAGTTCAATGTTGGCTCTGTTTCTGATCCAAGGATTCTTTGGGAGGCAGTGAAGGGCTTTATAAGAAGTAATAGCACCTTATACGCTTCAACACGAAATAGGGATCGTGCAGCCAAATTAGAAGCTTTAGAATTAAAATATGCGACCCTTGATGCTATCTTGCAACATAACTTTAACGTCCATATAGCATTACAGAAGGAACTGATTAAAAAAGAAATTAGGCAGGCCGGTGGCCTCTCTCTCCCAAATTTCAAATTTTATTACTGGACTTTTACACTGAGGCCTCTTTTAACTTGGTTTCAACCTGATGCACAGGTGTCATGGCGAGCTTTAGAGGAGGCCCACATTCTCCAATATTTAATAATGATAAATTGCTGATTGGTGGTCGTCCTATTTGTTTTCCTGACTGGGAAAGAAAAAACATTCGTACTCTTAGTGATATTTATGGGGAGGGGGGATTACTTACTTTTCAGGACATATGTAAAAAGTACGGTACACCACGTACGTCTTACTTACAACTGAGATCGTCTTTAGAAGATACTGGTGTTCCTTTACAGGGCCCCCTCACACCACACCCACTTCATAAATTGTTTCGCTCTGCTAAAAGCACAACTGGTTTTGTTTCAAGACTTTATTGGTTCTTATTACAGCATTCTTACAGACCCCTAGCATTAGACGCAATCTGGAGGAGAGATGTTTCAGATCTGAAACCCGCTTTTGACTGGGATAAAGTGTGGATTAATGTGCACTTAGCATCTAGGAATCCTGATCATCAGCAAATACATTATAACTTTATACATAGGATATACTTAACTCCAAGGAAGCTTCATTTGATGAAGGTTATAAATGACCCTTTATGTACCTTTTGCTCTTCCAAAGCAACTGGCAGTTTTTTTCATATGTTTTGGGAGTGTCCCCCAGTGGCTGTTTTTTGGAGGATGGTCGCTTTTAACCTCTCAAAGTTGTTCAAGATCAGACTACCCTGCTTGCCTGCCACTCTTATTTTGAATGATCTGTCAGATCTGGTTTTGACACTGGACAAGAAAAGAGCACTGTTGGCTGGACTTACGGCCGGGAAAAAACTGGTTGCCACACGCTGGAAACCTCCGCACTCACTTTCTTTCCGGGCGTGGATTATGATGTATCTGGACATTGTCTATCTAGAGTTGTCGACAGCCAGAGTCCACGGTGCTAAAGAGTCGGCAATTAACGCTTGGCACACACTTCTTACTACTCTCCGTGGATTTCCTTTGTGATGTGTGATAGGGGGATGGAGTCCTGGATCCAGGGAGTGGGTGGGTCACTCTTGGGGATTTTTTTTTTTTTTTTTTTTTTTTTTTCCCTAATATTTATATTGTTTGTTTATTGAGTTTTTGATTTATTTATTCTTATACTTATTGGTTAATTATTTTCTTTAATTTAACTGCTTACTTATGTATATTTGAATATCACTGTATATATAGGTATATGGATATATGTCCTTTGACTTTTTGTTTCGCTTATGTGCCTATCTGTACTTTATTTTTGCAATAAAGTAAAAATTTGATCAAAAAAAAAAAAAAAATAAACTCAATCAGAGGGTGGACGGCTTTGTTGATGGCTTCCAGGATGTCAGTGTCCTGGCACGTTGGGATGAGGTGTCTTGCTTTTCGGTCAGAAGATAAGACTTGCGAAATGGCCCTCTGCTGCTCCAGGACTCTTGCAATCATTACCTGCCTTGATCCCCACTTGTGGGGCATTCTGTCTTCAGCCCATGCTCTGGAAGCTTGAGCTCCTTTTGGGCCCGCGCTAGCTCCTTTTTACGCCTCCAGCTGTAGGAGAAACAGCTGAGGTTTTTGCAGATCTCTATTGCACGGTGATCCTGCTGTGCATGTAGGTGCAGGTGTTTACCACTATTTTGTGTGTGTGTGTGTGTGTGTGTGTGTGTGTGTGTGTGTGTGTGTGTGTGTGTGTGTGCTGTATATATACATATATATATGTGTGTGTGTGTGTGTGTGTGTGTGTGTGTGTATATATATATATATACACTACTCACAAAAAGTTAGGGATATTCGGCTTTCGGGTGAAATTTCTAGATGAACCTAAAATGCATTATAACCTTTACAGGTGAACTTAATGTGACCTTCTGTAAACTTTTGAATGCACATGTCCAACTGTTCAGTGTTTCAGTACTTTTTGCACAAGTTGCTGTTCTCTAACAAGGAGTTTAACGGCAAAATTCACATCAGGTGTTTGATCCATGAATCAACCAATAAATTTCCCGGTTCAATTAGAATTGGTGTTTAAACAGTCCTCCTCATCATGCTGTTCACATTTTGACATCATGAGACCAAGACGACACCTAACAATTGATCAGCAGTACCTCGCCATTGCGAGGCTTCAAACAGGATGTTCTCAGACGGAAGTGGCCACTGAGCTTAGAGTGTCACAGAGTCATCAGTAGGTTGCAACAGAGATACAAAGAGACTGGAAGAGTCACAGAAAGGCATAGAAGTGGACATCCTTTGGCCACATCCCACACTGATAACTGTTTCATTGTGAACAGTGCCCTGTGGAACCAGATGATGACTGCCACTCAACGTTTAAGGGAGGTGAGACGCACCCAAGTGTCACATCAGACCATTCGAAACCGTTTACATCAGCATGGTCTGCGTGCTAGACGACCTGCAAGGGTACCTGACCACACCACCAGGCACAGGTGTCATCGTCTTGCATGGGCCAGGGAGCATTTACGCTGGACGAGGGACCAGTGGGCCTCAGTGCTGTTCTCTGATGAAAGCCGATTCATGTTGAGCAGAAATGATGGCCGCCAACGATGTTGGAGACGTCAAGGAGGGCGCTATGCATCAGCCACTGTTGTCACCAGACGAGCCTTTGGTGGTGGTGGTGTTACTGTGTGGGCAGGTGTGTCTAGTCAATACAGAACTGCCCTACACTTTGTGAATGGTACAGTGACAAGCCCATACTACCTGAATAACATCATTAATCCAGTCATTGTGCCCCTGCATGAACAACACAGGCCTAATTTCATCTTCATGGACGACAATGCTCCAGCTCATCGAGGTCGTATCATTAGGGAATTGCTGCTGGAGACTGGGGTACCTCAAATGGAGTGGCCTGCACTTTCTCCAGACCTGAATCCCATAGAAAACCTATGGGATCAGCTGAGTTGCCATGTAGAGGCTCGGAGCTCTGTACCCCGGAACCTCAATGACCTGAGGGCCCCCCCTTCAAGAAGAGTGGGATGCCATGCCTCAGCAGACATTAAGTCCACTTGTGAACAGCATGAGACATCGCTGTCCAGCTGTAATTGATGCTCAAGGCCACATGACAAGTTATTGAGACATTGAAATTTTTTGTTGTGGTATACCCACCACTGTTGTTGGCTTTTGTTTCAAGAAATTGTTTGAGATGAGGAAATCACCAGTGCATGCTTCTACTTAAATGCCCTACTTTCATGATATAATATCACTGTAGCGTGAACTTTTTTACATTTTCCGTAAATTTCTCCCGAAAGCCAAATATCCCTAACTTTTTGTGAGTAGTGTATGTATGTATGTATGTATGTATATATGTATATATATACGTATATATATACATACATATATATATATATATATATATATATATATATATATATATATATATATATATATATACACTATATTGCCAAAAGTATTCGCTCATCTATCCAAATCATTGAATTCAGGTGTTCCAATCACTTCCATGACCACAGGTGTATAAAATCAAGCACCTAGGCATGCAGACTACTTCTACAAACATTTGTGAAAGAATGGGTCGCTCTCAGGAGCTCAGTGAATTCCAGCATGGTGCTGTAATAGTAATGTAATAGGATGCCACCTGTGCAGTAAGTCCAGTTGTGAAACTTCCTCGCTACTAAATATTCCACAATCAACTGTTAGTGGTACTATAACAAAGTAGAAGCGATTGGGAACGACAGCAACTCAGCCACAGAGTGGTAGGCCACATAAAATCACAGAGCGGGGTCAGCGGATGCTGAGACGCATAGTGCGCAGAGGACACCAACTTTCTGCAGAGTCAATAGCTACAGACCTCCAAACTTCATGTGATCTTCAGATTAGCTCAAGAGCAGTGCGTAGAGAGCTTCATGGAATGGGTTTCCATGGCCGAGCAGCTGCATCCAAGCCTTACATCGCCAAGTGCAATGCAAAGCATCGGATGCAGCGGTGTAAAGCACACCGCCACTGGACTCTAGAGCAGTGGAGACGCGTTCTCTGCAGTGACGAGTCATGCTTCTCCGTCTGGCAATCTGATGGACGAGTCTGGGTTTGGTGGTTGCCAAGAGAACGGTACTTGTCTGACTGCATTGTGCCAAGTGTAAAGTTTGGTGGAGGGGGGATATGGTGTGGGCTTGTTTTTTCGGACTTTGGGCTCGGCCCCTTAGTTCCAGTGAAAGGAACTCTTAATGCTTCAGCATACAAAGACATTTTGGACAATTTCATGCTCCCAACTTTGTGGGAACAGTTTGGAGATGGCCCTTCCTGTTCCAACACGACTGCGCACCAGTGCACAAAGCAAGGTCCATAAAGACATCGATGAGCGAGTTTGGTGTGGAAGAACTTGACTGGCCTGCACAGAGTTCTGACCTCAACCCGAGAGAACACCTTTGGGATGAATTAGAGCGGAGACTGCGAGCCAGGCCTTCTTGTCCAACATCAGTGTTTGACCTCACAAATGCACTTCTGGAAGAATGGTCAAAAATTCCCATAAACACACTCCTAAACCTTGTGGAAAGCCTTCCTAGAAGAGTTGAAGCTGTTATAGCTGCAAAGGATGGGCCCACATCATATTAAATCCTATGGTTTAAGAATGGGATGTCACTCATGTTCATATGTGTGTGAAGGCAGCCGAGCGAATACTTTTGGCAATATAGTGTATATATATATATATATATATATATATACACACTACTCACAAAAAGTTAGGGATATTTGGCTTTCGGGTGAAATTTACAGAAAATGTAAAAAGTTCACGCTACAGTGATATATCATGAAAGTAGGGCATTTAAGTAGAAGCATGCACTGGTGATTTCCTCATCTCAAACAATTTATTGAAACAAAAGCCAACAACAGTGGTGGGTATACCACAACAAAAAATGCCAATGTCTCAATAACTTGTCATGTGCCCTTGAGCATCAATTACAGCTTGACAACGACGTATCATGCTGTTCACAAGTTGACTTATTGTCTGCTGAGGCATGGCATCCCACTCTTCTTGAAGGGCGGCCCTCAGGTCATTGAGGTTCCGGGGTACAGAGTTACGAGCCTCTACACAGCGACTCAGCTGATCCCATACGTTTACTATGGGATTCAGGTCTGGAGAAAGTGCAGGCCACTCCATCTGAGGTACCCCAGCAGCCGTTCCCTAATGATGCGACCTCGATGTGCTGGAGCATTGTCGTCCATGAAGATGAAATTTGGCCTGTGTTGTTCATGCAGGGGTACAATGACTGGATTAATGATGTTATCCAGGTAGTATGGGCTTGTCACTGTACCATTCACAAAGTGTAGGGCAGTTCTGTACTGACTAGACACACCTGCCCACACAGTAACACCACCACCACCAAAGGCTCGTCTGGTGACAGCAGTGGCTGATGCATAGCGCTCTCCTTGACGTCTCCAACATCGTTGGCGGCCATCATTTCTGCTCAACATGAATCGGCTTTCATCAGAGAACAGCACTGAGGCCCACTGGTCCCTCGTCCAGCGTAAATGCTCCCTGGCCCATGCAAGACGATGACACCTGTGCCTGGTGGTGTGGTCAGGTACCCGTGCAGGTCGTCTAGCACGCAGACCATGCTGATTTAAACGGTTTCGAATGGTCTGAAGTGACACTTGGGTGCCTTCACCTCCCTTAAACGTGCCTGGAGTTGAGTGGCAGTCATCATCTGGTTCCACAGGGCACTGTTCACAATGAAGCAGTCATCAGTGTGGGATGTGGCCAAAGGACGTCCACTTCTATGCCTTTCCGTGACTCTTCCAGTCTCTCTGTATCTCTGTTGCAACGTGCTAATGACACTCTGTGACACTCTAAGCTCAGTGGCCACTTCTGAGAACATCCTGTTTGAAGCCTCGCAATGGCGAGGTGTCGTCTTGGTCTCATGATGTCAAAATGTGAACAGCATGATGAGGAGGACTGTTTAAATACCAATTCTAATTGAACCAGGAAATTTATTGGTCGATTCATGGATCAAACACCTGTTGTGAATTTTGCCGTTAAGCTCCTTGTTAGAGAACAGCAACTTATGCAAAAGGTACTGAAACACTGAATAGTTGGACATGTGCATTCAAAAGTTTACAGAAGGTCACATTAAGTTCACCTGTAAAGGTTATAATGCATTATAGGTTCATCCTGAAATTTCACCCGAAAGCCTAATATCCCTAACTTTTTGTGAGTAGTGTATACATATATATACAGTACAGGCCAAAAGTTTGGACACACCTTCTCATTCAATGCGTTTTCTTTATTTTCATGACTATTTACATTGTAGATTCTAACTGAAGGAATCAAAACTATGAATGAACACGTGGAGTTATGTACTTAACAAAAGAAGGTGAAATAACTGAAAACATGTTTTATATTCTAGTTTCTTCAAAATAGCCACCCTTTGCTCTGATTACTGCTTTGCATACTCTTGGCATTCTCTCGATGAGCTTCAAGAGGTAGTCACCTGAAATGCTTTTCCAACGGTCTTGAAGGAGTTCCCAGAGGTGTTTAGCACTTGTTGGCCCCTTTGCCTTCACTCCGCGGTCCAGCTCACCCCAAACCATCTCGATTGAGTTCAGGTCCGGTGACTGAGGAGGCCAGGTCATCTGCCGCAGCACTCCATCACTCTCCTTCTTGGTCAAATAGCCCTTACACAGCCTGGAGGTGTGTTTGGGGTCATTGTCCTGTTGAAAAATAAATGATGGTCCAACTAAACGCAAACCGGATGGGATGGCATGTCGCTGCAGGATGCTGTGGTAGCCATGCTGGTTCAGTGTGCCTTCAATTTTGAAGAAATCCCCAACAGTGTCACCAGCAAAACACCCCCACACCATTACACCTCCTCCTCCATACTTCACAGTGGGAACCAGGCATGTGGAATCCATCCGTTCACCTTTTCTGCGTCTCACAAAGACACGGCGGTTGGAACCAAAGGTCTCAAATTTGGACTCATCAGACCAAAGCACAGATTTCCACTGGTCTGAGCTGCTGTTAACTTGCCATTTCTGAGGCTGGTGACTCAGATGAACTTGTCCTCAGAAGCAGAGGTGACTCTTGGTCTTCCTTTCCTGGGTCGGTCCTCATGTGTGCCAGTTTCGTTGTAGTGCTTGATGGTTTTTGCGACTCCACTTGGGGACACATTTAAAGTTTTTGCAATTTTCCGGACTGACTGACCTTCATTTCTTAAAGTAATGATGGCCACTCGTTTTTCTTTAGTTAGCTGATTGGTTCTTGCCATAATATGAATTTTAACAGTTGTCCAATAAGGCTATCGGCTGTGTAGTAACCTGACTTCTGCACAACACAAGTGATGGTCCCAACCCCATTGATAAAGCAAGAAATTCCACTAATTAACCCTGATAAGGCACACGTGTGAAGTGAAAACCATTTCAGGTGACTACCTCTTGAAGCTCATCGAGAGAATGCCAAGAATGTGCAAAGCAGTAATCAGAGCAAAGGGTGGCTATTTTGAAGAAACTAGAATATAAAACATGTTTTCAGTTATTTCACCTTTTTTTGTTAAGTACGTAACTCCACATGTGTTCATTCATAGTTTTGATTCCTTCAGTGAGAATCTACAATGTAAATAGTCATGAAAATAAAGAAAACGCATTGAATGAGAAGGTGTGTCCAAACTTTTGGCCTGTACTGTATACATACATATATATATATATATATATATATATATATATATATATATATATATATATATATATATATATATATATCAGGGCTCTCACGTTTTGAACTGAGTTCAAAGTGAGATTTTGGTGGTGGCGGCGTGGGGGCTTGACTCCAAAAATTTAACAATATGTTAAATTATTATTATTATTTTAAAAAGTTAAATTACTTATTAGACAGACTTAACAATTCAGCTACCAATGAATGAGCAGTAGTGTGCATGTGATAACATAGGTTGAAAAATAAGCCAAAGTGATACTGTTTATCTGAATAGACAAGCTTCGCCAGTGTGCTGCTGTTAGCCAGTGAAAATAGACCGGAGTGGCAACTCTTCACTTTGTTACACAATCTATATAGCGCCGTGGCGAGCAGCAGCCTGTCACAGCAGCTCTCTCTCCCGTGTCTCCTATGTCTACTTTTTGTTGTGTTAACGTGTCTGTCGCGTCTTAATCTATCACTGTGTTTTTATGTATTTTACTTCTGTGTCCCATGATTTGTGTTGTTTTTCTCTCCATTGTCATGTATTTCTTCCCTTTGCTGCTGCTTGTGACATTTTAAATTTCCCCTTGGGGATTAATAAAGTAATCTATCTATCTATCTATGTCAGTGCGCTGCTGTAGTCTGGAAATCTTCTTTGCCTTTGCCAGACATACATTCATATTCCACAGAAAAACAGCATTTCATCTGCGATTCTGTGATCGCGAGAACTATAGGGCCCTACCACTGTTATAAAAAATAGCGGCGCAACTTGGTGGGCGTTGAGAAATCCAAGGTGTGGCGTGTGAGCGTGTGAACGGGTTGAAATGCGTGTGTCTCACGCCCAATGCGTGAGACTTGAGAGCCCTATATATAATTCATCCCCTGACATTCACTCCATTATGTTAGCACTGACAGATTACATACAATTCAATTACGTGTACATTTTTAAATTGTATTTTTTATTTGTCCTACTCACCAATTGCTAGATGGAGCCTATGGCCAAAGCACTGAAGTCTCGTCCATTTATTTAGAGAAGCTGCCTTGACGACATTAGAGCCACTTTCTGTTGTGATGCAGACTAGTCTGTACAGCTGGGCAATTTATGCAGGCTCCAAGAAGCCACTGCCTCCCGCAGTCCCTGGGCTATAGCTTCTCCTGTGTGGTCTTGTGGGAAAAATGACGTCTGCAAGCACCGACTTTTCATTTGAATATCCCCGTCAATGTAGTGAATTGTCAAGGACAGGTACGGCTCCATTGTTCTGCTTGACCATAGGTCAGTCATGGTTGCAAAGAACGGGACAGTTGTGATTTCCCTCTCTAGTTCCCGCCGACATTTTTCATACAGTGTAGGTAATGCCACTTTGGAGAAATAATTGCGTGAGTGGATCACATATTTCTTGTCCAGTGTTTTGACCATTTTTCTGAAGCCCTCGTTGCTCACTGTATTTATTGGACACGTCTTTGGCTAAATAAAATGATATTGCGTCTGTTATTTCAGCGTGTCTTTGGGAGGTAGATGCATAAGGTGTTGCCCGGTGCAGGGTCGCTGTTATGGTTGCCTGGGTTGCCGCTGGAAACGAACAGGGATTTTGTGAGGCAACGTTAGCTTTGGCCTTCATGCATTCCTCGTACTTGTGTCTGTGATGTTTTTTGAGGTGGTTGAAGAGATTAGTTGTGTTACCCCGCAGGGCAGACACAACTCTGCTGCACTCTTTACATATAACATTTTCTTGTTTGATGTCACTTGCCGACAACGGATGTGGATCCCTTTCGAGGCACTCGCTCCTCACCATGGTGCTCCTCATCTCCAGTGGCCGCTGTACCTGCCTCTCCCAACATAACTCACTCTTAACAGTCCACCGAGTAATTTGAGTTTGCCACGGCAGGGTGCGCACGCTTTTTATTTATGCAGCTTAATGAAGCCTTAACCATGCGTTCGTTGGCTGACTACTGGCTGAGAAAGTGCTTGATTAGATATGCAGCAGAGCCCGCATTTTAAATGTAAATATCGCCGACGATCAGGCTCATTTAATCGTGGCAGCCAAAATGGTGATCATGATTAAAATTTGATTAATTGTGCAGCGCTAGTAGCAGGTAGTGGCAATGGGTAGCGCAGTGTGAAAGATAGAGCCCCTAAAGTCTTATTTTCTCTGGTAGTGCATTTAACAAACTGGTGGAAGGTGGGAAGTGTTGTAGCCAAGGAGACATGGTTGAATTAGCCAGAGATTACAATGAATGCAGCGGGATGTTTAGTCTGTAGTCCGGCAGTGACAGAGTTAATGACGTCACATGCCGCTTCCACATTCGCCGAAGGTGGGATGTAAACACTGACAACAATGACATTTGTTAACTCCCGTGGTAGATAGTATGGACGAAGTCTGATAGCACACAGTTCAATATTCGGACTGCAGAAATAGTCTTTGACAGTAATGTGTCCCGGATTGCACCATCAGGAGTTAACGAGCAAGGCAAGCCCTCCTCCTTTCTTCTTACCGCTCACATTGGTGTCTCTGTCTGCACGCACTGTGTGGAAGCCAGGGATTGTGACATTAGAGTCGGGTATCTTCTCATTCAACCATGTCTCACTGAAGCACATAAGGCTACATTATCTATACTCCCTCTGAGTCTTCACAAGTGCTTCAAGTTCATCAATTTTATTAGTCAGTGATCTCACGTTGCCCATAATAACAGCTGGCATGCACGGTTTGAACCTCCTTCTCTTGGCTTTCAGTTTGACACCAGCTCGACACCCTCGCCATCTCCTCCTCAGGAATCGAGGGCCTCTCACCAGGGAGAGTAGGCACAGATCGCTGCAATTCGATCAGCTGATCGCGTGTGTTGACAATCACTGTGCCGGTGTTGCGTAAATCACAGCTTCCATTCATAAAAAGTCCAAGGATCAGTAAGATCAGAAACAAAACTTCCAGCCTCTCGTTCTCCATCATCTTGTTAATAGATATCCTCAAGCAGAGGAGTAAAAATATGCGAGAGACAGACTTAAACAGACACAAAAACGCCACAAGCACATGGAGCTGCTACAACAGGCTGCCGCAGGTACGGCGCCATTCCAGACCTCATGAACATGAGGTCTGGATTGTGGATGGGATTGAGGATGGGATTTTCATATATTGTATCTATTATGATTTAATATGCAATAATATTAATAATATTAGATCAGTACTCAGTCTTGTATTCTCCTTCTGATAAAGGCTATGTATGTAGGATCTATGTTTTAGAAAGTAATGCAAAAAAAAGTAATCAGTAATCAAATTGCTTTTTAGAGTGCATAATTAGTAAAGTAATATGATTACAGTTTTCAGAAAGTAATGAGTAACTTTACTTGATCACTTTTTTTAGTAATTTACCCAGCACTGGTCATTTGCTTTGCAGGTTGATGGACACTGTCATTTGTAAACAACACCAAGTCATTTTTTTCTCTAAATTACTTTAGTGCGACAGAAGAAGCAATAGTTTTCTTTCACCAACACTTGAACATACACTATATTACCAAAAGTATTCGCTCACCTGCCTTTACTCATACTATGAACTGAAGTGCCATCCCATTCCTAACCCATAGAGTTCAATATGATGTCGGTCCACCTTTTGCAGCTATTACAGCTTCAACTCTTCTGGGAAGACTGTCCACAAGGTTGAGGAGAGTGTTTATAGGAATTTTTGACCATTCTTCCAAAAGCGCATTGGTGAGGTCACACACTGATGTTGGTCGAGAAGGCCTGGCTCTCAGTCTCCGCTCTAATTCATCCCAAAGGTGTTCTATCGGGTTCAGGTCAGGACTCTGTGCAGGCCAGTCAAGTTCATCCACACCAGATCCTGTCATCCATGTCTTTATGGACCTTGCTTTGTGCACTGGTGCACAGTCATGTTGGAAGAGGAAGGGGCCCGTTCCAAACTGTTCCCACAAGGTTGGGAGCATGGAATTGTCCAAAATGCTTTGGTATCCTGAAGCATTCAAAGTTCCTTTCACTGGAACTAAGGGGCCAAGCCCAGCTCCTGAAAAACAACCCCACACCATAATTCCTCCTCCACCAAATTTCACAGTCGGCACAATGCAGTCTGAAATGTACCGTTCTCCTGGCAACCTCCAAACCCAGACTCGTCCATCAGATTGCCAGATGGAAAAGCGTGATTCATCACTCCAGAGAACGCGTCTCCACTGCTCTAGAGGCCAGTGGCGGCGTGCTTTACACCATTGCATCCGACGCTTTGCATTGCACTTGGTGATGTGTGGCTTGGCTGCAGCTGCTCGGCCATGGAAACCCATTCCATGAAGCTCTCTGCGTACTGTACTTGGGCTAATCTGAAGGTCACATGAAGTTTGTAGCTCTGTAGCAATTGACTGTGCAGAAAGTCGGCGACCTCTTTGCACTATGCGCTTCAGCATCCGCTGACCCTTCTCCGTCACTTTACATGGCCTACCACTCTGTGGCTGAGTTGCTGTTGTTCCCAAACGCTTCCATTTTGTTATAATAGAGCTGACAGTTGACTGTGGAATATTTAGGAGCGAGGAAATTTCACGACTGGATTTGTTGCACAGGTGGCATCCTATGACAGTTCCACGCTGGAATTCACTGAGCTCCTGAGAGCGGCCCATTCTTTCACAAATGTCTTGTTTCACAGTCTGCATGCCTGAGTGCTTGATTTTATACACCTGTGGCCAGGCCAAGTGATTAGGACACCTGATTCTGATCATTTGAATGGGTGAGGGAATACTTTTGGTAATATAGTGTATTCGTTATCCACACCACAAGACTTCAGTGTTCTGTTTTGCAACAGTACATGTCATTGCCATGTTCACTATAAACAGTCATATCAAGCAAGAAGTCAAGCTGTAGAGATTGTTTCACAAGGACATGCAGTTATGTTTTGAACTGGATTCATTCCATGGTGTTGGGCAGTTTTGTATGGACTTGCAGTATTGTTGTCCATTAGATCTGTTGTAAATACCAAAGTTGCGCAGCTACTCAAACTCAAAATTAAAAACCATATTTTTAGCATTTTAAAATTTCCTGCTGTAAACTGCTTAAGTTTGACATCTCATTTTAGAATTTTAACCATCTCTGTTACAAGTACATGTTTACTTAGATTTCCAAACCCTGCATCAAGAACAAATCATGCTGGCCATACACCAAACGACTTTTAAAATGATTTCACTGTCACAAACAAATTTCCTGTATCAGCATGAAATCATGAGATTGTTGCTAGAATCTTGGTTGTTTGATGTAAGGTGATCATAAAACTCAGTTCGACTCAGTCTTTTTCTTGTCTTGACATACTGATAAAACCAAACATGTTTAATATTACCATAAGTCCTTAGTCTCAACTCATACAACTAGTCAAGTTCAAGGAATGTTGCCAACAACCAATAGGAATGCAGCAAACAGTCAGTGCCCTCCTTGGTTTCTGCCCCCAGATTGCCAAAAGTCAGGTCAGTTTGTGAGAGCACAGCTCAACTTCAGGAGCAGAGTTAACATTTGAGAGCATGTGTGTCCTCCTGTGTTCACAAAGCACAAACTCTCTATCGTGTGGTGGCTGCTTTGTGCACAGGTGCCATTTCTTGCTCGCAGCTTCCTGTTTAACTCTCGGTTGTTAAATTTGTGAGCATGGACTTATATTGTACAGCTGGGCAATTTATATTTTCATTCATCTGTTAATTCATTTTCCAAATCACTTATCTTAATTAGGGTTGTGTGGGGTGCTTGTGGTGTTGAAAATGTAAAAAGAAAGAAAGAAAGAAAGAAAGAAAGAAAGAAAGAAAAGAAATAGACTGCCTAGTATAACTACTGTTTATGCCAGTTTGATAGGTAAGTAATATGTAAAGCCCAATCATCTGTATGGTCTTTGTGCCTTTTGTCTCAGGCTGATTCCTTTAAGATGGGTCAAGATCTTGTCAAGAACTCTCCGGGTTGTTGGGACACTATGGAGAGCATTTTGGGCCTGAATGAAGCTGACAATGCATCAGCTGGCCCATACTCCAGGGCTGGAGGTGATACTGAGGCTCAACAGAGGCTGTTAATTGGCGGAGGTCCTGTAAGGTGCCCATCTGGATCCAGACTAGATCAGTTGTTGTCATCAATGAACAGCAGTGGCAGGAGCTTGGACACTCTACCAAGGTAATCAAAATTTAAATTGAAATTCACATCTAAAATAAATTACAAAATAAAAAATAAATACATTAATAAATTAAAGTAAATGACAGTGGACAGTTATTTTATCATGTAGTTGCTACTATATTTTTGAAACAGATCACAAATATAGCTGCAAACAGGAAATAATAGTGTTCAAGCAAACATCACCATCCACTGGCCCAAATGTCAGTTATTTCTGCCTGACCCAGTGAAGATGGGTGAGGATGGGATCAAAAGTCTAGAACCAGTGAAAAAAATATTTTGGACAAAATGCACAAGAAAATTTAGTTGGTCGGAAATAACACCAGCATGTGTCGTGTGCATTTGCGTCAAGAAAACCAGTGAAGACTTTTTTTTTTTTAATTGTGCATTGTAAGGGTCTGCAGTTAGTGGCCAAAATGTAAAGTTGGTCAGGTATTTCATGTTTGGATTTCCACCTACAATTTGTTATCAATAAGGTAAAAGGAAATCACTCTGGCAAAGGACATTTGATGAAAAGTGATTTTGAAAGGTTTTAAGCCTTCGCTGCTCTTTCATTTTTGTTGTGCTATAGTTAATGAGCACATTGAGGAGGAGGCTACTGCAGCTTTCACTTTGTGAAAGGTTTTTTTTGTTTGTTTTTTATTTTTGTGACCCCAGCGAACTAGCCAGAAAGTACCTATTTCAATACTTCAGGGGACCAGAACTTTGCCCAGGGGAACCTGAAGTTAAAAAAAAAAATCCCTTTTCATGCAGTACACTGCTGGAGAGGATTTTATACAATTTCCATGTCCAAAAATGCGAGCTATCCCTTTAAAACATTTTACTGCTACTGCTGTTGGTTTTGTACACTGTCACAATGCTGCAATGTTTTATTTATTTAATGCCTTTCAAGCCGTAAAACATTCCTACTTAGAATGTTGTAGTTGTGAAATGTCCATTGTATACAGTACGTGTTTATGACTGTATTTATGAGACACATAATGACCCAGTTTCCCACAGTCATTATTTAAGTTTCATCTAATCTTATAATTTGTTTACTCCTAGACACTTCCAGGCTAACAATATACTACACGATAAGAATGCAAATTCAGTGAAGGGTTGTCGACCATCATTGCAGAGAGAATCACTAAGCTTCATGAAGGGTGTGATGGATGAATGTACACATATGGCCAACTTCTCTGGTTAGTATCACTACACACACAGAAAACACACACAGATATGTACAGCCATCATATTAAATCTTATTTTCTTGTTTGTGCTTATAGACCATTTCCAAGATGTGTTAAGAAAGGGCATACAAAAATATTATGGAGAAGTATTGATCAACTTACTTTTGCTGTCACAAAAAGTTGTAATGATGATTTTGTTAACTTCGTGGGCCTCATTCATTCAAAAAGTTGTAATGATGATTTTGTTAACTTCGTGGGCCACATTCACTAATATGTGCGTGGAAATGTTCGTACTTTGCGCACAAAATAAGTGCGTACGCAAAATGACTGTGGGATTCATGACACCTGCGTACCGACCAATTTTGTTCTCACCACCTTGCGTATGTTTGTGAATCACAATCATTCTAAACTGACAGGCACATGCTTGCAATTTGTGATTAGCATACCACCACGCCCCCGTTTCTCCATATAAGGAAACCGCTTGCCTAGAGTTGATTCATGAATGAAGGAAGCGGTTACGTGAGAAAAGAAGTAGTAAATTTCAGTTTGTTAGAAGCGATGGTGCCAAGAGGCAAAAAACAAAAGAACTTTACAACCACAGAAATTTGAACAATTGTGTCCAAGGTGGAAGCCAAAAAAGGAATACTTTTCCAGAGTATTTCCTCGGGGGTGACCATGGTAAAAAAAAAAAAAAATGATGCTTGGACTGCAATAACTGAGGCTGTCAACGTAGTATCCCTGGAGAACTGCACTGTGGCCCAGGTGAAAAAAAAGTGGTTCGACATAAAAGTTGATGCCAAAAAACACATTACAGACCAGAAGAAAAAGAAGGAGACTGGTGGAGTACAAGGTCCACCTGATCTAACGCCACAGGATGAGAGACTAGCAGCAATAATTGGACAAACATCCATTCATGGAATATGTCCACGAAATGAAGGTGAAAGTGTTGACATCCAAGGAAAACCCCAAGGTAATTGTACTGTTATATTTGCAATTATGTGTGTTCCTAATTAACAGGCATAAGTCAAAATCAGCTGGCTCTTCTGGATGCAGTGAAGGAAATGGCGACAGGCATAAATAACATAAACGAATCACTGAAACAATTATTGAATGTCCACGCCAATAAATATGTATATGTGTATTGAAGTGCTGTGTGTTTAATTTACTTCATGAAAATGTAGACAAAGCCGAAGGAAGAATCGGAACTTATTCAGTTTGCATTTTGAAATTACGCATTGTAACTTACCATCATTAAAGACGCTGCATCAATTCATGACGAGCCTGAATTGCAGCCCTGGCAGGAGGTTCCACATGTGGCTGTGCGTCCTCTTGCGCATAGTTTTGTGGCTCTGCGCTGGGTCTTACAGGAATGCCATGGGTCATTGCAAGATTGTGGAGGACACAGCATGCCAGGTTGATCTTGCACACCTTCTCAGGGGTATAAAGTAGTTTGCCACAGGCTGCATCCAAACACATCCAATGGCCCACATGAGTGCAGTCTATTGCACCAATTGTATTTGGCATTCCAGCTATGCCATGGAACCCCCTCTTCACATCAGTCTGATTATTTTCATCATATGGGAATTTGATATATTCAGGCAATAGTCTTAGGATGCCATTTAATACCCGTGGGATGACACAGTTTAGAGAGGGTCGTGAAATCCCAGCCCGGTCTGCTATTTTTCTCTGAAATGTACCTGTAGCCAGGAAACCAAGGATGGACAGGACTTGCGCCTGATGAGGTATCGGATGAGAACGGCATGTCGGGTGATTTAGATGCTCCAGAGAATCACATAGTTGCAGTAGCACATACCTTGGCAAACGGAAACGGCTGATAAACCATCCATCATTTTCCTCGAACATGTTGTGTCCGTCCCTGAATATGCACTCTCTCCTCAGGGCACGGGCTGCAATATCCTCTAGCAAGGCTAGATATCCTCCTGAGACCCAGCCTATTCAATTATGTTCTCTGTAGTGGACATCAATTGATAGTCTATATCCTTTTACTCATTTGAGCTATCCTATCAAGTCCTGGTGTACAGTTGTCCCTCGCTATAACGCGATTCACCTTTCGCGGCCTCGCAGTTTCGCAGATTTTTTTTTGTGCAATTTTGCATGCTTGTTTTTTTTTTTTTTTTTTTTTTTTTTTTTTTACAACGCATTGTGTTCTGCATCCTGATTGGCTAAGGGACTATAGACCATTGTCAATCAGTCTCCTGTACAGTACAGAATGTGTTCATTCTATAATACTGGACTTAATTTTCTACGAAGGTTTGAACTTTGAGAGTTTAAACAAGAGAGAAAAGTGAGAAAATGTTAATGCCTGTCTGAGAAAAGTACATAAAGTGTGTAATGAGGGGTTTTACAGCCTTAAAACATCTATAATAATTGTAAAAAATAAAGCTGACTACTTCGCGGATTTCGCCTATTGCGGGTTATTTTTAGAACGTAACTCCCGCGATAAACGAGGGACCACTGTACTGTACAGAGGGCATCCAGGCCTTTCCAATGATATCTCATGTGATAAGGTGGGATGAGAGAAAAACCCACTTTTTATTGAGCCAAAATGGCAGCTACAGAAAAACGAAACAGGAAGTGAAAAAAGAAACAGGAAGTCAAATATTGTTTAGCTATTGGTTTTTACTTTTAAAATTATATATTTTCTTGTTAATGGCATTGATTGTCTGTAATTGATTATCTGTGGTTATTTGATTGGTTTTTTATTTAAATTTAAAATTATCTGTTTTTTACATTAAAATCCACTACAGTTGACGTACTGTAAAATCTAAAATAAAATATGTTTGTGAAATTCTAAAATTTTAAGACACTTTTTTCCTCGGGTCTCAGGAGGATATACCATGTTCACACTTACTCAGGTCAATCAGAATCGTTTATATACCCTAGTGATGGGTCGGTCACGAACGAACCGACTCTAAGAGCTGGCTCTTTATTTTATTTCAAATTGTTTTTATTGAATTTCCAATAACATGTAATGACATAAAACAAAAACATGAATAAGCAAAAAGAAAAAAGAAAAGGAAAACAAAAACAAACAGACCAAAAAAAAACAAAAAAAAACACAAAACATACAAGCAGCCAGAGGACACAATTGCCAGAACACCTTACATGGAATAAAAATCTGGTGTGTATCGAACATAACATCTATATAAACAGACTTCACATACGTACATACAAGTTTCTTTCAGTAGTTTGTTACATTCTCACTACCAAACCCACGCACAGGTGACTGCAACAAAAAAAAAAAAAAAAAAAAGGGAAGTAGTCGCCGGGGTGGGGGTGGGAGGGTGGGCTAGAGAAGTGGAGAGCTACTGATCTAAAGTGTTCGCGTCAAATTCCCTTGTAAAATATCCTAAAAAGGCGTGCCAAGTCTTATGAAACCTATTCACCGATCCCTGAATCGTGCATCTGATTTTTTCTAGCTTGACAAATGCCATCACCTCGTGAACCCAACGTGAATGGGATGGAGGATTGGTGGATCGCCAGTTAAATAAGATAAGTCGGCGGGCTAGTAATGTTGAGAATGCCATTAAGTCTGAATGATGTTTGGATAGCCCACTGTTGCTAGGGGTAACCCCGAATACTGAAATAACTGGATCCGGATCAATTCTTTTTTTACATATATAGGAAAATGTGTTGAAAATCTCTGACCAGAATGTGTGTAGTTTTGGGCATGTCCAAAACATATGTCCCAGAGTGGCAGGGGCCTGGTGACATCTAATGCAGTTTGGATCTGTGCCAGGATAAATCTGGGCCAGTCTGACTCCACAAAGGTGCAGGCGGTTGACTATCCTAAACTGAATCAATCCGTGCCTGACGCATATTGAGGATGTGTGTATTCTTTTGATAACACTTTGCCAGGTTTCCTCAGAGAGCTCAATGTTCAGGTCTTCTCCCCATCGTTCTCTCAGATGGTGGAGAGAATTGTCTACCATGTCCTGGATAATACTATATAACTTAGACACACAGCCTGGTATGTGAGGCTTAAGTTTCAAACATTCATCAAGTGGGCTGGCCGGGGGTTTGTGCGGAAATGATGAAAAATAAGTACGAGTAAAATTGCGTATTTGGAGGTACCTAAAGAAGTGGGACTTTCCCAGGTTGTATTCTTTCACAAACTGATCAAAAGAGCCAAACAGTCCATTGATGAATAGGTCCCCTACACAACGAAGTCCCTTCCCAAACCAGGTCTGAAAAGCTGTATCTAGCAAGGAGGGTTTAAAAAGGGGGTTGGCAGTGAAAGGCATTGACACCAAAGCTTGTGTGAGGCCAAAATGTTTGCGAAGTTGGGTCCAAATACGTAGAGTACCTCTTACGATAGGATTATCTGTATGAGCACCCACCTCTAGTGGTAGCGGGCCACATAATATAGATACTAGGGAGACTGGTGAGCATGCCTGCTGTTCCATGAGGGACCAATTTGGACCATCCCCTTTGACAAAAGTATTATACCATACAGTCACTTTATGAATGTTGGCTGCCCAGTAATAATATAAAAAGTTTGGCAGCGCTAGACCACCGTTTATTTTACGTTTCTCTAGGACAGATTTGCGTACGCGTGGTATAGTCTTATTCCAAATGAATGTGCTAATATATTTATCTAGCTCTTTAAAATATGATTTCGGCAAGAAAATGGGAACTGTCTGGAATAGGTATAGAAACTTTGGAAGAGTAACCATCTTAATTGAATTAATGCGGCCGGCCAGAGATAATGGAAGTGTTGACCAGCGACTGGTATCCTTCCTAGCTTGGTCCAAAATTGGTCTAAAATTCAGTTTGAACAGGTCTTTATAGCTGCGTGTCACCTTGACTCCTAAATATGTTAAGGGGCCGGTTTCGACTTTGAATTCACATGTATCAAGGGACATTGTCAATGCTTTACTATTAATGGGGAATAATACACTCTTTGCTAAATTGGTTTTATAACCTGAAGCCAGACTGAATTGGGAGATTATGTCCAGGCACTTAGGAATTGAATTTTCAGGGTCTGATAAAAATAACAAAAGGTCGTCCGCATATAATGAAACTTTGTGGACTTGCCCCCCCCTATAAATTCCCAATATTTCATTGTTTTGTCGCAGAGCTATAGCCAGTGGCTCAATGGCCAGATTGAACAGGAGAGGTGATAGCGGACAGCCCTGCCTCGTTCCCCTTTGAAGGGTAAAATACTCAGAATGGATATTATTGGTCCTAATTGATGCCTGTGGCATAGAGTACAGTGTTTGAATCCAAGAGGTGAAAGTTGGGCCAAATCCAAATTTGCTTAATGTTTTAAAAAGGTGTCCATATTCAATTCGGTCAAAAGCTTTGTGTGCGTCCAGTGAAATGACTATCTCTGGGAGTTGGCTTGAGTGTTCAGAATACACTATATTGAAGAGGCGGCGCAGGTTATGATATAACTGCCTCCCCCTTATGAAGCCCGTCTGGTCAGGGTGCACAATAGTTGGTAAAACAGATTCTAATCGTAGGGCGAGTATTTTTGTAAGTATTTTATAGTCGCATGTAAGTAAGCTGATCGGTCGGTAGGATTCACACTTGATTGGATCTTTGCCTTTTTTTGACAGAACAGAAATTGTGGCCTGGGTCATAGATACAGGGAGTTTATTTTGTATAAGCGATTCTGTATAGACAGCATGTAGGAGAGGTGTCAATTTATTGGCAAAGGTCTTATAAAATTCAATTGGGTATCCATCTGGGCCTGGCGCCTTTCTATTTTTCATTAATTTTATTGCTTGACCAATTTCAGCATCAGATATTGGCTCTTCAAGACTGGATTTGTCTTCGTCACTTAGGATGGGTAGGTCCAGATTTTCTACAAAATTGTTTGCATGACATCTATCAGAACTATATAAGGAAGAGTAAAAATGCTTAAACTGATCGTTTATATCTTTCGGGTCTGATTTGATAGAGCCATCAGTGGCTTGTATTTCTGTAATATAATTGGCAACCGAAAATTGACGTAACTGATGGGAAAGCAGCCTACTCGCACGTTCTCCATGTTCGTAGTGAGTTTGTCTTGATTTTAGAAATTTTTCTTCAGCCTGTTTAGAGGCGAGAAGATCAAACTCTGTCTGCAAAGCAATCCTTTTCTTGCGGAGGTCTGCTGATGGGGAGTCAGAGTATTGCTGATCCACATCATGGATAAGTGTGGTTAATTCTATGAAGCGTTTTGACCTGCTTTTGTTTAGTCGAGCTGTGTATTCTATTATATGGCCCCTCAAATATACTTTTAGTCTTTCCCATAAAGTAAATGTATTGGTATCCGGCAACTGGTTAGTTTCCAGGAAAAAATCAATCTGGGCCGAGATAAAGTCTACAAAGTCCTTTTCTGCTAAAAGTGTAGGATTGAGTCGCCAGTTGCGCCGACTGGCTAACTTGTTCTGGAGCCAAAGCTCCATGATGACTGGTGAGTGGTCTGAGATGACTATACTATCATAACTACATGATTTAACAAGTGGAAGCATTTTTTTGTCTACCAGGAAAAAATCAATTCTTGAATAAGTCTGATGAGCAGTAGAGAAAAAAGAAAACTCTCTCAATGTTGGATTTTTAAATCTCCATAAGTCTACCACACCACTGAACTGGCAAAAAGCCTCTATAGTATGAGCAGATTTGGAGGGGGGGGCTGCTGGGATTTTAGAGCGGTCGAGAGAGGGTTGCAGGACAGTATTAAAATCTCCTCCCAATATTAAGTGGTGTGTGCCTGACTCTGGGATGCAACCAAACAGTTCCTTAAAAACATTCCAGCTTACAAATTTTGTTGTGGCTCTACTCATTCCATCTGTACAAGTCATGACTGGCGGAACGGAACTGACTGATGTTTAGAAAGGTTTGCCCGGTAATGAAACCACATCTCCCTGGGGCTGGGATGGGGGGGGGGGGGGGGGGGGGGGGGCACAGCGACCACAATGGACAGTAACAAAACACGCATAAAGAACCCCTAATGTAACATATAACCCCAATTGCTGGCCTCTCCCCAACTGAGAGGCTGCACCCTCCCTCCCTTCTAAGCCATTATGAAGTAACCTGTTCAACATCTTACCTATCGGGGCTGAGGCCCCATAAGAACCTTATGTAACAACATTTTAGCTTAACAGCTGTAACATTTCGAGTCAAGGAGACCTGATCCATGTGTACGTAAGTGTCTGTATTCATATCTATATGTGTATGTGTGTGTGTGTGTGTGATAGTGTGCCCGTGAACTGATGTATGTATGTATGAGTCTGAGTCTGTGTATCTGAAATAAAACAATAAAGTCTACATATGTATTACAGTATAAAAGCTCGCAAACTCACCACTTACTAACAGGTTGATCCCGTCATATTACGCATTAAAACAACACTGTAAAGAATACTGACCATCCCTGGTGGTCCTAACCAGTTGTTTGTTGAGAAAACAGAATCAGCAACAGTTTTGAGAACCCATTCAGTGTCACTGTTGTCAGTCACAGCATTTACAGGAGGTAAAGCTAAACTAAATAGAATATAAGCCTATATTTATTGGACAAATTGAGAATTCACAAATGAATTGCTTATTATCAGACTGACTGTGAAACCTGACATCAATGTGTGACATAACATCAGAACAGCACTGACAAAGTATTATCTATAACAGCTGGAGTCAATTATGTGAAATTAGAAAATACAATGAAATAGAATAGACGGCAACAGCCACAGTGTTTCCTGAAAAAATTAAATTAAATGTCTCTACTGTTAGCCAGACTGACTCCTAAGGCCTAAAAACCGTGTCAGCCTCAGGGACTTAAATAAAAAATAAAATATGACACTGTATGTACGTTTCCATCCACAACTTAAAATAATAATAATAATAAAGTTCTCTGTACTCAACATCCTGGCCATCACATGCTATCTAATACACTGTGAAGAAAGTCCTCATATTATATCAGTTTAGATGGCAGCAGAGGAAGCAATATTGGCAGCAGTGTTTCCTAAATACATTCAATGTCTCTCCAGTCAGCCATACCTGCTTTTTACTTCAAGTCGCTGTGGCAATCTCAGCATCGAGTGGCGAAAGTTCTATTGGATTATGTGCCCGAGAGTTCTTTTACAAACGCTTCTGCTTTGACTGGATCCGTGAAGCTTCTCTGCACTCCGTCCCGCGATGTAATCCTCAGCTTGGCCGGGTACCACAACCCGTACTTCACTCCTTCACAGCGTTGCAGAAGTTGTCTCACCTGCTTGAATGCAGCCCGCTGCCGTGCCACTGACTGTGTATAGTCAGGAAATATCCGAATCCTGTCACCGTGTTCAGAGATGAGATTTTGTGCTGCAAGTGATTGGCGCAGGATCGCTTCTTTCTCTTGATAGTAGTGACACTTAATCACAAAGGCTCTTGGCTGCTGCCCTTCATCAGGAGCTTGTTGGAGGGTGCGATGTGCTCTGTCCAAGACGGGCGGTTTATCCAGCTTCAGCACTTTCTGTAATACTTCAGCGACAAATGTAGTTGGGCGAGTGCCGTCCTCACGTCTTTCTTTAATGCAGAAGATGCGTAGGTTGCATCTCCGTGATCTCGCCTCTAGGTCCTCGGTTTTTGCCGTGAGACTCACCACTTCTTTCCTCAGCTGGGACACCTGTTGTTCCAGTTCAGTGATGGTATCAGAGTGACTGTTAGCCGCCACTTCCAGGCTAGCGGTGCGTTGCTCAAGAGCGTTAGCCCTAGCGTTAGCATGCTCCATGGCCGCTTTCATTTCGTCTTTAACGATACTTATTTGTTTGCGTATCTCGGCGTTTTGGGTCTCCGCTTTCTCGTCAATTTTTGCCAGCAGTTCAGCCTTCAAAGATGTAATAGCATGAAGTATAGCTGATTGGCCTGGGTCCGTGTCCTCTGCTTGCTCTGGGGCTTTAGCACCGCTCCTCAGGTCCGGCATCTTTTTCCGTCGAAAAGTCGTAGTAAAGTTGAATAAAAAACTCACGTTTTCACCACCTAATGTTGTATACTCTGCTTATTCGACACTTAATCTGTCAAAATCATGTAGTTTTGGCTCCTTGACAAAAAATAAAGGTTAATATGGGGGAGCTCAGTGACGCGCGTCTACATCACTTCGAGGCCCAACCGGAAGTCTCGTGATCAGTTTTTCTAAGAGCTGGCTCTTTGAAGTGAACAATGGGAGCCAGCTCCTGATTGGGAGCCGTTTTTTTTTTTTTTTTTCGGGAGCCGATTGGTTATTTTTTCTGCGAAAGCCGCACGTGATTGGTCAAGATGTGGGGTGCCGTCTGTCTGCGCTGAGCGCTTCACCCCGGACTGGCAGTTACACACACACACACGAACATGAACAGGAGAACAGGAGGGAGGGAGACAAGAGAGAAAAAGAGCGAGGGGCCAGGAGAGACAACACGAACGCGCTGGAAAGGTGGAGTTAAGAAAATGAGTGACAGCAGGAAAAGGCGTAAAATCTGGACCCAGTTTTATTGACAATACAAAGGCAGAGTGTAGAATCTGCAAGAAAAAAATCTCTTATCGAGCCGGCTCCACTAACAACCTGCACAGGCACATGATAACTGTCCACCCATCAGTGCAATGGGAAGAAAAAACACAAGCAGTTGAACCTGATATTAAGGTGAAGTGTGTCTGCTGCTGCTGCAGTGTGTACAGCAATTCAATTCAACTGTAAATAGTTAAGTTTGTTTTTGTATTTTATAATATATGTTTTGTAGCACTATGTAGAGTGAATAAATAAAGGCATATTTATATAATAAACATATATAAATAAAAAAATAACGCATGTTTTTTTACATTAGTAATTCATTTTGCGCATAATTTTACATTATTGTTGGTAATAAATTAATTTAAGCAACAAAAAATCTGAAGAGCCGCTTGGGAGCCGAAAGAGCCGGCTCTTTTTAGTGAGCCGAGCCAAAAGAGCCGGTTCTCTAAAAAGAGCCGGAATTCCCATCACTAATATACCCTGCATGCCCTTTTACATGCTACTAATTAACCAATTGCCTTTGGCCACAGATGCGTAATTTCATGGCACAAAAAATTGTTGGGAGTGGGTGAACATTATAGGCCAAAACAATTAAATGAAAGCCAAAACTGTTAAGCCTACATTTCGAAATGTACATTCTCATATATTCATTTGTAAACTAGGACTGTTGTACATATATCATGATGCATGATGGCGCCCGTGTTGGCATGCCGTCTGCCTCGCTCTCTCACTGTCGTGTCTATTTTCTTGCTCGTACTACTTTTTGCCTTCCGATATGTGTGTCGCGGAGAGGGTTTGTTTGCATCCAGCCTCCCAGCACCGGCTCCGTCTCGTCCATCTGGTCCGTCACTCTTTATGTAGCATCGCGGACACGTCATCAGAGCGCTGCCACCGTGGTGAGGAATATCGCCGGGAATATCGCGAGACCACCTCATGCTGTGCATCATGGAAGGCATGGGGTGGATTCCAGCCTGCTCCACCCCATTCAGAGGTCTACTGACCCATCCCACATCAAAACTGAGCTTTTTAATGCCCAGTCCCTGTCAAATAAATCAAGTCTGATCCATGATCACATTCTTGAGAATGATATTGATCTGATGTGCCTCACTGAGACCTTGCACCAACCTGAGGTTTTCTCAACATTAAATGAAGGCCGGGGTGGTGGCCTGGTGGTAATTTACCGCGACACACTCAAGCTGTCTCCTCTGTCTCTGCCTGATGTGTCCTCCTTTGAATATCTGGCCTTCAAATCCTGCTTTTCATTTTATACATGCTGCCACTGGGTCGTGTCATCAGCCGTCACGGCATTTCCTTCCATTGCTATGCCGACGACACTCAGCTGTACCTGCGAACCGACCCCAACCAATGCTCCACCCTGGCCCCTTCATCATAATCATCTGCTTCCTCTTCATCACCATTTCCGGCCCTCTCCAACTGCCTGGAGGAGATAAAGACGTGGATGAGTCACAACTTCCTCCAGCTGAACAGCTCTAAAACCGAAGCCATACTAATAGGTACCCCTCATCAGGTCCAGTCATCTCCCAGAAGCACCATCTCTTTTTCCGGTCAAGACATTCCCCTCTCAACAACAGTTACCAACCTTGGTGTGAAGCTGGATCCACAACTGACTTTTACCAACCACATCAAACATCTGTACAAAACCTGCTTTTTCCATCTCAAGAACATCTCTAAACTCCGCCCCTTCCTCACCTTCTCCAACGTCCACGCCCTAATCTCCTCCAGGCTTGATTACTGTAACAGCCTGCTCATCGGTGTACCCAATAAAAACCTCCAGAAACTTCAGTTCATTCAGAACTGTGCTGCCTGAACTCTGATGAAAATTTACAAAAACGACCACATCACCCACATTCTTCAGAACCTCCACTGCCTCCCCATAACCTCAAGAATTCAGTACAAGATTGCCCTCATCACCCATCTCTGCATTTACAGCAACGCCCCGCAATATCTCAAAGACCTGCTTACTCCTCATTCATCCTCTCGCAACCTCCGGTCCCAAAGCTCCAATCTCCTTCATCCTCCCCGCGCGAGACTCTGCACTATGGGAGACCGAGCCTTCTGCTCCGCTGCCCCCCACATTTGGAACTCCCTCCCTGAACATCTTCGAAAACCCCAGTCTGTGGACACTTTCAAAAACGGACTCAAAACATTCTTGTTTAGGCAGGCGTTTTTAAGCTGTCCTTAGTTGCCTTTGAATTTTCATCCTGTGCTCTTGCTTTTAGCTGTTCTGTCCTTTTTGCCTCTTACTTGTTGTTGATTTTACTGTTTTACTGCTCTCTGTGTTTTTGTTATACTGTTTCAGGTCTCTGTAACACTTTGAGATTCTTTTATGAAAAGTGCTTTTGCAAATTAAATTTATTATTATTATTAGGGCCCGAGCGCTGAAACAGCGCGAAGCCCTATTGTATCTGTACCGTTTTTAGGGCCCGAGCGCTGGAACAGCGCGAAGCCCTATTGTTTTTGCTTCGTTTTTTTCTTTTTAGGGCCCGAGCACTGTCCCAGTGCGAAGCCCTATTGTATTTGCTTCGGTTTTTTTTAGGGCCCGAGCACTGTCCCAGTGCGAAGCCCTGTTGTATCTGTAAGGTTTCTTTTCCTTCTCCCTTATTATTACGTCTCTTTAACGCTTAATTTGACCCCCTCAACATGCTCAAAAACTCACCAAATTCGGCACGCACACCAGGTCTGGCGAAAAAGTCGATAAAATCAAAAATCGGAACTCCCCCGGAGCAAAAATGGCCTCGGTAGCGCCACCTAGGGACGCAAAGGCAGCCCCTGCGGCCCACAGGAATGTGATAGAAAGACCAAACCAGCGCCGAAATGTAGATCTCATCAAGCCCGACATTTTTTCGTGCTCGTGCCCCCCACCTAAAACCAACAGGAAGTCCACAATTTGCGTTTGAAAGTCACGTTTTCGCCCAAATTTCCACTTTGCATGACATCTATCTCCTCCCAGGGCGTTAATTTCATCGGCTTGCAAATTTAATAGACAACAGAGAACATAGTGCTTAACAAAAGTTCAGAAGGAATTTACATTCCTTTGAACCGTTTGGATTTCAGAAGCCCTCAATAGTCTAGTAGAAATTTCTTGAACCCAGAAATGTTGATTATTATAAACTTTTATGATTGAAATGCAATATATAGGCCTAGTATATGAAATTAAAATTGGTTGCTAAGAGTTGCATGTTGAGCATTTTTTGTAATTAGCATAATTAGCTAATTATTAGCAAAAAACAGGAAATGGCTATAATGTGGCTTCTAGTTAACTTAGAAAGGTGATCTAAGACCCTAAATCCATGTTTGTGATGTCCAGAAACTCATTTCTTACCATGGTGAAGCCCTACAACCTTCCCTCATTAGCATATTTTGCATAAATTGTGTAAAAATGAGGCAAAAATCAGGATTTTTTTTTGTTTTTTTTTTTGGATTTAATCAACAAAGAAAGATGATCTTAGACTCTCACAGACTCTAAGTCTGTGTTTCCATATCCAGAAATTAACCTCTTGCTATAACTAACTCATGCAACCTTTCCTAAGGTGCATGTAAACATGTAAATTAAAATAAAGAAAAAGAAAAATCATCAGACTTCCCAGAGTAAGTCCATTGCAGAACACTAATCACAGCTTTCACTCTCTTCATCATCTCTTTCCTCATTCCCTTCAGCCTCCTCATTTTCTATGTTGTCATGTATTGTGAATGGGTTACAGCAGCGCACCTCCCCTCCTTCACAATTGCAATAGTCAGTGCAACTGAGACTTGCAGCATGGCAGCTGCAGTTGTTTTGGCTGCAGGCCTTCAGTGCGCTACAGCTGCAGCTGGTGACGTCCATCAGTTGAACTGGAGCCACTGCCTGGGTGGAAACAACAGGTATGACAGCCCCTCCTTTGGCAACCTGCCATCCAAATGTAGTGATGTCCCTGGCTTCTGCAGGTGGCTCCCTCTGATCTGCAGCCTTCCACAACATGACCTGGAGATGAGCGTGAAGTATGTGTAGCATCATGTTGGCATCAGTTGGAGGAAGCTTTTTTAGTTCTGGTGGCTTTTTTCTCCGTCTGTATATCTGGTAGCGAGCATCATTCATCGACTTGGCCTTCGTCTGTCCATACAATGCCAGAAAGAACTCTGTCCCGATGTCTTTTAGGTCACTCAGAGTGGCATCAGGTTCCCCTAGCACTGTATTCAGACCAAGCATAGTACTTCCTTGAAGTACTTTCAGTGCAGATGTCTTGCCTTTTCCACAGGGATAGCACACTGTGTCACATCCGGAGAGAGCATGCATCCCCAGGAGACCCTGACATTTCTCACCTAACAATCTTACGGTGGCATTTATGTCCAGGATGGTGCCATCCCACTTTTCCATTTGCACTGCTGATTTGACGTCAGCCTTCCAAACCCAGTACACTAACAGGACAAATACATCAGTGTCATCACATAGGACCCGTATGGTGGGAGCCCCTGCTCTGGCTTCTTGCAGCATGTAGCTAATGAGGGTGATATCAGCCTCCTCATGCTTAGCGATGCAGTCCATGTGGTTCACAAGCTGGATGTTAGCAGTTGTGAGGTCGAATGTGCACAGAAGGCGTGATAGCTGCATCTTATTAGATGTGCTCTTCATCACAGCTTCGCGACCTGGAAGAGGGGTGTTAATTGTTAGCTTGAACTCAGTTGCACCAACTCCTGCTCGTCTTGTCCTCTCATGATCTTTGGCTGTGGGCTCATCACTGTAATGGTCAAAAATGACGAGGGTCTTGGCTCCAGCGACAGTATAGGTATTGGCAAGGCGTGCATTGATGGTAAAGGCGATGTCCCTGATTGTACCAGCCACAGGCCAGATGATGTGGTAAAGCAGCTGACTCGCATCAACGAGCACAACATCGGGAAAAGTAGGGTTTTCATCTGGTACTCCCAGTTTCTTAACAAGGCCAGACTTGTCACCTTTCCTCAGGCAACCAAACTCATCAATGATTGATGGTGGAACAGGGCTGAGCTCATGATTGAAGACGTCTTTCAATTCTATGCCACGCTGCTGCCCCATGACTAGAAGACGAGCGAAGAGGGCCTCCATATCGTAAATGGGCTTGCCTTTAATGGTCATAGCTTTCTTCATCACCTCCATGGTTTGTACTCTCTTCTCAATGGTGCTATGGAAGCCGTCTGGAAGAGAAGCTGCAAAATCCTTGCTCTGCTGTTCCCCAATCTGAAGAGCATTCTGCACATTCACAGAGTCTGGGGCCACCTGTCCATTCACAATGTTGTACAGGATATTCTGATTCTCTTTCAAGGGATGAGAATGCTTCTGGAACTCCTCTGTGATTTTCTCATGGTCTCTTTGATCGAGTTCTTGCCTTCTCTCACCTTCCTGCTTATGTGTCCTTCTACGCTGCTTCTTATTTCCATTCACAAGTGGATTTTCTTCCTCCTCTGAATTCTCGGGTGTGTCTTGACTTGAGTACATTTCCTCCACTGTCTGAGATAGATGCGAGCAAATGGAATGGAATTTGATCCACACTACTACTTGTGCTTCATTTGTTGAGATACCTTTCAATCCACCTTGTCCTTTCCCTTGTTTGATGTAGGTCTGCTCACCAAACTGGTCAGCAGGTACAGCAGTTCCACCATTAGAGTGGCGGCAGACGTGAGCCCCAGCTAAAAGGTCCTGCTTGGCCTCCTGTGGAAGGTTCTGCACCATCCTGAGGTACCAGGTAATGTACCGTGCATAATTATGGTGCCCAGCAGCGAAGAAGTATGGGACCATCTGCTCAAGACAGTGCTGCTGAAGGAGGAAGTCTCCCCCTCTCTCTGCACGAAAGAAATGCAGAGCAATGAAGGTGGGACGAATCAGGCAGTCCACCCAAAGCCTGCCTGTGGGGTGATCACGTGCCTTGTCTAGATATTCTGTGACAGCAGCATCAGTCTGCGGTCCATCTTTCAGAAGATCTTGTAGGAGGACAGCCACAAGCATCCGATATGCACGCAGTGCATTTGTCCAGGATTTGCCATTAAGAATGCTGGCAATGCCACCAAAAGCTACTGCAAGCAGTGCTTCCATGCCAGAGGCTTTCATCAAGGTTCCAATGCAGCCAAGGAATGACATCAGAGTGTGCATCATGCCGGGATGGATGATGACAGACTTCCATCGCACTGGGTCACTCCACTGGATGAGACACGCCACGATGTAGAGCTGCAGGTCCAATGTGATGTGTGAATACTTCATGCCAAAGCTTTTCAGTGATTTGTCAAGGTAGACAAGGGTTGTGAGCACAGTATCCGGGTGTGAAGGTGGAGAATTGATAAGGGGCCCAAAGACTACAGTAGTTTTAGGCTTGTCAGTGGTCTGAGATTTTCTGTCTTCACGTGCATTATAGCCCATCCAGTCAACTGGTTTTGAGTGAGAAAAGAGCTGGGATAGCCACGCAGCATCTCTTTCCTTTGCTTGTGTCAAGCTGGCAGCAACCTGGTGCACTTCTTCTGGAGAAAGAGCGTTCACAGGAAGTGTTGGTGGTTTCAACTTGGGGGGACCAGTGTAGTGTGCCAGTTGTAGAGACTGGTCAGTGAGTTCAGATGAGCTGGCCTCATATTTCTTCAGCCGTGGAATACTCAGCTGCATCACTCCAACATTGCTGGTCTGCTGGCTGGATGCTGGCTGGATGCTGGCTGGATGCTGGGTAAACTCGGAAACCATGGCATGTGTGCCCTTGGTTCCATTAGGACTTGCAATGTAAAGGTCATAATTGTCTGCCCAACTGAATATGGGGCCCATCTCAGTTGTCAGACCAAGCCTTTTATGATAGTCATCAGCGTTCTTGGACACAAACTGTGCGGCAGATTTGCGGAAGCGTTGTACTTCATCATAATGGCTGACAAGGCCATGATCATGGAGGGTCCTGATCAACTCAGCGCTACCATACTTGTGGTGGAGTTTTACAGCCAGTCCTAGAGTGGTCTGATTGCGTGTGCCACTGATGTGCTGTTGGATGCACTGTGTCAGGGTGAGTGCAGCCTTAGTAGTTGCACCCCCAGAAACAAGATTAGACACAAAGCGCAGTAGGGTAGGACTTGTGTGCTCTATGATCTTTCCAAAGCAGAAATCACTCAGATCATACTCTCTTGGTTTTGGTATGCTGGCCACTTCTGTCTTGATCATTCTGATGAGCGTCTCAACTTCATCTTCATCATCCATCTCTGACTTCTTAACCATTTTCAGTGTTTTGCTTATGTTCTTCCGGAAACCCACCAGAGTGTTACAACCTTCCACATGTAGAACTACAATTTCATCACCAAAATAGTCACGCAAATTTGCAAACATCTGCTTTTGAGTCAGTGCACCTAGATTTGTTCTGTACATTTCAAACAACTCACAAATAGTCCACGTCTCATCCATGTTTCCCTTCATTTCCTCTGCTACAAATCTTAGAGACTCTTCGATTGCTGGCTTACAAGACTTGTTTTGTGGAATTTTGGTGAACTTGTTATAGCAGCTTTGGTGGTACTGAGCATCACTGGCATGCAAATCTCCTTGTACACTGGCTAATCTTAGAGACACCGTAGAGGACCAGAGATCCTGCCGCTCATCACATATGTCTTTCAGTACCTGCATGAATGTTCTTGTCTCTTTCCCCAACTTACCAATATTCATTCATTTATTTGTTTTATTACATTAATTATTTAAGGGGAGCATTTCTGCACATGAAAACATAAACCTACAGTCTTTCTTTGTTGATTAAATCCAAAAAAAACAAAAAAAAAATCCTGATTTTTGCCTCATTTTTACACAATTTATGCAAAATATGCTAATGAGGGAAGGTTGTAGGGCTTCACCATGGTAAGAAATGAGTTTCTGGACATCACAAACATGGATTTAGGGTCTTAGATCACCTTTCTAAGTTAACTAGAAGCCACATTATAGCCATTTCCTGTTTTTTGCTAATAATTAGCTAATTATGCTAATTACAAAAAATGCTCAACATGCAACTCTTAGCAACCAATTTTAATTTCATATACTAGGCCTATATATTGCATTTCAATCATAAAAGTTTATAATAATCAACATTTGCGGGTTCACAATGGGGCTCTATGGGCTGGCTACTAGACTACAAAGTCAGAGTGTCCACAACCAGCGCCTCCACTTTTTCCCATGGACCCTGGTGTGCCTGCTGTGAATTAACATGCACTTGCCGTGAGCATAAGCACTAATTAGGCCCCAGCAGTCCAAAGTAAAAGTCTGACAGCTTCCAAACCTATGCCGATGGAAAGAGGACTAATTCTCCTACAAAAATAGTAGGACTTACTGTGGATTGGAAAAAGTTTGTGGCCGCGGTGAAGACTAGTTTAACAGGTTTGGACTCTGTTTTTTTTTCCTCTGCTCTGCCTGCTCTGCCTTTCCCCCACAGAAGCAGAAACAACTCTCAAACTCAAATGCAAGCTTAGGGCGACATCTGCTGGAGGAGCACCGCTAGTGGCTGGGCCAGAACTTTGTGTGTTTATGTGTGTGTGTGTGAGTGTGTGTGTGTGTGTGAGTGTGTGAGAGAGTGAGTGAGTGAATGAGTGTGTGGGTGTGTGTGTGTGCATGCACATGCATGTGTGTGTCTGTGTGTGTGTGTGTGTGTGTGTGTGTGAGTGTGATTGAGTGAATGGCACCGTGAATGGACTGTCCCCGACGGGCACGAGGGGGTCACGGGGCACGGGTGCGAGGGCCCGTCCAACGCTGCTTGCAGCTTTAATTAGGAAACAGCGTGAAGCCCTATTGCATCTGTACCGTTTTTTTTAGGGCCCGAGCGCTGAAACAGCGCGAAGCCCTATTGTATCTGTACCGTTTTTTCTTCTTTCTTATTAGGGCCCGAGCACTGGAACAGTGCGAAGCCCTATTGTTATTGTAGTTAGGGCCCGAGCACTGGAACAGTGCGCAGCCCTATTGTTATTGTAGTGTTTTTTTCTTCTTCTTCTTCTTCTTTTTAGGCCCGAGCCCTCCCTTAGGGAGAAGGGCCTATTGTTTTTGTACCGTTTCTTTTTTTATTCTTACGTGTCAATCGGCCTTAATTTGACCCTCTAAACATGCTCAAAAACTCACCAAATTTGGCACGCCCCCCAGGTCTGGTGAAAAATTCGATAAAATGGAAAAACGCACCCCCTAAGTGCAAAAATGGGCTCTCTAGTGCCACCTAGGCACACTAAATCGGCCGTTGCGGCCCACAGGAATGTGATAGAGAGACCAAACCAACGCCGAAACGTAGGTCTCATTAAGGCCGACGAAAAATGTTGTTAAGACCGAAGCCCTAAAACCAACAGGAAGCCCGCAATTTGCCTTTCAAAGTAAAAGTCGGGCCCGAAATTGCGCGTTGAACAAAAATTATCTCCTCCGAGGCCGTAAATCGTGGCGGCTCAAAAAGCTAATACATGAAAGAGGATACAGTGCTTAACAAAATTCTGAAGGATTTCGTCATTCCGGCCTTAGTTTTTAAGTTATAAGCCCTCCAAGTCGGCAACGCCGACTTCGAGGGCTTTTTTTATCCATGGAGTTTGGCGTGAAGAGGCGCACACTTGGCACTAAATAGGCCCCTGGCGTCTAAAGTAAACGTTGCACGGCTTCGAAACTTATGCCACACGAAAGAGGACGAAAATTCCTACAAAAATATGAAATTAATTTTTAAATTGGAACAAGTTTGTGGCCGCTGTGAAGACTTTTCCAACATTTTGGACCCTGGTGTCCTCTCCTCTGCACTCTGCCCGGTCATGTGACTCACTCTAGGCAACGGACAGTTCCGCAATACACACCCATTATAAACCGTCAGCGGGAGCAGAGAAAACAGTCAAACTTAAACTGCCATAACTCAAAAACGGTAAAAGATAGCAAAATCTTGTAAATACGAGATTTATAGAGCCGAGTCTTGTGCCTCGTTTAAACTTTGAAAAAAGTCTGTAACTCAAATGATGTCCGAGTGGCGTTACCTCAAACATGGGTGGATTTGATCGATTTTCCATTGGATTGCATGGGGATTTCTCTGTCTGCCTGCCTGCATTTTGGTCTGCCTGTGCCACAGCTGCCAGTACTCATGTATTAGCGCAGTACTCATGTCACTCACACACTAGGACATCCTGGGCCTTTCAAAATAAAAGCCCAAAACTCTTTCCAACTGAAAGCACAGAAAGATACCCTTACAAATGGGAAAAATGGATAAATTGTCTGCACTTCAATGACACAAACATCGTGGCGGACCGGCACCGGTGCGAGGGCCGACCAACGCTGCTTGCAGCTTTAATTAGGGCCCGAGCACTGGAACAGTGCGAAGCCCTATTGTTATTGTAGTGTTTTTTTTTCTTCTTCTTTTTATTATTATTACGTCTAAATAACCCTTAATTTGACCCCCTAAACATGCTCCAAAACTCACCAAATTCAGCACGCAGGCCAGGTCTGGCGAAAAATTTGATAAAATGGACAAACAGACCCCCAAGGTGCAAAAATGGGCTCGGGGGGAGGGAGCAGAAAACACTCTCAAACTAAAACTGCCATAACTAAAAAACGGTAAAAGATAGCAAAATCATGTAAATGGGAGATTTATAGATCGGAGTCTCGTGTTTAAGCTTTGAATCAAGTCTGTAACTCAAACGGTGACCGAGCTGTGACACCTCAAACAGGGGTGGGTTTTCTGGATTTCTCCATTGGATTGAATGAGGATTTCTCTGTCTGCCTGCATTTTGGTGTGATCATGCAGCAGCTGCCAGTACTGATGTCAAGCACACACTAGGACATGCTAAGGGCGCCATCTACTGGAGGGGCGCTGCTAGTGGCCAGAGGGGCACCAGCAGCGAATGTACTACCAGTGGGTTTTCTGGATTTCTCCATTGGATTGAATGAGGATTTCTCTGTATGCCTGCATTTTGGTGTGATCATGACACAACCGCCAGTACTGATGTCAAGCACACACCAGGACTTCCGTGGCCTTTCAAAATAAAAGCCCAAAACTCTTTCAAAATAAAAGCACCGAGAAATACCCTCAAAACTGGCACAAACGGACGAATTATCTACACTTAGACATGCGCGCTGTCCCCGACGTGCACGGGGGGGCGAGGGCCCGTCCAACGCTGCTTGCAGCTTTAATTATTATTATTATTATTATCCTTGAATATTTAAATTGTCACAATGATTAAAAATCACTAGTATTAGTGGGAAGCCACGTGTTGAATGGCTCTGACATCATCAGAATCCACTTCAGCCACCTGCCCCCCACCTGGAGCTGAGGATTTATCAGGAGGGCCACTGCTTTACCCAGAACAAATTATCTGTATGAACATGGACTGTATTTGTAACCTTTTGGATAGGTAAAAGAATACAGAACATTAATTAACTTTAGATCATGACCATTTCTGTCGGCATGTCTGGAGAGTTAGATAATTTAGTTACACTGCTGTGCCTTGTGCGTAATTGTGCATTGTGTCTCCCTTAATGAGGTGATGTAGTCAATGTTTCTGTCAGGGGATTGCTGCAAGCCTGTGTAATAAATTCAAAAAAAAAATTTTTTTCATTCCCCTGCAACCCAAACGCTATTAATCAAAATGTTAATTACTTTATGACCCGGCTCACCCAATCTGTGTATTATCCACAGTGCCCATGGACATAGCTGCAATCTGCACATCACTATTAAGGGGTCATTTGCTGTTTGTGTTCACTTTCTCACACACTGTAATTGCTACTACACTCACACATCAGTATTGCACGATCTTAAGCTATGTCCACAATGTAGTTTATTTTAGCTTGTAATAAGCAATTTAAGTCATCATTATTTTTATTTTTTATTTTATTTTATTTTATTTTTAGCTGAAAATCAGGTTTTTGCAGGGCTCAGGCCCAAAACTGCTGCCATGGTTTGGGCTTGGGTCAGGCTGAGACAGATTTTTTTTGTGATCATCAGTCATCTCCCATCCATGTATGATGATGTGGAGATCCTGATGTACACAGACACACGGTCCTAAGGGTCTTTCCAAATATTTGTGTAGATGCACATAAGATTAAAAAATGTTGGTGATGTAATGATGTAAAGTAAAACTTTAAGTAGTTTTCTTATTTTGCCCAGTGGAATGTGTACATTAAAAAGCATTGTATTTTATGTCTGCATCTGCCAGTGGGCCTTCACAACAAGAGCAGGCTTAATAAAATGTTAATTCCACTGCAGGAGAGACATGATGTTCTCTGCAATTTGGTTGAAAAAATATGTGCATATATCAGTATCGGCATCAGCCAAGGGTTGGAAAGATCGGCATATTAGATATTGGCAAAAACTCCAATATTGTGCATCCTTAGTAATGCCCACATTTTTAATAAAGGTCCTCAATGCAAAACATAACACATTTTCCCACATTTTGTAATAACTCATTACATAACGCAACTGTTACAAAATGTAGGGGTACTTTTCTTTTTTTCCTTTACTCCTTACCAACACCTTTAGCTATATACAGTTTAGTGCAAGTCTGTTCTATTATTTATTTATTTAGGGCCCGAGCACTGGAACAGTGCGAAGCCCTATTGTTTTTGCTTCGTTTTTTTTTTTCTTTTTCTTTTTCTTCTCCTTTCTTATTATTATTACGTCTAAATAACCCTTAATTTGACCCCCTAAACATGCTCCAAAACTCACCAAATTCGGCACGCAGGCCAGGTCTGGCGAAAAATTTGATAAAATGGACAAACGGACCCCCTAAGTGCAAAAATGGGCTCGGTAGCGCCACCTAGGCATACAAAGGCAGCCGCTGCGGCCCACAGGAATGTGCTAGAAAGACCAAACCAATGCCGAAATGTAGGTCTCATCAAGCCCTACAAATCACGCACTGACACCCCCCCTCTAAAACCAACAGGAAGTCCGCAATTTGCGTTGGAATGTTCACGTTCTCGGCCAAAATTCCGCTTTGAACAAAATCTCTCTCCTCCCAGGGCGTAAATGGCAGCGGCTTGAAAATTTAACAGATGACAGAGGACACAGTGCTGAACAAAAGTTGCTAAAGACTCCGTCATTACTCGATTCGTTTGGATTTTATAAGCCCTCAAAGTCGGAGTGGCCAGAGCCAAAACCTCATTTTTTCCCATGGAGTTTGGTGTGAAGAGGCTGACACTTGGCACTAATTAAGCCCCTGGAGTCTAAAGTAAAAGTCTGACAGCTTTGAAAACTATGCAGATGGAAAGAGGACAAAAATTCCTACAAAAATATGTAGTTTTGATGTGGATTGGACCAAGTTTGTGGGAGCTGTGAAGAGTTTTCAAACGTTTTTGACTCTGGTGTGCTCTGCTCTGCACTCTGCCTGGACATGTGACTCACTCTAGCTGCCTCAGGAATGCGCAATACACACCCATTGTAAGAGCTCAGAGGGAGCAGGAAACACTCTCAAACTAAAACTGCCATAACTCAAAAACGGTAAAAGATAGCTCTATCATGTAAATGGGAGATTTATAGATCCAAGTCTCGTGACTCGTTTAAACTTTGAATCAAGTTTGTCACTTAAACGGTGACCGAGCTGTGACACCTCAAAAAGGGGTGGGTTTTCTGGATTTCTCCATTAGATTGAATGAGGATTTCTCTGTGTGCCTGCATTTTGGTGTGATCATGCCACAGCTGCCAGTACTCAAGTCAGTCACACACTAGGACATGCTAAGGGCGCCATCTGCTGGAGGGGCGCTGCTAGTGGCCAGAGGGGCACCAGCAGCGAATGTACTACCAGTGGGTTTTTGTTGGAGTCGTGTGTGTGTCTGTGTGTGTGTGTGTGTGTGTGTGTGTGTTTGTGTGAGTGAGTGAGTGAGTGAGTGAGTGTGCCTGCATTTTGGTGTGATCATGCAGCAGCTGCCAGTAGTCCTGTCGGTCACACACTAGGACTTCCGCGGCCTTTCAAAATAAAAGCCCAAAACTCTTTCAAAATAAAAGCACCGAAAAATACCCTCAAAACTGGTTACTTTTATTTATTTTTTTTTTTTTATTTACTGCCAACAGACAAACTGGGACAGGATGGGGGGGGGGAGTACTTCACTGACAAAGGTAATTAGACAATATAGTTATTACAAAATGACTTTACCTTCCAAAAAGGACATCCCACGCACTTGGGTCTCAAAAAATTCTGAAAAATTCACCAGTTGTTCCTTATTTATCCAATAGGCACACTGTAAAATTTTAGTTTGCTCAGATGGATACTTTTTGAGATACGGCCAATTTAGTGAGGGGGTTATGTGCCGATTTTGGTGCGATTTTGGCGCGTCCTTATTTTTCCTCCATTTTCAGGTGTCAATATCTCAAGAACTACACCACATAGGAAACTGAAATTTGGTACAATAATACACCTCCACCTACTCTCTCAGAACATACAAACAGATCTGTCATACATCATAAATGGTAGGCATGCCAGCCCCTCAAAATGGAAAAAAATTACATGGGTTTCGTGGTCGACCATGTTTGGGCCTTCAGAAAACAATTATAGGCCCATTTCCACCAGAATGTTCTTGGTAGTATTTGGAGGCAGGGGCTACTACAGGAACGTCCTCTCGCTCGGCCCTCTCACCTGCCGTGTCTCCACTGAGAGGGCCGAGTAGGAGGAAGGTTCCTGTAAAGTTACCGGGCGGTTGCGCGACCATGACCGGGGCATTAAAATGTGTGTTGTTAAAAAAGCCTGTTGTTAGCATTAGCTAATGTCCGCTAAAGCTAATGTTAGCGCCCCCATAGATTTAGAAACGTAGATGCCGCGTTTGCTATTGCCGTTCATCACCACTATGCGTCTGTCGGTCCGCTACATTGCGCAGGGCGGAAGCTAACGTTCTAAACGTTGTAACCCCAGTAATCCCAGAGTAAACCGACTGTCACTTGCTTAATCCTGAACCGATTTTCGAGAAATTTGACTTGTTATAAACGCGAGAACTTGAACATGATACTGGTTACTTATTAGAATTAAATTCAGATACTGATGGTGGGTCTAATCAGCTCTAAATATCAAAACACCCCCTGAATAGCCACAACTTACCTCTCAGGGATATGCAGGCTACTGTCTAAAGAATAGGGAACATCAAATGTAAAAGAATATTGACAATTTCAACTTGAGTGTCTCCAAATATATAGATTTCTATATCCATTGTATTGTTAGCCTATGAAGCCGCCTGGTTGCTTGTTATTCTATTAATAATAATAAAATCAATTCAATAATAAATAGAACAAAACTATTTTTTCCCCAGACTCCAGTTCAGAGAACACCCAGTCAGTTCATCCGCACACACCCAAGACACATGATAAATCCTATTTTTTTCCATCTTCACAACATGTGAAAGACCTAAGTTTGTTGTTCCGTTTCCACACCACACTTAAGCTTGCCCACGTTGTCACCTGTAGTAATCATTTATTTTTCAGCACTCTTGGCTTGGCCTACACAGAACATCATTTTCATCTTCATTAATTCAGACATGGAATACAAAACTAATTATAATATACACATTCATTCAACATTTATTTAATCAGGTAAGTCTCATTGAGATCAAGATCTTATTTTCAGGAGACCTGGGTACATAGGCATCCACAAGCAATCAGTATAAAATGTAAAATATTAAGTTGAGAATGATTAAAATAATACCACATAACACACAATGCCGCATAATGACAGCATAATAAAATAACACAAGCAACACAAGAAAAATGTCAGGGAATATTATGAAAATCTGGGAATTAATTCCTTACCAACATTTTTCTTCACCAGTGTGTTTATAAAGGTGTTTAATAACACATTTAAAGTCAACTCCCATAGGAAAATCTGTGACAGCTAATGAAAGTTCGCACAGTCCTTGCACGCATGGTTTGCCCAGTTCTGTCAAAGTCCTCTGCCTTGAAATGACAGCTGTAGAGAAGCGTGGTCTCAGTGGGCTTAAAATCCTTCCTCCTGGCAGCTTTGGCCCAAGCTTTCCGAGCTTCAGGATATTTGGGGAACCTTTGACAAAAAACAAAGCCATCAGCAAGCCGTAGCATTAACGGTTGCTGAATGATGCAGCTAGTGCATTAAGCCAAAGTTAGCAGCATAAACATAGCTTACTAGACGTAGCTAACATAAACACACTCCTCTGAACATTTTTATTAACTAAATTATACAAAAAGATCAAAATATCACGTTTAACTTTACTTTAGTCATATACTCAGTAAGCTAGCTAAGCTAACTGGTGATGTGAGGTTACTAGCGTTAGATCACCACCACAGTGTCAGCTCATTTTCATGACAGTTTGAAGCAACATTTTACGATCACTAACTCTTTGAACATCATGAAACTGCCACTTATACCTGTGAAAGGTTATCCCACCATGTCGATTTTCTACTCAAAAGCAGCACATGAGGCTGGCATATTCGCTGTGGTCTGCTGTCTCACTCCCGGGCGCTCCCACTCTGTTGCCCCTACCAATATGGCGCCTCCGCTGACGTATCGCCAGAGAGCAAACGCGGCATCTACGTTTCTATATCTATGAGCGCCCCTAAAAATGCCGGCTAAAAAGTGCGTTGTTAGTGTTAGCTAACGTCCGCTAAAGCTAACGTTAGCGCCCCTAAAAATGCCGGCTAAAAAGTGTGTTGTTAGCGTTAGCTAACGTCCGCTAAAGCTAATGTTAGCGCCCTAAAAATGCCGGCTAAAAAGTGTGTTTTTAACGTTAGCAACCATGTTAGCGTTAGCTTGGTAGTGTTGGCCGTGTTGCTAGGGACGCCTGCTTTCTGTTGACATCACATCGTGCCGTGAGTAAACCCAGGAGTTTTTTCGGGGCCGCTCAGAGTCCATACCCGAGGCAGGGCCGTTTTTTAGCCCCTGTAAAGGTTCCTGAACTCTCTCCTTCGGGGTAGTTCTGGTGGTGGAGACACGCGACAGCGGCCACGGCCCTGTAAAATTACCCCGAAGTTCCGGCGGTGGAAACGGGCCTTTTGTATATGCCCCAGGTTCTTGATTTTTTCAGAGCTTTGAGATACATACATGGACTGTTCAAAGCATTAATGGTTAGTCAGATATGTGCATCGGTTTCTGGATGGCAGCTTCTCCAAATCCAAAAAAAAGTTTTCATGTCAGATTTTCATTGGCCCATAACAGATAAAAATCTGATCTCTGTTTTAATTTAAAGTTCAAAGCTTTATGCAAGTTCTTCATGTTTATTTTTGATCCCAAACATGGGACTATTTCACCACTCACAAATATTGAAATTCCTCAATATTAGACCATTGTAGCTTGAGTATTCAACTTTGGCTGAATACTCAACATGTAGAGACGTGTGTGCCTTTCCATATCATGTCCAATCAGTTTAATTTACCACAGGTGGACTCTAATCGAGGTGTAGAAACATCTCAGCAACGACCAATAGAAATGGGAGGCACCTGAGCTAAATTTCAAGTGTTGTTGCAAAGGGTCTGAATACTTATGTCAATGTGATATTTCAGTTTTTCCTTTTTAATAAATTTGCAAAAATTTCTACAATTCTGTTTTCACTTTGTCATTATATGGTACTGAGTTTAGATTAATGAGAGAAAACATGAATTTAAAAGATTGTAGCATCAGGCTGCAACGTAACAAAAGTGAAAAGTCTTGGACATGAAGATGCTTCCTGAGTTTGATGGTGCATTGTAAATGTCAGTTCAGGGGACAAATGCATGCACTGCATGCATTGCAGTATGAAGTAGCAACAACCTAAGTTGATGGCAAAAATAAACATGCCTGTCACATTGTTTTTTTTTGTTTTTTTTGTCTTAGATGATCGCGTAACTGATTACATTGTTATAGTGCAATTTCAATTATTTATTTATTCTTTATTTCATTCATTTATAAAAGAAAAAACAAAAAATAATTTAATATAAATACAAACGTTCCCAGATCTTGAATGAAGGGGAGCAGAAAGAAGAATAATCTTATTTAATCTGCCCCTTTATCCCAAGAAATCCAGTTACAAAGAATGTAATTTAAAAAAACAACAACAAAATAAACAAGAAATAAAATAAAATAGCTGCTGGCCAACCCAGACAGTCACATTCCTTTTTAGTTCTCAAGTTACAAAAAAATATTCATACCTTTCATGACAATGGGTATGACAATCAAACATAACTAACATGTTTCATTATATTTCCCTAACAAACTGGCTTTAATTGCTCTTTTAAATGTAATGTTTGATTTGGATTCTTTGGTTTCTTTGATCAGATTGTTCCATAAACTGATTCCTTTCACAGAAACACAACGTTCCATCAATTTAGTCCTGATACACTTAGCACTTGATATAAATAATGACAACGATTTCACCGTCTCAATTTTAATATTTAAAAAATCTATCAGATTGTCTTTTCTCTGCTTGTCCATCCCTTCTGCCCAGTCCCTGTAGACCCCAGTCTCATCATCGTGGTCCAAGCAAAGGAGGATGCCTATGTCCCTCGTACAGGAGTCCTCAGTCTGCAAGACATCTGGCCAGGATGTGAGGTTAGATACCTGAATGGAGGACACATCAGCGCATACCTGTTTAAGCAGAACTTGTTCAGGTAAATTACTAGCTGGGTGGATATATATTGTGTGATGTGATGGAGGACAAATCATTGTCTCATCAAACAGTGGCTTTATCTTTCATACAAAAGTGAGCGTTTCTGAGTAGCAGTGTAACAGTTCACAAAATTCACAGTTTGATATGATACAGAGGTATCACAGTTTGGTATGTTTTCGATACAGCAGAAAAGTATAAATGCCAGCTAAATTTTCTTGATGTTTTTTTTTGTTTGTTTGTTTGTTTCTTTTTAAATTAATTGATTAATATAAGTAAGTATGATATTTTTTAGCTTGAACAATGATGTGGCTGCAGCTGACCCATCCTCTGGGTTTTTTTCTTAGCAGTATATAAAACAAAAACACTAACAGTTCCTTATTAATACTAACATCATAAAGTATGGTCTATTTGATGATCATGATGACTATGGCAGTGATGTCCCATCTTTGTGGAGCCCTTGACGTCTAGTCATTAGCAGCTACTTTGGACAATTCATCCTGTATTTGGGATTTAGTTTTTTGTACAAAGCAGGAATTATGTGCCAATCTCTGCGGTGATTTCCACCACTCTCTTGCCATCGGCCTCATAATTCAAGTGGCTCCAAACACCAGACTTGTTGTTTATTTGAGGTTCTTCTGTCTCTGGTATGGTAATGGAAATACTGGCCATATTGCAGTGAGCTAGCTATGCTTAGTGCCTCTCAATGTGCTTCACTGGAGCTGTACTGGAGTGTTTTTCTTTGGGGATGGGAGGGACATGTAGTGGCACCATTCTCTCTATACTTCCCAGAGTAGCATAGAGAGCATTTAAAAAAAGTGGCTTTGACGACATTATTTTTTTCGTTTGTGATGTGTACCAAACCGAAAGCCTCGCACAAAAGAGTTCAATATGATTAGGCGCATTGTTACACCCCTATCACACCCCCTGTTGTTGCCTAAATTATGGTGGGCCTAAGAGCCTACCTGCCAGTTTGTGAGCTGGAGACACTTGAAGCAGCAAAAAACAAGAGAGAATTCTAACCCTGTGCACTTGGAAAATTCATTGCATGTCTGTTTTAATTCCAGACAGGCCATCTACGATGCCTTTGACAGATTCCTCCAGAAGTATTCCAACCTGCAGTAGCTGTGACAGCGTGACAATATGACACCCTTCTTTTCTTCTGTTATCAGAGCTGTATGTTCAATCTGATCTGTCTGGTTATACTTCCCCGAAGAGGCTGAAACATTTTGCCTAAATGGCTGGACATTGAAGAAAATGATGGCTGTAGGTCGTTGCACCAAAATATAGGATCAGTGTGGCACCTATAAAAAAAATTAATTTGATTGGATATTATTTCTTAGGCTTAGGGAAATTCAAACGAAAGGTCAATTGGGCATGGTCTCAATTTAAGTAACTACCTTTTCTAACTCTGATTAGGATATGACATATAATGACAATAATGCACTGTAACCTTCCCTTTTATTCAGCATTGATAGTGAAAAAAACTTTTGTATCAAAAAAGAGTTTTAAACGTTTATTACTGAAACTTACCATGACACTCAGGCCTGGTGACCTTATAAAAAAAATTCAACTGAGTTTTTATTAAATGCATTCTTGGGCCATCTTAACATTTCATAATGAGGACTAGTTGAAATTGAATTAATGCTATGATACATCTTATGGAATACATTGATCATTGGCCGGTCCACGCTGGTTAGCATAAAGGACAGCAACACATGAGATGCAAAACGTGCATCAATGAAATTGCTAATAATCCTCTCATTTAAAATGTAAAGTAAGCAATATAATTGCTGTAGAGTCCACTTTTTGTTCTTATGCACAAAAGCACATCTGTGAACATATTGGCTAGCTAATCTACTCAAATTCTGTACACACCTGCTGTCATGGTCTAATGCATGGCTATGCAAATGGCTGTTTTCTTATGCTGCCATGCGGAAAAGCTTCTTGTTTCATATCCCACTTCATTGCCTCCGTTGACACCAGTGCTACCATCTTGTGCTATGTTTTCCATCCTGTGTCCTGGTTTGATTCATTGCACCACCATCATTGTCTTTTCCTTTTTTCACAACACAGTATAATTGGCCTCTAAGTCCTCATATTCCCTCAGTCACCTTTGTCACTGTTTCAGTGAATCCATTATTGTGGTTCCCTGAGTTTTGGTCAGTTGCCATAAGGTTGTCTTTTCAATCTTCATGTCCATCTCCTCAGAGAGAACAGTAATAACTACAATAATAGCTGAAAATTGTGGTATGTTGATCCACTAAATCAACTCCAAACCCAGAGAGAAAACAGAGTTTATCATAAGATGTTAAGCAGTGAGATGTTAAAAAATGCAATACACTAGAAAGGGAAAGGAGATTGTTTTTATGAGACACCACCAGGAAACATACTATATTTAGAACATGTCCATAGAAACCTGTTGAAGCTAGTTCCCACAGCAACTATACTGCCCACCTACCATATGCCTTAATAGATTATTAGCCAAAAAGTTAATATATTCCTTCCATTTTTATCAAATTGTCATGTTTTTCCTTAGAGATGAGTCATGGTTATGATCCAGTTAAGATGCCATGTTGTTGTACATTAAATGTTCTTTTGTGCAGTGCTTGTTGAAGGCTTTGTGGAATTTCTCACTCGAGCTCTCTGTCTGAAAGTGTTTTGCCACTGACCCCACTGAAGCCTCCAGACTTCCTCATTCCCAGGGACATTTAGTAACTAATAATGCTAGGCCAACAGCCACAGTTCAGTTTTGTCTGCTGTTTGTCTACTACAGCAACTTGATTTCGAAGATCTAGAAAATTACAACAAATAAACAAAATGAATGGCCTTATATCAGTGGTGCCCAACCCAGTCCTGCAGGTTTATGTTTCAGCTCTGCTTTTTCACACCTGATCCAATTAAGGGTTTCATGCTGATTGGTTGAAACAGATCTACCTGAACAGGCTGTGCATGAAGGTGCATGGGCCTTAATTGGGTCAGCTGTGCAGGAGCAGAGCTGAAACCAAAACCTGCAGGGCAGGGGGCCATTGAGGTCTGGGTTGGGCACCACTGCCTTATATGGAACCAGTATTTCTGTTTGGTAAAAAAAAAAAAAAAAAAAAAAATGCTGGTCCTATGTTTGCCAATTTTCATCTTTTTCAAGGAAAACTGTGTAGAACTAAGTAATGTAGACTGTGCATATAGACCCTGTTCAGACTTGGTTTTAAATGTGTATTTTGGGTTATCTGAACACATAGAATTTCATTTAAAACTGCTGGGTGGTAGCAATTTTCCTGTTAACTTGTTGGATGGTACTCAAGTTACTTGGAAAACAAAGATGAACATTTTATTCAACAGAATAATAGATGCTCAAATTTATTTGAATGGGAAACCAGTGAGTGGTGTCTCCATGGTCACTCTCCCCACTCACCCCACGGCCTTCTTCTCTCTGAAGAAGGCCGAAATTCTGTTTGAGATAGTAAGGTCTTTATTAAAATCTAAATTTCCCTGCATTTTATTGCAAATATTCATGAGGTTACAGTTTTAGTCAGTTGTCATTGCTGAAGGACCACAATTTTTACAGATCCACAATTTTGATTTGAAAAACAGTCTAATCAAAGAAAAACTACTTCAATTTTGACTTAAGTCGTTGTATCTCACATTTTTATCAACTGTAGCCTAACTATAGTATACACTAATTGCCTTCCCATTTGTCAAATAAAAAATACTTGTTTAAGTGTCATGTGGTACTGTTATTTCAAAGACATTCCTAGAGGGACTAATAAGGCCTTTTGTACCAGAACAGAGTAGATCAGTGCACAGTGTAGCAGAAAACAGACCAGTTCACCAGTTTTGTAAAATCTGATACTGTTTCACTTTCCCCCCTTGCTGTTATGTTTGACAGAAGTGGTGCTGTATATCAGCAGTAGAACTATTTTCATCTGCAGTCCTACTAAGCTCTCTCTACAGGTTCTCAGTGGCTGGCAGTTGCCAGAAAGAACATGCAATAAAGTGGAGTAGAAGAAAAGAAGATAGCCACAACATTACTTGTCAGCTATCTTTTAGTACTCCAGAAAAAGCTGATATTTTTAGGGCCCGAGCGCTGGAACAGCGCGAAGCCCTATTGTTATTGTAGTGTTTTTTATTATTATTGTTACGTCAGATCATCGCTTAATTTGACCCCCTAAACATGCTCCAAAATTCACCAAATTCGGCACGCAGGCCAGGTCTGGCGAAAAATTTGATAAAATGGACAAACAGACCCCCAAGGTGCAAAAATGGCCTCGGTAGCGCCACCTGGGCACACAAAGGCAGCCGCTGCGGCCCACAGGAATGTGATAGAAAGACCAAACCAGTGCCGAAATGTAGCTTTCATCAAGCCCTACAAATCACGTGCGACACCCCCCCTCTAAAACCAACAGGAAGTCCGCAATTTGCGTTGGAATGTTCACGTTCTCGCCCAAAATTCCGCTTTGAACAAAATCTCTCTCCTCTCAGGCCGTAAATGTCAGCGGCTTGAAAATTTAACAGATGACAGAGGACATAGTGCTGAACAAAAGTTGCTAAAAACTTGTTATTAATTCGAATCGTTTGGATTTTATAAGCCCTCAAAGTCGGAGTGGCCAGAGCCAAAACCTCATTTTTTCCCATGGAGTTTGGTGTGAAGAGGCTGACACTTGGCACTAATTAAGCCCCTGGAGTCTAAAGTAAAAGTCTGACGGCTTTGAAAACTATGCAGATGGAAAGAGGACAAAAATTCCTACAAAAATATGTAGTTTAGATGTGGATTGGACCAAGTTTGTGGGAGCTGTGAAGAGTTTTCAAACGTTTTTGACTCTGGTGTGCTCTGCTCTGCACTCTGCCTGGACATGTGACTCACTCTAGCTGCCTCAGGAATGCGCAATACACACCCATTGTAAGAGCTCAGAGGGAGCAGAAAACACTCTCAAACTAAAACTGCCATAACTCAAAAACGGTAAAAGATAGCAAAATCATGTAAATGGGAGATTTATAGATCCGAGTCTCGTGACTCGTTTAAACTTTGAATCAAGTCTGTAACTCAAACAGTGACCGACCTGTGACCCCTCAAACAGGGGTGGGTTTTCTGGATTTCTCCATTGGATTGAATGAGGATTTCTCTGTCTGCCTGCATTTTGGTGTGATCATGCCACAGCTGCCAGTACTCAAGTCAGTCACACACTAGGACATGCTAAGGGCGCTATCTGCTGGAGGGGCGCTGCTAGTGGCCAGAGGGGCACCAGCAGCGAATGTACTACCAGTGGGTTTTTGTTGGCGTCGTGTGTGTGTGTGTGTGTGTGTGCACGTGTGTGTGCGTGCACATGCGTATGTGTGTGTGTGTGTGTGTTTGTGTGAGTGAGTGAGTGAGTGTGTGTGCCTGCATTTTGGTGTGATCATGCAGCAGCTGCCAGTACTCGTGTCGGTCACACCAGGACTTCCGCGGCCTTTCAAAATAAAAGCCCAAAACTCTTTCAAAATAAAAGCACCGAAACATACCCTTAAAACTGGCACAAACGGACGAATTGTCTGCACTTCGACACACGCGCCGTCCCGACGTGCACGGGGGGGCGAGGGCCCGTCCAACGCTGCTTGCAGCTTTAATTGTCTCTGTCTCTGTGGTGGCTATTGCTCTTCTTACACAGAGTGATACAGGATTTGCAGAAGTTATTGAATTTTTCCAGATGTTGATAACAGAAAAAAATACAGTTTTAAAAAGTAATTTGAGTGAAACTATTCTGTGTGGCAGAGGGGTGACAGTTAACATTTGGAGCATCCAGCCAGTATCCACCACCCAACAATGTAACAATGAGAGGAAGATTGTAGCAGTTCAGTCTTACATGAACAGTTAGGCAGTGGTGAAATAATATCAGATTTCACAAAATGGGCGACCTGTCCCACAAAATGGGTGACCTGTCCCTTTAAGCATTTCATCCTCAGTGAGTTTTAAGTTTTAATTGATAACAAAGTACTGACTTGACACTTAGCTAGCCACAGACAGTTTGGTCAGGTGGCACATATTCCTGTCTCTTCCCTGCACTAAGGTAGCACGCTGTATGCATCTTGGATTTTTGATCAGACAGCATAGTCACAACCAGTCAAAGAGTTTATATTTATATTGGCCACTGAAACAGTTTTGCAGGCTTTTTTTTTTTTTTTTTTTGGAATCCTCTGGCTGAGAATTAGCCAGTAGGCATTGTAGCTGGCTGACTAGGAGTTTCCACAGCTATTGTTTACACTCATTTACCTGATGCTCCTCTGTGTCACTGATCTTTTGAGTTTTGGATAAATGTATTTTCCTGCTTTGGACAATTTAAGGGCCATGCTTCAGAGTTGTATCTTTGAATTAAACAAACTAAAAGCCTTCTTGTGACTTTATTTGGGAAATATAATTTTAACCCTGTTAGTTTGACTCATTCCTAGTGTCATTTTACTTTCAAGCACCATACTAGTGATTTATCATGTTTAGCTTAATATCTATAATATTTATATACTTCATGTTTCTGCTCATCTAAGCAAGCAGTCATACTGCAGAGCTTCAATATCACTTTTCCTTCCTGAAAATGAAATTTCAAAGACTTCCAACACTGCAAAAAAGCCATCCACTTCAGTTTTCCTAAAAGCTGCAGCACTTTTGTCTTTTGGTGACTTGAAATTGTGCGGATTGAAACAGTATCTCTGCCAGAAAAGAGTCCCAGGGGAAACTTTTCTTTTACACAGCCAATTATCAGGTTGATGCTTTATTAACTGCAACGTCTTTGTTAAGCAGAACATTAGAGATTTCAAGATTCAAGATTTCAAGAGGTTTATTTGTCACATGCATGATTGTACATGTACAGCAGCAGTGACATGAGATTGCAACTACTCAAGCAACTGTGCAAGTGAAATAGAAAAACTAATAAATATATATGACTTCTATTTACAGGAGAGGAAAAAAGTTAAAAATAAACATAAAATATAATAAGAAGAAGAAGACGAAATAAGAAATGATGGCACATTCACAGGATCTATATGTACCTATCTACATAGTAAAAATAAACAGTTCAAGTAGTGACAAGTAATAAGAGTCGCAGTGTGCAGGGGACTGTGTGCAATTATCAGACAGCAGGTAGGTATAAGGTGCTGAGCTGGGTGCAGGATGTGTGATGTTTATGTTTTTAGTGATTTTTAAGTGTTTAGGATCCGTGTGGCTTGGGGGAAGAAGCTCCTTCTCAGCCTCTCAGTCCTGGCCTTGATGGAGCGGAAACATTTGCCAGAGGGCAGCCATTCAAATAGTTTGTGGTTGGGGTGGTGAGTGTCCTTGATGATCTGATTTGCCCTGGACCTGCACCACCTGGTGTAGATGTCCTGGAGGCAGGGCAGTGCTGTTCGGGTGATGCATTCAGCACACCAGATTACTCTGCGCAGGGTTTTCCTATCCTGGATAGGAAAGAAGTGGATGTTTCAACCAAAATTCAAATTTAAAAACAGGGATTTTAAGATAAGCCTTTATTAGTCCCACCACAGGGAAGTGCACAGTGCTGCAGCAGCAACAACAATTAAAGATAGGAAAATATAGAAGTAAGTAAATATAAATAGGACAGTGCACACTATAAAAAAATTAACAATTGAATGCTACATAATCAGTATCGCACAAATGGAGTTAATGTCTATGTATGCACATGTGCAAATGCTCTACTGGGAGCATCTCTAGTTGTAAAGTCTGACAGCCACTGGAAGGAAGGGGCTATATCGCTCCTTCCCACACCATGGATGGAGTAATCTGTCACTGAATGAGCTCTCCAGAGATTTCACAGTGTTGTGCATAGGTTGGGAGTTATTCACCATCAGGGATGTCAACTTGGCCATCATTCCCCTCTACACCACCACCTCCACTGAGTCCAGTAGACAACCCAGAACAGAGCTGGCCTTCTTAATCAGTTTGTCCAGCCTGTTCTTGTCCGCAGCTGAGATGCCACTGCCCCAGCAGATGACTCCATAGAAGATGGCTGATGGCTATCCCAATGTCCATTCCCTGGAAGTCCACCACCAGCTTCTTAGTCTTCCTTGCGTTGATCTGGAGGTGGTTCAGCAGCACCAGTCCACAAAAAACCTGCGTCAGTGCTCTGCTCTCCGTGTCATCACCATCAGTCATGATGCCAACAATTGCAGAATCATCAGAGAACTTGCAGGTGACTGTTGGGTGAGCTGTAGGAGAAGTCTGCAGTATAAACAGGGGGTGAACAGGGTGAACAGGAATGGGGCTGTTCCCTGTGGGGCCATAGTATTGCAGATAACTATGTCAGACACACATCCCTGACACCTCACATACTGTGGTCGGTTTGTGAGGTAATCCACACACTGGTCAAAAAACATGATTCTCACAGTGCTTCCAGGTTTTTCCAGGTGATAAAGGGCTCTGTGTAGGAGGAAGATGACAGCATTGTCTACCCCAATTCCAGGTTGGTAGGCAAACTGCAGTGGCTGTATAGATATACTCACCAGGGGGCGGAGATGAGCGAGAATCAGCCTCTCCAGGATCTTCATCAGGTGGGATGTTAGTGCCACCAGCCTGTAGCTGCTGAGGTCCTTGGGGTGTGGAGTCTTGGGCACAGGTACCACGCACGATGTTTTTCACAGCTGTGGCACCCTCCCCAGCTCCAGGCTCAGATTGAAGATATGCCCAAAAACTCCACAAAGTTCGTCTGTTCAGGACCTCAGATCCTGGGGTCTGGGTGAGGTTCCTCACCTAGGGTGCTGTAAAGGACAGGTTGAAACAAGGAGGGGTGCGTGGGTGGGGGGATTGTGCTGATGGGATAAGGAGTGATAAGTGGCAGATTCCTGATCAAATCTTTTAAAGAATCCCCATGCACCTGGGAGTCAGCTCCCCTATGGCCAGAGATGGTTTTCAGGCCTCTCCAGACTCCACTGATGTTGTTCTGCTGCAGCTGCTCCTCCACTTGCCCCCTGTAGCTATTTTTCCCCTCCCTGATCTTACTCCTCAGTTCCCTCTGCACAATTTTTAATTCCTCTTTATTACCTGACTTAAAGGCCCCCTTTTTCTCCTTAAGGAGAGCCTTTATGTCAGCATTTAGCCAGGATTTTGTTGTTGGAATAACACCTTACAGTCCTGGTGGGTACAGTGTTTTCCACACAGAAGTTGATATAGTCTGTGATACAGCTTGTCAGTGTCCTCCCCATGAGGAATGCAGAGTTTCTCCCACACAGTTGTGTTAAAACAGTCTCTGAGAGCCTCATTAGACCATTTCTTGATAGTACGGGTTCCAACTAGCTGCCTGTGTGTTAAGCTGTCGCCTCTAACCCACAATGCATGATTCGCTTTTACACTCAAAGTACTTTAATACAAAAACTGGTGGAAACAAGCAATGACAAAAATGACGAAGATCCACCAGAGAGGCTGGACGTGGCAGGCAGGGTATGGAGAGACAGGCAAGGTCTGAAGGCAGAGGAAAAGTCCAGAGTCAAAACACAAAGCACGGGCGCCCCGGTGGCTCACTGGTAAAGCGCGCGCACCATGTACCAGGGCTTAGTTCCGATCGCAGCGACCGGGGTTTGAATCCGACCTCAGGTCCTTTGCTGCATGTCATTCCTTCTCTCTCACCTGCCTTTCCTGTCTATCTCTACTGTGACTGTCAAATAAAGCAGAAATGCCAAAAAAAATAATCTTAAAAAAAAAAAAACAGAAACACAAAGTATAAAAAATAGCAAAACGCTAGTAATGAGCCGGACGTTACCACGCATGGAAACACGACGAACTGGCAAAGAGTGGAGATCTGGACCGGGGTTAAATACACTGTAGATGGGTGGAGATAATCAGGAGGATGAGGAGGCAGGTGAGGGAGATGAGAGCAATGAGCCCGCCATGCCCAGCCTACAACAAGAAAGACTGACCAACAAACAAAACACAAGGGGAGGGGAAAACACACTGACAGAGACAGGAGGGAGGCGGCACCTAACACTGTGTATGAGAGGTTTGTACACTGCCAGGAAGTGAACCAGGTTGTGGTCAGCTCTTCCTAGGGGAAGGAGGGACAATGAACTATATGCCTCCTTGGAGTTGGTATAAAATAAGTTCAGTATTTTATTTTCTCTGGTATGACATGTTACATATTGGGTGAATGTGGATAGAGTGGAAGAAGGAGATGGGTGCTGTGTCTGCAGCCTGCTTGTGACGGAGTGGAGCACCTCACAAGCCTCATCAGCATTAGCAAGAGGGAACGTACACAAGCCACCACAATAGCATGTGAAAATTCCCTCAGCAGATAGTAAGGTCTCATGCTAACGGCTAGCAGCTCAATGCGTTTACAGCAGAGCTGTTCTTAAGTAGTGATGTGCACAGTTACACCATCTATCATTGACAAACACAGCCAGCCCTCCTCCGTTCCTCTTACTACTCTCCACTGTCCTGTCTGCCCGTGTCAGCTGGAAGCCATTCAGTGTAGTAGCAGTATCTGGAGTTAGTGCAGTCAGCCATGTCTCCGTAAACACCATAACGCTGCATTCCCAGTATTCCCTTAGGTGTCGGGTCAGTGTGGCTAGCTTGTCCATCTTATTGGGGAGAGATATCACATTCCAGTGAAAACCTGTAGAGTACAGGTTTCATTCTACAACGAAAACCTGTAGAGTACAGGTTTTCACTGCAAAACCTGAAAACCTGTAGAGTACAGGTTTTCACTGCAATAAAAATACTAAACAGCCTTCTCCTGAAACCAAAATGATTGATGGTCAAGTAGTTGAAATTGTTGAGTCCCATAAGTACTTAGGTACTATCATTGACAACAAACTGTCATTCGAAAAAAATACTGACTCGATATACAGGAAAAGTCAGCAGTGCCTTTTTTTTTTTTTTTTTTTGTCTTCATAAACTTTCGAAATTCCAGGTTGATTCTTCCCTGATGACTATGTTTTATCATTCTTTTATTGAATCTGTTATCACGTTTTCCTTTATCTGTTGGTTTCAATCCTTGAAGGTTAAAGAGAGAAACATACTTAACAGGGTTGTCAGTGTTAGCAGCAAAATCATTGGGTCTGCACAACAAACTCTACAAGAGCTCTACAACAAACAACTTATTAAGAAAGCAATCTCCATCTTGTCAGACTGCTCTCATCCCTTACACCAACAGTTCCAGTTTTTACCATTAGGTTCACTACTCAGACTCCCACTTGCAAAAACGAACAGATATAAGCATTCCTTTGTGCCCTCCGCTGTTTCTCTTTTAAATGCCAGGAGGAAAAGGTAGATGGGTGGAATAGTCTCCCTAACTTGAAATGATCTCTCTTATTCGAGTGATCATTTATTTATTCTTTTTTTTCTTTCTATAACGTGCACTTGGAACTGTCTATAATGTGCACTTGGAATTGTAATTTACTATGTCATGTGTATTTGTATTCTTTGTGTGTGTGTGCTTCCTCGGTTGCAAACTAATTGCCCCATTGTGGACAAATAAGATATATTGATTGATTTGATATTGATTGATGATTGACAGTGGCTTGCACCAGATGACAAACTAATTAAAATAAGTCAAAGTAACCCATCCACGAAACCTGCAGGTTGTCATTATTATTTTTGTGTGATGGTGGTGTCTGAAACATTGGTGCTTGAAGCTTGGGAGTATTTTTTTGATATATGGTTACTGTTACCAGTGGTGGACAGTAATGGAGGTAAATTTACTTGAGTACTGTTCTTAAGTACAGACTCTGAGGATTTGTACTTTACTTGAGTATTAGATTTCTTTGATACTTATTACTCTTACTCAAATACATTTCCAAGACAAATATTTTTACTCTTACTCGAGTAAATTTCTAGGAAGGCTGAAAAGTACTCGTTACTTTAAGGTCAGCTGTGTTTTTTTTTTGTTTGTTTTTTTTTCTCTAAAATACTATTGGACACAGAGCTGTGTTTGTCAAGGAAGGAACCTATCAACAGTACACGTTCTCCACTGGGATCTATGTAACAGCGGAAATACGTCATCCCCTACTCATATAAGGATAACGCCAAAGTAACCAACGCTCTTTTGACTCACAGCAACTCAAAACAAAGGACCCGCGACAAAGGCGGCAGCAGGAGAAGAAAGTAAGCAGTTGATTTCTCAACCAGTGGTCCAGGACCACCATTGGTCTTTGAGGGGGATGGTCCCAAGCTAAATGATGGAGAGTTAGTTGGACCGGTACGGGTCCATTTAGTTAAATTTTTCACTTAAGAGTTAAATGATTGTTAAACATCTGCATTACTTAATTAAAGAATTGTTATTTTTATCAGCGTTTGCCTGTAATCTCCTATGGTACCACATCAATACAATAAATACCGAATAAATAATGGACCTTGATATAAAAAGGTTAAACCACTGCTGTAAAGGAATTTCTTCACTGCTCCACTCAGTGAGGGGGAGATAGAAAATGCCTTGCCTGATGCGTGTGCGGGGGTGTTTAATGAAATGTGAAAATGACAATTACTGTCCTCTTATGATCTCATTCATTTTATTTGTTTTTATAGGTGTTTCTACAGGCTTTGTGTAACATTGTGGTTCTACACGCAAGCACATTAGTGCAGGTGGTTTCAAAGAGTTAATTCTCTGAAACAAGAGTTACAAGGTCCTATAAATTGAAAAAAATACAGTAATTCATTGATGTGAAAAATAAGAAATTTACTCTTACTTTTACTTTAAGTAAATTTAAAATCGAGTACTCTGTTCATCTCTGCTGATTACCAAGTTTAAAAATGCTCCAAGTCACCAAAAATGAATAATCAGATTTGACCTAGCAGTCACTGACTGAGTGGAAAGGTTATTGTCCAATTGACCTGTTGATGATGCTGTGGTGAGCCAATCATTTTCATTTTGGAAAAGCTAGACAGAATTCTGCTGTTAGTGTTCACACAGCTGTCTCATCAGCAGGTATTGGATATGTATCTGATTTAGGACCACATATGAACATTGAGCGGCTGTCTGAATGTGTATACGTGTATAGATTGTTGAAAATAGCATAGTCAAAAAAAAGTCAAAAGCGCCTCGATTTGCTATTTCAAACACATTTGGGGACTTTTAATTTGCAAATTGTTTACGATTATGATGTCGAACCGGAAGTACAGGGGTTAGACGACACAAGCTGCATTATGCGGAGTGCGTTTGATTAGGTTCGCCTGGTTGCCCCGCGCGGTCGCGTTACGGGTGGAAATCGTTAAGGATAAAGCCTTCCTTTGATTAAAGGCTAAAAATACCCATCTGTGGCAAATCACCCCCGATGCCAATGTGGGAGAAGACACGCATCGCTGCCATCACATTCTAAGAGATACATGACGAACATTCATCGGTGAGCTGTGAATTCTAAGGCAAACCGTTTTCAGTGTGACTTAGCCATAGTTGAATTTAGGCCTTTAGTTTACAGTTCATTACTTCTTGGATAATTAATTTCATTTCTTACAATATATCAAATCAATAAATGCGAGAAAACACGAGAAAATACCAGATAGGAATGTTTTGTAGGATGGGCTTGTAATGCGTGGTATGTATGTATTTATGAATGTATGTATGTATTAAATAATTTTATTTTGACAATGTACATTTACAAAGCACAAAACAGTTCCATTTGCAGTATAAAAAGTCAAAGACCTACAAATGTATACAAATCAAAGAAAGAAAAGAAGAAAGAGGAAATAAAAAAGTATTCAGTATTTTGGTATGTGTATTTGCATTTGTGTATGTACAATTTTACTAAAAATCAGAATTAAATTTATGATTGAATGCTTTTTCATTCTTATGATTATAATCATCACAGCCAGATATATTTTTAAAAGAAAGGGAGAAACTTTTGAGAATATTGTTAGCAATAAATGAGTAATCTTATGTTCACAGGTTATTTGTAAAATTACAGTCAAGAAAAGGTGAGAAATGGTGTCTGAGTTTATTGCACAGAAGAACAAAAGAATGTGATATATCAATGTCACTCTTAAATTTCTGTTGAAAATATTTACATTGTTGAGTACTGTAATAAATTTAAGTTAATAAAGCTGTGAAATACATATTGTAATGAAAAATCATGACTACCTGGTGGAGACTGCCCCAGATATGGGCCCTCAGTTTGGTTTTTGTTGATATTATTGGCTGGGAGCTACACACACACTCCCCGACACCCAGAAGAGTCCAGGGCCCAGCAAAACAAGAAAATTCAGGCAAAAGGCATGGTCTCGGCGGCACGGTGGTGCAGTGGTTAGCACTGTCGCCTCACAGTGAGAAGGTCCTGGGTTCGATTCCCACCCAAGGTCCTTACTGTGTGGAGTTCCTCCCACCATCCAAAGACATGCAGGTTAGGTGAATTGGAGAAGCTAAATTGCCCCCAGGTATGACTGTGTGTGTGTGAATGAGCACGTTTACATGCACACCTTATTCCTGTATCGGTTGCGCACGTGTCATGTAAACACGCACCGAACCCGATTAAGGTCATATTCCGGTTGGAGAGAATTCCGAATAAGCCCCCTGGAATATTCCTGTTCCAACCAGAATATTGGGGCATGTAACCACCTTAGTCGGAAAACTCCCCGAACCGGAATATTCAGTCACGACTGCGCATGCTCGACTCACAAGGACTTCTGTGGCGTCTTCGTTGCTATGGTTACCTGCAAGCGGGGAAAACGGCATGGCGAACAGCAGCAAGAGCCAGGAAACTGCAGTCCACCTTCAGCTAATGAGAGACTTAAATATCACGGAGTATATCGATGAGGGAAAACATAGAAATAGCGACAGAAGAAGAAGAAAAAGTAGAATAAGACGAGGAAGAAGACTTCTTCGTCCGTTTTTCCGGCAGACCAGACGCCTATACGCGTGCTGCTGCCCCCCGCGGCTGAGTGTCGCATTACGTCAGAGAGTGGAATACGCCGAAACACGGGGGCATGCCAAGTAACATGTAAACGGAATATTCCAGTTGCCGCGGCGCAGTTACCTTAACCGGAATATTGAGCCGAACCGGAATATGGTGTGCATGTAAACGTACTCATAGTCAGTGTTTGTCTGTCTGCCCTGCGATGGACTGGCGACATGTCCAGGGTGTTTCCTTGCCTTCGCCCTATGAGTGCTGGGATAGGCTCCAGCACCCCCCCGCGACCCTACTGAGGATAAGCGGTTCAGAAGATGAATGAATGAATGAAGGGCATGGTCTCTGCAGAATACATCAACACCCACTTCCAATAGCTCAGAAGTGATGATTGAGAGGGATTATTCTTATGACTCTATACATTGGCTTTCAGGAAAATCCTATTCATTCTGCCTTTAAGTTTGTCTCTTTAAAAAAAAAAAAAAAAAAAAAAAAAAAAAAACATCCGGTGTCAAATATGACCAGCAAAAAAATATTTTCAGAGCCTTTATCATTATATATGTAAGTACAATTTAAGAACCTGGCTGCTGACCAATGTGTTTCAGCTTCAAGAACCTTCATCAGGGTGCATAATTATTGCCATGGTTCTAGGGCCATTGCATGCCATTTGTCAAAACACATCTTGGCTGCTTACAATCTTAGCTACATTGGTGTATGCATAATAACATGGCCTCCCTAAAATTAAAGTATGATGTGACACCGAATTAGACAGTTGCTGCTTGATAGAAAACTGCTGAATGGTACACACTCATCAAACACAGCAGTACTACAGTGTGCTGGCTTGGTCTGTATCATGTCAGTGGTTTTTCTCAGTTTTCTGTTAGACACAAGGGTCTCATATTGTACAACTGTTAGACTATGCTACAGACTTGATCACGCCAATAAAGCCATGTCAAATGAAAAATCTGGATATGCTGAGGTGAATATAACAGTTTGTAAACAGTAAGTCAGTTTCTCCTACAGTGAATGAATGTGTTGTAGTGAATGAACATAACAAGTAGACAGGTGGAGGGAGTCACATTTTACCTGTGAGCTGAAAAAGCTAAAAATATGTCCCAGCACATGTTAGGACACATTTTTATACCACAAAGCTTTCTATGTTACTAACCTGAAGTTCAGGTACTCGTGTAAAGTCTTCAACCACTACAACTACTAATGACATGCAAACCCTTGATGCATGGATGTTCTGATAGTGCATATAAGGAAACACAAAACAATATTAACACTGAAACAAGGGCTGAGGCAAATACAAAATGCAAATGAAATAAAAATCTACGTTGCTAAATATCGATGGAGTATGTGGTATCTATCAACAGCACTGCTTTATTTCTGATTGCAATCAACAAATATTGCCAAGTGACTCCACTGAGTCATCCCCCAAGCTTCATCTCACAGGAAATGTATACAGAAATGTAGGTTAAAAATAAATATGTAGGGAAATAAGTACATAAATATATGTTTTTAAAAAAAATAATTAATTAAAACATAGCAAATGAATTAATTTAAATAAACTATCAAAAAAAAAAATAAATAAATAAATAAAAAACCCGGAAAATTAAAGAGGAAAAAATAAATACTGGACTTAATACAAAGGTAAATAAGTAGCGATGCAAATTAAGACCACTACATTTCATCAATTAATTAATTCCTAAATGTATCGTTATTATTTTTGATACGTTTGATAGCATATACATCCAGTCATTTATGTAGGCCTATTTCTTTATTTATGGTTTTGGTAGGTTTGGTCTTCTGCAGCAAGGGCATGTCTCATATCGATGATAAACTCCGTCCAGCTTCTACGTCACTGACCGACCGTGAGACCATGAACGAGTGCACCTAATGTCATATTCGTCGTCATCGTCATTATTACAACTTATTGTGATGAAAATCTCCAAGCAGCTACAGCACCAAATAAGCTCATGAGCTAGCATTACCCGTAGGCTGACGAGCGGTGTCGTTTTCAGTTGACGTCTTCTCGACAAGGCCTGCTCGTTTGATTGGTAAACAACCGAGGGCTAACCTGCGATGCTAAGCTAATTTGCTAACTGCCCCTGCTATCTAGCTAGCTGTTTACTGAGAGATTACCGGGGGCAGAGCCTAGTGAAAATGGTGGACAATAAAGGATTATTTTCATACTTGTCAGACGACGTATTTCTGACGGACGGCCAACGACTTTAACATCTTAAACAACAAATTACACGGACGCGACGCACTCGAAGCATAAGCGCTCGGGTACTAATGTATACAGGCAACATTTGAAGGAGAAATCATCTGGCAAGGTGCTATCAGCCGCTTCATCGACCTATAAAAGGTGGTTAAAAACTGCTTCTTGCTGCTCCTGTATTTCATAGTATTGTTTATGCTGGCGCGGTTTTTCGAGGCTGTAGTTTGGTATGAAACAGGTGTGTTTGCTACTCAGCTGGTTGACCCAGTCACTCTGAGCTACAAGAAGCTAAAGACCATCCTTGAGTGCCGAGGGCTGGCATACACAGGGCTGGCCGAGAAGAAAGATGTCAGCCAGCTAGTAGCGAGAAATCAGGTGAGATTACTCTGGAAAAAATGTTTGGTCAGTTGCTTTAACGACGACTTCGGGATGGAAGGCATTTCCTTATTAAAAAAGAAAACACATTTGCGTTGCATTTGTTTGAGCTTAAAAAGTTACAGAAAATGAGTGTTCATGGTTCAGTTTAAAAACTTCGGTTGAATTTGTTATTTTGTTATTGTCCCGAAGTTATCGATGCACAGTGGAGGACGTTTTAACTGTATTAAGTCTTATAAATAATAGTAGTAAGAGAGAGTAACAGTCACTGTGACATAGGGGGTCTGACTTAATTGAGCTGTGGATCCCTGTTTGAAGTGTTTTATCCTATACATCTACATATTCAGATGGCATATTTTAATGTAGACCAATACATTCAAATGGTTTAATTAATTAGTAATCACTCAATCAAAATTAATTCCACAATTAAATTATAGTGAAATTAAACTGTGCCTCATGTTGTTAAGAACCCCCTAGAAGGCCCGCAAGGACCTTGTGGGTCCTCAGAGACGACTTTGAAAACCTCAGGCTAGCACACACACACCTAAATTGAAACAAACACAATGTTCTTACTTTGCATGAGAGAGAAACAAAATTGCAATGCAAATACAAAAAAGTAGAGTTAAAAGTAAGATTCAAACCAGGGAGAATTATAACAAATATAGAGAATCAAATAATATTATTGACAACAGGGCTCAGATTGCTCAGATTTGAAGAGGAGTGAGAAATGTGTATGGGATTACCTATGTCGATCTCCCTCAATCTACCCTGTGTCTACAAATGTGGTTCAAATTTCAAATCTGTGGAGGAAACTCTCCCTATGTAAAAGCTATGTGAAACCAAAGTTTGGGTCTGAACCGAAAGCATTATTGGCATAACTCTAATTATAGCACAGTGTTTCCCCCAGAATGAACACTGTCCCTGTGTAGCCGGGGAGATTGTAATTGTCTGTTGAAATTATTTGAAGAATGCATTGTATTGGCCCATTTCTGGCATTTCTTATTTCACCATTTTAATTATATTTAATTTATGCATCTTATTGAAGTTTTTTTATGCAAACAATTCCCAACCCCTGCTTGTTCCCTTCAGTTCTTTCACTTTCTTACACACACACACACACACACACACACAGTCCAGTGTGTATGTGTGTTGAATCTCTGACTGCACACACACCAGCTTGACCCGCTCCACTTCTTTCTATCTCCCTCTCCACATGTGTCTGCCTTGTTGTCTCTCCTCAGTGTTGTGTTTTTTGAACCCAATTTACTTGTGCGTTGGATTTTTTTTTTTTATCCGTGATTCAGTTTTTTACAACACCAGGTGAGCCACGGTGTGTTGTTTGTTAACAACGTATTTAGAGAATCAAAACCTAGTGGTATCGATACTCCTTTGTTCAGTAGGCTACTTTGTAATAGTGAGATATTGAGGTACCATAAAGTACAGAATGTTGCTGTCCAGACCTCTTAATAAAATTGTTTAAGACTGTGCATGTATGTGTCTCAGCAAAACCAAGCTGCTGGTTACATGGTGACAGTGACCATGAAGGGCTGGCTGTGGGGAGGAAAATAGTTTAAAGGCCCCATGGCATGATAAATGGCAATTTTCGTTGTTTTTGCATGATAGGGAAGGTCTCGGGGCCACATAAATACTGTCCCATGCATTGCACCTGTGATAAATGGAGAAGTGCACACAGCCCGTTCTTTTTAAACTCTCCCTGTAAAACGAGCAGATTGCACTTCCATTAATTGATGATGTCATGAAGACGGTGACTCCGCCCACAGCCCACCTTCCCTCCCCGGCCAACAAGCTCACAAGCCAGCAAACTTAGCCAGTCCGACTCCGTTCCCCGGCCAACAAGCTCACAAGCTAGCGAAATTAGCCAGTACGCCCCTGCTCCCAGGGCAACAAGGGCTCGGAAATGTACGGTCGTATAACATCACGCTCAGGGTCCCAGTTTCACAGGTCCCGCAGGGTTTTAGTCCAAATTTGCTCGTCTGTTGGGCTCATTTCAGCACCGACTGTTTTATCAACCCAACACAATACAATGCCGGTTTAGTCTGTGGTTCGGGATCGGAGTCGGGCTCAAACACATATGGTTGTATAACATCACGCTCACCGGTAGCCATGACAGTCATACATAAGATGATAATTCACTGGATGTTGGGTGCACTTCTTGTTAACTTCTGACTGCCCTGCGTCACTGGGGATGAGTTCTTTAGTTCAATGGCAGCCGTGGCTTTGCTGGCTGAATTGGCTCTGTTATGTATCTGCCTCTTTCACTGTAACATCCAATTCCATTCAGTGAAGGGGAGATAATGCACTGCTTTAGCATTATCAGAGTGAAAGATTTTAATGTGTTAGGAACACAGGATGCGTACTGTTCAACATCACTAAATAAATATGATTTTTTTTTTTTGTATAATAGACTGAAATACCAGGATGTTGTGCTATTAACAGTCAGTTTTGGGTAGAAAACTGGTGGTTTATGTGAATTGTAGAGGCTTGTGAGATCAGCAAATTTAGTTTTTTCTGTGGTCTTTATTCAGCTGTAATTGTAATTTTCAAAGATATAATCACAATGGTCTAAAAAAATCTGATGTTGCTGATGTGATTGTTTTATGACTGTTTTATGTTTCTGCAATATTTAGCTAGTGTCTTTGATAAGCCAAAATCTACATAACAGTACCATCTTAACACTGGTCAGGCTGACTGCCAGTTTAAGGTAGGTAGTTGAAGGAGCAAGTTTGCACTTTTCAAATGGAAAAATAAAAAAAACTCACCTCTTCTCCAAACACAAGATTACACCCTTTTCTGTTGAGTTGAAAGTGAATCTCAGTCGTTACTTGTTCTTTTGCCCTGTTTACTTCATGCCATTGAATGTATAGTACATGTGATGCAGAAATTTTCTACCTGAAAATTATTATAAGCAAACATTGCAAATTGTTCTATAATATCAAACAAACATGCAGCTACACCTTCATGACCTTGGTTAAAAGTCAAAACGATGGTTGATGCAGACCCTTTATATAGCTGTAAGAGGAGCTCACAGACTGACCGCCTGCCTGACTGGTCGGTTGTCAGTCTTGTGGCTATGATTCTGACTTTATTCTGCTGTATTCCTCTCTTGCAGAGTTGTAGAGGGAGTTGTATCCAGTCAGAGTCAAGATACTGTCTACTGTTTGATTCCTCTGTAGGAGAATTGACACATGGGGAGCTATATTCAGCCATAAAGCCGAGAGGAGAGAGAGCAGACAGAAGGAGACATCCAGCACAACTTCCTTCAGTGGAGAGAGTGCACTTCTATGAGCTAGTGGAGGACACCAAAGATGGGATATGGCTTGTTCAGGTAAAGAATATCAGCATGCACATCTGCCTATGGGTTAATAAATCCAGTCATAAGCCAACAGATCAGAAAGCAAATGTGCATGACTATGGGCTCTTTGCCCTCACTGATTGGTACTGAACTGAATTTTTTAAAAGAACACTTCAATCAATCAGTCAATCAATCAGTCAATCATCAGTGTCTTCCATTTTGAACCCGGGACTTCCATGATAAAGACGTGATGCAATTTATAATAAAGGCAGGCTAAATATATATGTGAATAATATAACAGATAGAATAAAAGAAGAAAATAACAAATAAAAAAAACTGCATGGTTTTTGCCTTGCCTGGGATTAGCATGAGGTGGGCATATCTGTAAAGGAGAGACCTGTGGAAACCCATAGAATCTATTTCATTCAGTTAGGGATGGCAAATTATCGATTAATTCATTAATCGAAACTAATGTTTGATTGCACAGTCTTCCAAAAGAAACACACGTTAGAGACCAGTGGCTGATGCTAATTTTTTCCCAGGTCCCGCAGGATTTTAGTCCATATTTGCTTGTCTGTTCAGCTCATTTCAGCACCAACTGTTTTATCAAGCTGACACAATACAATGCCGGTTTCAAAAAGAAACTATTGAGTCGGGCTCAAACATGCACTCGTACAACATCACACTCAGCGGTAGCTATGACAGTCCATGCATAATATAGATCTATACAGGGGTGATTTTAGGATTCTGAACATCCAGGGCTTAGCCCAGAGAGAACAGTTAAAACATTGAAACTACAGCATAGGAGAAGCTTTGAGAGTGCAAGCGATCTGTTCACCTGACGTTGAGTTTTTACTGCTGAGATGGCGGCCATATTACCCGCCTAGAGAATTCACCAGTGTGTTTGTTCCTGCTGTTTACATTGCACTGGATGCAATTCAAAAAATGCACTCCAGGAATTGTATGAGGTCATCAGCAGTCACATGGCGGAAACAGCCAGATGCTGTTATTATTGTTGCTGGGGATTTTAATCAAACTGACCTCAGAACTGTTTCGGCCAAGATTCCACCAGCATGTCCACATCTCCACCAGAGGAAAACAACACACTGGACCATGTCTACACCAATGTTCCTGGCAGCTACAGAGCCCTCTCTCGTCCTCATTTTGGCCAGTCTGACCACATCTCCTTGCTTCTCCTGCCTACCTACATCCAGCTGACAAAAAAGGGTCAAACCAACTGTATAAAAACAGTTAAAGTGTGGACAGATGGAGCTGCAGTGGCTCTACAGGACTGTTTGAATGCACAGACTGGCAGATGTTCAAAGATGCTGCTACCCAGGAGAACCAGATTGACCTTGAAGAATACACATCATCAGTGACATCATACATCAGCAAATGTGCTGATGATGTGGTAAAAATAAGGACAGTTAAATCATTCCCTAATGAGAAAGCCTGGATGAATGAAAAGGTGAGAGCTCTATGTAGAGCCAAAAAAGCTGCCTTTAAGTCAGGTGACAAGAAGACTACAACACTGCCAGAGCAAAACTGAAGCTGGCATCAAGGAGGCAAAGCGAAGGTATCAGCAGAGACTGGAGAGAGACCTCAACACCAACAACAGCAAAGACCTGTGGCAGGTGGTCAAAAGTGTGACAGGCTACAAAAGCAGGAGCGCTCCCGTCATGTGTGAGGCCACGTTACCAGACAAGTAGTAGTAGTAGCCTGATCTACAACGGCGAAAGGATCATTCTCACGTAGTACGCGTGATATAGGCCTGTCAGTTAAATAGTTGTCCTCGTATTTCTGAATTAAATGTGTTCTTGCACGGCATGCAGGTCACGCACTGAAGTATCCCTTCACACTCCGATCAGATGTGTGCTTAATTGTCAATAATTAATTATTATTATTAAATCTTTAAATTATTGTCTGAAATGCAAATGCATATCTTTCCGTTTTGCTCTCTACCTGCACTTGGCATAATGACAATACATTTGAATAGCAAAAAAACTTGAAAGCACACACTATGAGTGTAACACTTTTAATTAATAAAACTGCACAGCGTTGACGCTGAGGAAAACGCTGCTGCGGCAGTTTGCTTAATGACTACTGTGGATTTGACAGCTACGGCAAGACCGTCGGGAGAGATCCATTTCCGGTTGCAGTAGCCACCGCACAATCCGCCTTTGCTTAAACTCCCTATTATGAGTAAGGCTGCTGGGCCTGACAACATCCCTGGCCGTGTACTAAAAACATGTGCCAACCAGCTAGTAGATGTCATTACTGACATTTTTAACATATTGCTGTCACAGGAGAGTGTTCCCACCTGCTTCAAGACAGCCACCATCATCCCTGTGCCTAAAAAGTCTGCAGTGTCTCATCTAAATGACTACCGCCCTGTGGCACTCACCCTCATCCTGATGAAGTGCTTTGAGAAACTGCTGCACACCCACGACTGCAACCCCCGACATGGAGTGAACTCTATTGTGAAGTTTGCAGATGACACCACCATCATCGGCCGGATTTCCAACAGTGATGAGTTTTCATATCGGGAGGAAATCAACCATCTTGCAGAATGGTGCACAGAAAATAACTTACTGCTCAACGTCAGCAAAACCAAAAAGCTGATAGTTGATTTTAGAAAAAAGGAGGCAAAGACACACAACCCTGTCTATATTCAATGGAGCTGTAGTAGAGCAAGTGAGCAGTTTCAAGTTCCTGGGAATCAACATAACAGAGAACCTGTCATGGACTTCACATATCTCTGCCCTGGCTAAAAAAGCTCAGAAACGGCTGTATTTCTTAAGGAAACTTAAGAAAGCAAAATTCCCACGCCAAGTTCTTGTAAACTTCTACAAACGAGCGATTGAAAGCATCCTGACTGGAAACATCACAAACTGGCATGGGATGTGAATGGCCCAGGACAGGAAGACCCTGCAACGAGTGATTAAAACTGCCCAAAACATCATTGGAATCTATCTACCAAGCATCGGTGATATCGGGCAGGTGAGGTGCCTGCACAGAGCCAAAAGGATCCTAAAAGACAACACCCACCCCAGCCACAGCCTGTTCACCCTGCTGCCGTCAGGCAAAAGATACAGAAGTATCCGCTGCCGTACCACCAGACTACAGAGCAGCTTCTTCCCTCAGGCTGTGAGACTACTAAATGCACCATCTGAACTCCTCCATGTTTAATAATTTTATTTTCTATACAATCAATTAATCAATCAAGAGGGAACCACACTTTAATTTCATTATTCAACCTGTTGTATAATGACCAATAAACTTCCTTGTATCCTTGTATCTTTCTGTATTTTTTTTTTTTAAACAGTACAAATGGGCTGGCGGGGCACTACTGCCCCCGTTCAAAAGGACCTTGGAATGTTCAATTAATTGCAATCAATTTAATTTAATCATTCATGCTGGTATCAGTGGATTCCTTAGGCTGTCAAGTTTCATAGATAGATAGATAGAACTTAATTCATCCCCATAGGGAAATTCAAGTGTCCCGCAGCTCATAACAATAACCATACTTACAATCATACATGCAGTCAGATTGTATTAAACTAGATTTGAGCTGAGCTGGCTTTTTGTACCAGCTTGTCCAACCGCTTGGTGTTCTTGTTGGCCAGGCTGCCTTCCCAGCACACTGCAGTCATAAAAAGGGCACTAGCCACAGTATGATAAACATATGCAGCATTTCGCTGCACCAATCAAGGACCTAAGCATCCGTAGAAAGAACAGACAGCTCTGTCCCTTACTGTAGAGGGCGTCAATGTTTGGGGATCAGTCCAGCTTGTCATCCATAAGGACGCCCAGTTATTTGTAGGTTTGCACCACCTTGATGACCTCCCCCAATATGGAAACTGGTTGAAGGGGTGTCTTAGCCCTCCTAAAGTCCACCATCATCCCCTTAGTTTTGGCAGTATTAAGGTGGAGGTAGCACTTGCTGCACCAGTCCCTGAAGGCCTCCACAAGGTCCCTGTACTCCTTCTCCTGCCCACTCCTGATACATGCCATAATGCAATGAATACAAGGAAGTTTATTCGTCATTATACAACAGGTTGTATAACGAAATTAAAATGTGGTTCCCTCTTAATTGATTAATTGAACATGGCATTTCTCACATCATCAGCACATTTGTGTAGTCTACAAGGTCGGTGTGGTTCTCCTGGGTAGCAGCATCTTTGAACATCTGCCAGTCTGTGCATTCAAAACAGTCCTGTAGAGCTGCTGCAGCCTCATCTGTCCACACCGTAACTGTTTTTACAGTTGGTTTGACCTTTTTTGTCAGCTGGATGTAAGTAGGCAGGAGAAGCAAGGAGATGTGGTCTACTGGCCAAAAAGAGGACGAGGGAGGGCTCTGTAGCTGCCAGGAACATTGGTGTAGACATGGTCCAGTGTGTTGTTTCCTCTGGTGGGGATGTGGACGTGCTGGTGACCTCATACAATTCCTGGAGTGCATTTTTTGAATTTGCATCCGGTGGAATGTAAACAGCAGTAACAAACACACTGGTGAATTCTCAAGGCAAGTAATATGGCCGACATCTCAGCAGTAAAAACTCAATGTCAGGTGAACATCCTCCATCCACTCTGGCTGCACCTGTGCACCAAGCACCATTGATGTACACACAGAGTCCACCCCCTCTCGTCTCACTGGAGACCTGTGCTCTGTCAGCCCGAAACAGGCTCCGCCCATCCAGCGCCAATGCCTCATCCGGCATGCCACCGCGAAGCCACGACTCCCGGCTCGCTTCCCTCTCCTCCCGGGTCGACCACTTCTGGTCCGAATGTTTTTAAATGTCGGAACTTGAGATGCCGAGGTGCCGAGAGTAGAGATCATCTCAAGGTCCACTGCACTCAATCCAGTCACCGCACCTCTCCCTCCGATACCGACAAGCGTGTCACCGACGCAAGCAGCACGATTCCCAGCAATAAAAGCGAAAGAATCGCTCCATTTTCGCTATGCCATGTTATAAGTGGAGGGAGCCACCGGCTGCTGCATCCATATGCGCTGCTGTTGCCATGGAATAGATGTATCATCAGAATATTTTTGTAAGTGACAGGACAGAACTGTACTTAAAGTCTACTGTATACAGTGAGAACAGGAACGGTGCTAAAATGGTCCCCTGTGGGGCCCCATCCCAGAGACAGTTCCTGTGCCTGAGAAATTGAGACTGTTCTGTCAGGTAGTCCATTATCCAAGTGTTCAGGGAATGATCCACCCCCATCCCCACCACCTTGTCTCTCAGTATGATGGGCTGGATGGTGTTAAATGCACTGGAGAAATCGAAGAATATCCTCATGTAGCATCCCGGCTCCTCAAGATAGGTGTAGGCCTGGTGCAACATGTATAGGACAGCGTTCAGGAGCATTCTAATGTGCTCCTGATAGGCAAACTGGAGGGGGTCCATTGCATGAGTGACCTCTGACCTCATAAAACAGAGAACAAGATCCTCCAGGGTCTTCATAATATGGGATGTGAAGGCCACTGGTCAGAAATCATTTATCTTAGCTGGTCGCCCTACTTGGGCCACCAGTATGAGACATCACTGATTCCCCCTGATTATGCCCTTGATTCTTTTTATTCATTAAAATGTTGTAAATTTCCAACAGAAATAGCATTTTTCTTAGTGGGACATGATTTATCCAAATTCCCAAGAATCAGTAGCTGGGTTTCCATCCAAATATATCGAAATTTTTTAGCGAATTTTGTCAAAATGCGCAAAAGAAAATGCGAATTTATGCCTGTTTCCATTAGTTTTGTTTTGCGATTATTGAGAGGAGAGTGCGCCGTGAGATGACGCTATAAGATAGCGTCTGTGTGTCCACTGAACAACAACAAACACTCAGCTGACACTCAACAACTGATCAGGGACAGATTCCTGCTGAACTTGTCGGCTCTTGGGAGAAGTCTGCTTACTATTTTGGCAGCGCTAACTTCGTACCGAACCATCCTAAATAAGGAATAAGAGACTAATAATAATAGTAACAATAACTAATAATAAGACTGTAGCGTAGAAGTGTGACGTGGTATCCGGTCCAGTCATCTTTATTCGCAAAACCTGTTTCCACAGCAAAAAGTCGCATTTTCTTTTATCGATACGCTGAGAAATCCACCCCCTCCAAGCGTAAAAACTTTTTTGCGAATTTTCGGCCGTTTTTTCGAATTTCTGGCGTTTCCATCCAAGTTTTTTTTTCGCAATTTCTGAAAATGCGAATAAATATAGGTGGATGGAAACCCAGCTAGTGACATGATGTTTTCGACAGCAGCGGGACCCTGTCTGATTGAAGACTCTTGTTAAAAATTCACTGGAGGGCTCACATAACAGGGCTGCACAGTCCCTCAGGAGTCTCAGACACACACCATCTGGACCTTCTTCTTTTTCTGAATGCAGTCTCCTGAGCTCCGCCCTCACCTCACTTTTTCTTATTGAGGAGCACCTTGATGTTACTGGTGACCCAGGCTTATTGTTGGGGAAGCTGTGTATAGTCTTTTCTGGTTTCACAGTGTCCCTACAGAAGTTGACGTAGTCTGTGAAAATGTCCACACTCCTGTCAATGCCCCTATCAATGTTGTTTTCCTGTGACTCCAGTAGTAGAGACCAGTCTGTGGATTCAAAACAGTCCCTGAGAGACTCGCTGGCCTCTGGGGACCATTTCCTGAATGACCAGGTGGTAACAGGCACTTTTAATGCACAGGGTTTGTATGTGGGCTGGAGAAAGAGCAGATTGTGATCTGATCTGCCAAGAGGTGGTAGCACTGTAAGCTTCCTTGGCGTTCGCTTAAAACAAATCGAGTGTCTTATTTTACCTTATGGGACAGCCCACATACTGTACAAACCCAGTCAGATGGGAGGTGAGAATGGCGCTGTTAAATTCCCCTTTTATTGCAGTGAATGCACTAGGATCCGGGGTCTGAACTCTCGTGACAGACTCATGGATGACACATGGATGATCACACACGACTGCCGCTACTGATCATGGTAGGATGTAAAGAACAATGGCGATATGTGAATACTCCCTCAGTGCATAATATGGTCTAAAACTGACTGCCAGCACTTCATTGTCGTGACAGCAGATCCTTTCCTTCACCGTAACATGTCCAGGATGACACCATCTATTGTTTACAAACAGAATCAGTCCCCCACCTTTGCTCTTGTTGCTCGCCTTCGCGTCCCTGTGAGCTTTCTCACAGGAGAATCCAGGTAAGTCCACACAGGAGACAGGAATGTTGTCATTAAGCCATGTCTCTGTGAAGCATGAGACTACACTCCAGTTCATTGCACTTGTTGGATAGCAAGTTGACGTTCCCCATCAGGACTGACGGCAGAAACGGCTTGTATCTTCATCTCCTAGCCTTTAGCTAAGCACCTGCTCTGTAGCCATGGAACAGCTTCCTCAGCTCAGGTGGAATTGGGTGTATGACCCGATTTCCGGTTCTCTTCAGAGCCAGAAGGTCATCCTTTGTGTAGACTATTTTACTGAAAGCTATACTCATTATGTTGGAAACCAACTAACACCCGCAAAGACTCACTCAAACACTCAAAACATGGAACTTCTCAGACTTGCTGCCACTTGGGTCAGCGCATGGGCATCATATGATATCAGTATATTCACTCTAGCTTCAAAAACCCTTTATAGCCTGCGAAAGATAATATCTCAACTGTTGTCCATGGTGGAGTTGAAGAGGTTATATGATTTCTGAGTCTAAAACAGCCCAGAAAATCAATAATGTGTACATTCAGTTCCTTTGAGATGTCCAAGTTATAAGTTAGTAAGCACAACAAGTTGTTGATAGTCATTGTTTCAGTGTTTAACACCTGATAGTTACCACCTGATTGCATCCTCTTTCTCTCTTTCACTGTCTCTCTATGTCTCATTTCACTGTCTGTCTCTGTAGGTCATTGCACGGGACCGGGAGGCTCTGCTCAGTCATTCTAACTGGGGGAAAATGGTCCAGAAAGTGTCTCAGTTTGGCATTAGAACTGGAACCTTCAACTGCTCCAACGACTATAGGTCAGATTGAGTTACACCTCTTTCCTTATTTATTTATTTATGTACGTCTTTATTTATGGGAAATGCCACATCTCATTTATTTACAAGAACTTTGTTTTTTCGTAATTGACTGAACTGCTTTAATGCATCTGTGTTTATGCTCTCCTTCACCATAATATCAGCAAAGATGACTATCTCTTTATGCCATCTCTTACTTTCCTCAATAAACCTGGGGCATGCAGCTCATAGATTTTGGATATAGGGGCTATGATCACAATACCCAAGCATTTGATTCCACTAGGTTTCTACATAAATGGTGCAAAGTCAGTAAACAAAGTATTACATGTAAGAGGTATTGCCTCACATACTTTGTTTAGTTTAGTTTGTGTACAGAAAAATTACTAAATGTAGTGATAACCCTTATTGACAAAAATAGACTGCATACAGTGCATTCAGAAAGTATTCAGACCCCTTCACTTTTTTCACTTTTGTTTTGTTGCAGCCTGATGCTAAAGTTGTTTAAATTCATTTTTTCTCATTAATCTACACTCAGTACCCCATAATGATAAAGTGAAAACAGAATTGTAGAAATTTTTGTAAATTTGTTAAAAAGGAAGAACTGAAATATAACATTGACAGAATCCTCCTATAACAACAGTGTGCTGAGGCTAGCAAGGAATATTACCTCTAACTGTAGACATCCGTTAAATGGGGAATATGAGCTTATGCCCTCATGAAGAAGATATAGAGTACCGGGCTTCAGCAAGGTTAGACTGAAGAAGTCATTTGTACACCAGTCAGTCCTAAAACTAAATCAAACTCTGAACCACTGATCAAGAGAAAATGTTGATTATGCTTCTGTCTTGCATGTGTCCGCTATGAACTGTATGTATACTATATCAGGGTTTTCCCTGCCTTATAATTTCTTAGGCGCACCGCCTAGACGTTTTCACTGACCGCCTAGATCAAATGAACGAGAAAAGGGGGAAAAAACGCACATCGACATATTCAGTCTGCGGCTCCTTTAGGAATCTGTTGTTGATGCTAGCTTGGATTGTCCGGAGGGAGTTAGGCGGGCACTGGGCCATACGTCATGAAATACTGACAACGGAATTAACCAATCACTGCAGCGAATAGTTTCTGCTTGAACGCTGAGAGGATGGCTTTCAGCCGCAACACATCCGCTGTAGGCTAGGCGGTGGTGGAATGTATGAATCGCCTAGCGCGAAAAACACAAGCGCTCACAAATACCAGTGATCCATTGGCCATTTGGCTGACTTGTGTGAAGCGTGCAGATTAGCCAAATAAAACGGAATCTATTTTTAATGCGGAATTTGGCATAACAGCTGCACCGGCACCGCACGAGCCAAAGGGCAGAGAAACTCTCCAGCTACCGCAGCGCATAGATTAGACATAGATTGTGTAACAAAGTGAAGAGTTGCCACTCTGCTATATTTTCACTGGCTCAGCAGCACACTGGCTTAGCTTGTCTATTCAGAGAAGAGGTATCACTTCGGCCTTTTTTTTTTTTACAATCTGTGATTGAAAAATTTTTTTACCGGACAAAATAACAAATTGCCTTTTGTTGTCCCATATGTATCTGTTTTAGTACTTTTAATTGAGATAACAGTATTATATTGAAATACATGTTTAGAGAAGAGGCCAAAGTAAGATTTAAAATATATTTTAATATTTTGTTGTTGTGAACAATTATTTTTATTTACATTAACTCTGTAAATATTACTAACTGTAACTGTAAATATTAATAGAACAAAATAACTTTTATAAATAAAGTAAGTCTTTTTTTGTAAACAAAATGGCATTTGCAACCAAAAAGGCAGTCATATTTCCTCTCAGACATCCCTTAATAGTTATATCCCCAATAGCAAATTTCCTTTGGCTTGGATGTGGCCCACATAAACAGCAAAGATGTGGCCCATTTATGGAAGTGAATGACCCATATCTGGCCCAGGTATGACAGCTGTGTTTGAACCATAACATAGCCAAACCTCTGCCACAGTTGTACCAACTGCAAAGATCATATGGCTTACAGCTGGGCCTCATACAGCTTGCCTGTATGGCTGAGTTCTGGTAAAGCCTAATGGCTCTTATGTGGCCCACATGTGGCTGACAGACCAAAATCCAGATTTTACCCAGAAGCTAACCTAATTTACACCAAACCTTTTACCTGGCTCACTTTCGGAAGTGAATGATGGGCCACATCTGGCCCTAGGGTGTATTAGCCTTAACTGAACCATAACAAAACCAGACTTCTACCAGGAGTAAACTAAATATGGCCTTTATGTGGCCCTCATATGGTTGACAGAGTAACAGTACTTAAATCTAACTGGCACTAAATAACAACAATAATTTTAGTGCAATATGAGCAGTGATTAAGTTGCCCTGTATATGGATCACTTTAACCATTCATAATATGTATGAAAATTAAACACACAAGTTTTGCTTCAAAGTTTTATTTCACAAAATGTCGTACAAACAAAAATGAACAGTATAAAAAAATATGAACAGTATGTAACGATAAATGAACAGTTTAAATTTAGCTTAACTGTCAGCTTCAGCTCTTTTCTTTTCATTAGCAGTTTTTTCTCTCTTTTCTCCCACCATCTCTGTCACCAGCCAGATGAAGCCATGTCTGAGACTGAGGAAGTCATTGGGTTTCTTCTAACAGCACCTTCAGAAAGAGTAGTGTTATTGTAGCTTTTGATATAATGTAATGCACTGCAAATTTTCAAAAAGTTTGTATATTTCATAAACTGTATGTATGACTTTCAGTTGAATCAGTCAGCCACTTGTCAGATGCATAGAGAGGGAGGAGACAGGCAAAGGAGTGTCACCTCTCACGTGACACTGGTTGCATCACTACAGAAAAGTACTGTGATTGGGTCGTTGCGCCCTGGGGATTGTGGGATTTGTAGTTTTTGAAAGACCACACATAAGCTAGGTTACTCGGTAAACCAGTCTCCCGGTCTGCACACACACTTAGCAAAGGCGAGTGAAATGTTTGCACTCTAAGAGAAGCACATAGAAACTGTGAAAGATGGCCATTCAACCATATATTCATGTTGGTGGATGGGCAGGAGCGCCGCGCCTAGGTCTCTGGCTTCATTACTTGCTAACGTTAGCAGCTAATCACCACTGACACGCCTCAACTGCGTTAGCACCCAATGTTAGCAGCTAATGTAATTTACACTTAATTTACACTGGGCGTTAGCAGCTAAACAGCTAATAAAATTTATATACCACACGGGAGCTGCGTTAGCTGCTAATATAATTTATATACCATGCTTCATATAGCTTCATATAGACACAGGTGCGGTGTTAGCAGCCAATGTTAGTAGCGCTTAAAGTTAGTTAGCAAAATCAGATATTAAAGATCATTAAAGTTTAATCAAACATTTTAATCCGAAAAGCAGCAGGCTTAGCGAGGATGCTAACGCAGCCGTAAGCCTGTGTCTAGTCACCGCCTTCACACGTTTTAAAGAAGAACAGACTTCTGTTTGGCTAATCATCTTATAGTTTTCTCCTCCAAAGACCTAGGTTTTGTGGAACCATAACTTAGTGAGAATAAAATCGCCATTTATTATCATTAGTTCAACAAAATTTAAAAGGTTTAAAATTCACTTACCAAGACAGTTGAAAGATGAGAGGAGCCAGGTGAAAAATTAGGCAAATAAGGTCCTGGTCACGTGCTGCAAAAGACTCCACTCTGCCACCTGGGCGTGTCAGAGTGTATGGCCAAACTGAAGTGGTTAGGATGTGGCCCGCATGTGTTTTGCCATATCACATTTGCCAGTTACAAAAAACGTGTGGCCCAAAAGTAAAATCTATTATCTGGGCCAAGTGCTTCAATTACAGAACTGTCCCAGAGGAGAAATCCCCTCCATTTTTGAAGGTATGGCCAAACCGATGTGGTTATGATGTGGCCCTCATGTGTTTTGCCGTATCACATCTTAGCCAGAGGTACCAGCTAGACGCCACATGTGGCCCAAAAGTCAATGCTATCAGGGATGTCGCCACATCGTTCCAACTCCCAGTGCGTTGCGTGTCGTCCCTCTGAGCTGGCTAGGATAACCCTGGAGCTACTGAAGTCCGACACACAAACATCACCGGTCAAGCGCTAATGTTAACTACCATATGAATTTAAAGCCACCTCTTGCATAATTTATTACATGACAATTGCATGCGCATTTGGCGAGTGGCGTTAGCTAGTTTACAGCACTGGACATAAGTATTCAGACCCTTTACTCAGTACTTAGTTGAAGCACCTTTGGAAGTAATTACACCCTCAAGTCTTTTTTGGGTATGACACAACAAGCTTTGCACACCTGGACTGGGGGATTTTCTGCCATTCTTCTTTGCAAATCCTCTCAAGCTCGGTCTTCTTGGATGGGGACCGCTGGTGGACAGCCATTTTCAGGTCTCTCCAGAGATGTTGGATAGGGTTCAAGTCAGGGCTCTGGCTGGGCCACTCTTGGACATTAACAGAGTTGTCCCTAAGCCACTTCTGTGTTGTCTTGGGTCACTGTCATGTTGGAAGGAGAACCTTCGTCCCAGTCTGAGGTCCTGAGCACTGTGGAATAGGTTTTCATTGATGATATCTCTGTACTTTGCTCCATTCAGCTTTCCCTCAACCAAAACCAGTCTCCCAGTCCCTGCTGCTGAAAAACACCCCACAGCATGATGCTGCCACCACCATGCTTCACTGTTGGGATGGTATTGGGCAGGTGATGAGCGGTGCCTGGTTTCCTCCAGACATAACGTTTGGAATTGAGGCCAAACAGTTCAATCTTGGTTTCATCAGACCAGAGAATCTTGTTTCTCACAGTCTGAGAGTCCTTCAGGTGGTTTTTGCAAACTCCAAGCAGGCTTTCCTGTGTTTTGCACTGAGGAGAGGCGTCTGTCTAGCCACTCTAGCCAATCTGGGCCACTAAGCCCAGATTGGTGGAGGGCTGCAGTGATTGTTGTCCTTCTGGAACTTTGTCCCATCTCTACACAGGAAAAACTTGTTGAAAAGGGTCTGAATACTTATGTCAGTGTGATAGTTCAGTTTTTCCTTTTTAATAAATTTGCAAAAAAATTCTAAAATTATGTTTTCACTTCATCATTAAGGGGTACTGAGTGTAGATTAATGAGAGAAAAACATGAATTTAAAAGATTGTAGCATCAGGCTGCAACATAACAAAAGTGAAAAAGGTGAAGGGGGTCTGAATACTTTTTGAATGCACTGTAGGTTTGCTTAATGTTAGCAAAATGTTGTCTGTGTATAAACTAGATTTAAAGTCATAATCTCGTATTTCAATTCCATCTATTTTTGGGGTTATTACGAATGGCACAGACTGGACAACCTTGGTGTGTAGAGCAATCAAGACAAAAGGGTTTAGACACAACACCATTGGTTTTCACAGTAGTCATGGTGGCATTGTATAATGACTTGACTCATTTTGAAATACTTGGACCAAAGCTTAAGTTAGACAGTACAAATGATAGACTCTATCCTCTCAGAGGATTTCTCTCAATCCAGTGACACAGCTACAGCTGGGCCACAGACAGATCTTGCTTTATATATTTGGTGGTATACTTTTGTCATGTTACTGGATGATAAACACCCCTGAATAAAACTAGTCTGGTCTGGATGAATCAGAGAGGGAACAGCCTTGTTTAATGTTATAGCCAAAATTTTAGAATAAATCTTGTAATCTTGTAATTATTGAGGATGCTAATAGGATGCCACCTTGTAATTTTGAGGAGATGTTTCCCAGATTTTGGCAATAGTGAAATATTACTAAAGTTCATGGATGTAGGCATTTCCTGATGTTCTGCACTATCATTATGAACTTTACAGAAAAGAGAAGATAGTGCACTTTGAAAACACTTTGAAAATTCAATATTAAGACCATATTCACCAGGGAATTTTCCTGAAGTAATTTTTTTCAAAGCTTGCTGTATCTCTCTGTCTGAAATGGGGCCTTCTAAAATTTATATCATTTCCTTTTGTAGTGGGAAGGCTTAAATCAGTGAAGAACTTCCATTTCTAAACAATTCACATTCTGAAGTATACAATTTAGAATAATATTCTGTGAATGCCTCATTTATGCCTTGTGGGGTGCTGGACTACTCACCCATCATTCCTTGTAATTGCGTATATAGCTTGATTATTCTGTAATTGCTTCAGTTTTAACACTAATATTTTGCTTGCGTCAATATTTTGCCTGCCTGATTCAAAGACTCTCCTCTTCTGTCTCAATCTCTTGAGGGAAAACCATTTTTTCCACATCTGCGTGTCCACAAGGGTCTGCTTTGGTTCGTGTGATGTAGATGTCATCCACCCATGTGTGCAAGGTTACACATGGACACCTATGCGGATGTCTGTGTGCAGCCCAAAATTTGTGACCACCTCAGAAGCTTTATTACATTGGTAGTTGCAAAATAGGTGTAATGGAGAACACTGTAAATAAATATTCACGCCTGGGAAATAAAAATGTCTACTGAGTGTCTACCTACCACCTTCCTTGACATTTGATCAAGGCTCTTCTACATGTGGCAACATCGCTGCAGTGAGGTGGCAATCACCTGTCAGAGAGGGACCATTTCAGTGTGACCATTGCACACACCCATAGAATAATACAAGTATGTAGCCAAGACAAAGGAGCCCTCATAGTCTTATTGCTTACAAATATCTTGAACCAATTTGTTGTATTAGTGCCAAAAATGAAAATGGGGTATTCTTTTCTCAAGAAAGTAATTTTATCATAATTCTTTAGCACTACTATCTTGAGGTGCTGCATTTCCTGGTTCAAATCCACTATATTTTGTATTATTTTTCTAAATTATCGCACAAAGTAAGGCATCTGTCCTCAGTCTTTCACTAGATTTTAGATTCATTCTGACAAACCCTGTTCTAAATCTAAAAAAATGCTTTTGATTCTGTTTACTATTTTCCATGTGTCCCATTGAAATTTTTAGGATTCATCACGAACAAAGCCTTTTTATTGTCAAAATTTTGAATGTTACATCAAATGATATTGTGTCACACCACAGGATGAACCGCACCACACCACAATTTGTCAGTGCTAAAATGCTGATTTTTCACTAAAAGAAAAATCACACATATGTGGAACATGGTGCCAGTAAACATTTTATAGCAAACATTCATTTATAACAAATTTAAATTAAGTTTTCATTGTATTTTACTACATTTATTAGAAATTTAAATGCGTAAATGATTTAAAAAGCGACTCAGTCTTTCTTGTTCGGTCAGCTTAAGATTTTGTGTCTATGTGATGAGCGGCAACAACTGTCTGCCACCCCCTTGCAGCCCCCCCACGCCCCACCCCGCCCCACCCCCACTCTCTGTTCTCCCCCCTCCTATCTCTTTCTCTACCTTTTTTCTCATCTTGTTCTTTTTTCTTTTTTCTCTGTTCCCTCTTCTACCCTGTCTCCCCATCCCTCTACTCTCCACCTCATCCCTCATCTCTCCTCTTTCCTCCCCCTCTTCTCCCTCTCTTTTCTCCTTTCCTTCTTACCTATCTTCTTACCTTCATCTTCATAAAAAAGGCCATCATATTTTAAGAGTGTGACAAAACGACTACATGGCATAGTATAGGTTCTGATATTCCACAGACAATTTGATTGAGATGATAGACAGTCCAGTCCATTTTGTTTGCCCAGATAAAGGCATTTTTCTTTCCAAGATGTTGCATACAGTTAACCGGCAGCTCCTCCCTACCATCTGTCCCCATGATGTTTCCCACAAATGGTTTGTCATGATATTTAACATTAACAAACTGTCCCTCAAAGTATTTTTCCTGTTCATGTGAATTTCTCTCAGAGTTGGGTTCACATGATGTGACTTCTGGCTGGACTTGGAGCTCTCCATTGGGAAAGCTACAGTGGCTTGATTGAGCACATGTAAGGACAAAAAAGGACAAAATCTACATTAAACATAGCTGTTAGTTATAAAATATAAGAATAAACTGTTAAAACATAAAATGAATAATTATGTCTGTAGGAAAATTCAGTTTCTTATCACATAGAGTGACAAGCAGTACTGTCAGCCCATGAGATTTCATGCACTTAGTGCAACATTGAGCCTTGAGGTTATATGCCAGTATGCCAGCAATGACAAAAACATCATTTATCTTTGGCATTTTTATATAAAAAGCGTAATCAAAAGTGCGAGAACCAAAAAAAAATTTATTTAGTGAAAAAATGGCAAGAGACAACTCACCTTTTAACCCCTCAAGAAAACAAAATCACAACAACCATCCAAATGCATGTGATAAGTTTCAGAACCTTAACACATAAAAAAAAAATAACGCAAATTTATCTAACTTGAACTTGGGCCTACTTTTGACCCTTAACTCCCTGTGACGTCACATATCATGTGTGATGTCACAGGGTGCGTGATGCCAGCAGGAGGTTACTGTCAGTATTGATATTGGACAAAATGACAGGACAACCTGTGGCACTCTGGATGGCAAGTTTTTCCTGATGGATCTTCAAATAAATATGTAATATTTATTGTAATATTGTAATATTTTAGTATTGCCATGACATTTGGATTCATGTTGGGTAGATTATGATGTTTGGCAACTTTGGTGACTCCATTACTCTTATTTTAGTGCCAGCAGCAGGCCAAAATGTAGTGACAGTGGTAGTTGTGTTGTCAAGAAAAATTTTGTGACAGCATTCATGTTGGCTTGAGGATGAAACCATGGCAATTTGGGTGAACAAAGCAACCGAGGCCATTTGGGTGACTGTGTGACCTTCCCTGCAATGCCACCAGAAGGGGTATATGCATTAGCAATAGCACACCTATTATCTGTCTTATTAGTCAGATTTTGTTCTGCGAAAACCAGCACCTTAAAAGCTGTCATTGCAGTGCACAGGGTCCTCACCTTTTTTAATAACAATATTATGTTAGAAGGCTTGTGCTAAACACAGTGGCATTAATGTCCTTTCTAAAAGCAGAGTGGTGCTGTAGAAAAATTGTTATCACTAGTGACTGGGTGGTTATTTGTTCTTTCCAGGTTGTGTGTTAAGCGTGGCTGGCAGCGTTCTACTCTCATCATGTCTGTTCCTCAGACTTCGGCCTCCAAGGGAAAAGTCATGCTGAAGGAATATGATGGCCACCGCATCGAAATTGAACACATCTTTCGTTGGATGACATCACATGTGGCACAGCGAATTAAAACCTTGCGTCATTCCAACCAGCTTGTAGAGGAGTGGTGCTCTGACCATGCCCACCCAGTGAAAATGTATCTATTTGCCTGTCTGTCGCAGCCTCCTGCCTTCTTCTCCTCACTGTCTGTCAAATTCACTGGGCGAATTGAGTTTATCTTTGTGGATGTGCGTCACTGGAGCAACCACACCAGCCTATCAGAGATTGGTGTATCACACAACCCCGCCTACATCCTTAAAACGCCAGAGGGGATCTATCACTATGGCAACAGGTAGTTGTATAATTATGAAATAGATCATGGCTTTAATTCAAACATTTTTTAAGGATAAAATTAAATGTTTTCTAAAGTCTAACCTATTAATGTTTAAAGGAACATTTAGCCAAAAATACTTAACCATCCTGTTATGTTCATATTTACGAACATCCTTTATGTTTGGGGTGAATATGACCCCAGCAGTTTAAACCTCAGTTTAAAATTATTATAATTAAAATTGTTACCAAAGTTTATGTGTCAGGTACTTTGTTTCTTTGTTGACTACCTAAATAGCCCTTTAAATAAAACAAAACTCCCCTCCCACCCCCACTTATACATCCAGTATTCCTATTACACGACTATGGAAAAATATGCAAATCACCATAAAATCTCACTGACTGACCTAAAATTGGAAAGAAATATTAATTTTTGGTGTTTTAATGGCTTTATATTATTTCTAAGTACAGATTTTTGTTATTTATAACCGATGCGTTACAAAGTCTGTACAGGACATTGAAACCATATCATCATGTGAATTTCATGTTTACCCGGTAGTACCCATTACATTAGGAAAACTCATTAAATATGAAGCAAAAAAAAAAAAAAATGATGTTAATCATTTATTTAGAGACGTTAAACATTGGCTGGGGACAAATTGACGCCAAATAGGAGGGTTAAGATATTTTCCCATGAAAGCCCAGTCTATTCATCCAGACAGTTTTTGTGTAATCTGACAAGGTTTCTAGTCTGTCCCTATCCCTTCACCCCAGTACATTCGGGCTAGACTGGTATTATTTTGTGGAGTGCAAACTGTCTTAGTGCCCAAGGGTAGTAGATCATGTTGATCATAGCTTGTCATTGTTTTTGGAAAGAGCTTTTGTCATGTTTATTCAAGATCCACAAAACAATACTCATTCAGCCCCATTTATTGGGGTGAAGGGAGACAGACTGGATACCGTGCCAAATGACACAGAAACTATCTGGATGGATAGAATTATAGTAGGGGTAAGTGGGTAAGTATCTTATTTTTGTTTTTGTGTTTTCTGTTTCTGTTCTGTTCTTTTCATTTGTATTCTGGGTGAACTTTTTCATTAATAAATGTTTCAGATCAATGTAGAATGACACTTAGATCTTCTTGTCTTCTCTTCTATCCTTTCCACCTCCCTGCTTCTTTCATTTCTTTTTCTCTTGTCTCGCCTCCTTCTTCATTGCTTCTCTCCTGTTGTCCTCTCCTCCTCTCTCATTTCTCCTCTAGTAATGGGGAGTTCCTGTCCCTGGCTGCCATGGATACTTTCTTGCGTTCGGTCCAACCGGAGGTCAATGATCTGTTTGTCCTCAGTCTTGTTTTGGTCAACCTGCTGTCATGGATGGATCTCTTTATTACACAAGTCAGTTCCAGCTTTCATCATCTGCTTTATTTTCATTTCATCTTCAAGGTCATCTCACAGGATTGGTTTCTTGGTTTTTCATAAGATGCGTTACACACAGAGCTGGAGGTGGTAACCGATACGCAGAAATATCATGTTCATAAATTGCCATCTGTTTGATGTCACTAGTCGTGTGTGTGACAGGGTGTGTATAAACTCGGGACACTATTGTAGTGCCACACATTTCAATCTTAACAAGATCTTGTGTTGCTAAAGAGAGCCATATTGAGAGGAGGGAGAAATGAATTATTGGATTATTTTTTTGCATCCATTCTCTCTTCCCTGGCCTTGATTTTTTTTTTCTTTGATTGTTTTGATTTGCAGGGAGCAACGGTGAAACGGTTTGTAGTCCTGATCCGAACACTGGGAACCTACAACTCCTTACTGCTGGTCTCCTGGCTTCCTGTTCTTGTAAGGAATGATGGTTCTCATTACTTGTCTGTTTCACAACTTAGAAAACCAGAGTCAAAATAGTGACTATAACAAGGTTGATTTTGACAACAGTCTCTGGCTAATTACAGTTAAAAATTCATTTGATACTTACTGAAGATTAATTTTCAACATTTTCAAACATGCTCATACCAGTTTTCAACATTGCAATTTTAAAATAAATCAAAGCTTATTTTATTATTTATTTATTCATCAGCTTATTTTATTCAACCCAACAAAAGCATAGATCAGTATGATTATCAGACATCAGAATAGTGCATTCAGTTAAATGTATAATTTACTGTACAGGATATCCAAACTCTTTTTTTTCCCCTGCATAATAGTACATAATGCTGTGCTGTAATCATAATAGTATATAGCACTCAGAAAGTAATGTATGACTGTAATCACATTTTTAAATTCAGTAATCACACATTACAGTTACTAATCACACAGTTATGTTACTTGCGTTACATAAATTCTTCAATTATCTGTATAGTGGCCAGATAGAAAAAAAAATCATCATCTTTCATGTAAGCTTGCACAATAATCGCGTGTGTGCAGGAGATAGGACAAAAATTGAGGAGGAGTGTACAACTTTTGAGGTGGAGATATGCATATCACTTTTAATTTGTTTTGCCAAAGGACAAAATATGATGGTGCTGATATGTGGGCATATTTAAGGTGTTATGTTATATTGTTAACTGGCAATTACACAACACTGCATCTCAGGTGATGTCGCAGAGTAACGCAAAAGTAATGTATCTAGTAGAGTGACAAATTACTTTCCGCACAAAGTAAACAAGTGTTGCGTTACCTTTAAAAATAAATAAGTAAATACATAATGTGTAATGCATTACTTTTTTGAGTAATGAAACCAACACTGCTCATAGACTTGTGAAGTGAGTTGAGTCACTTGTTCTTGAAATAGATCCTCCATGTATATTGTGTTTACCCCATATGGAATTTTGCTTTTAATGATAAACATAGGATTATTGAAAGTAGAGTCAACAAATGATACTAGAGTTACATTGTAGCCAACAATTCTAAATGTTTTTTTTTTTTTTTTTTTTTTTTTTGGTTTTTCTTTTTGGTTTTTTTTTCCATTTTGCTGTCAATTTAGTTACTCAATAGTTACTCAAGTAGCCACTCAATACTACAGGGCCCATGAGCCTCATCGACTGAGATTATGGTAAAGATGTCAGCTAAACCTAAAAAATATATTCAATATTATATTGTTTTAAGATCAGTGGTTCCAATCAGAAACAAAACACTGCAATTAAGTTGCTGAAATGATCGAAGAATGTCTGTATAAAATTGTCCCAAAGCTGCAAAGGTCATCTTCACCAGTGCGGGCAACATAATGTGGCCATTGGATTTTTCTTGAGGTAGTGCTTTGTGGAACATACTAACTTATCTCCTAAAGTTGCTTGGCACACATGGTAGTGTCTTTGTCTATTTCTCAGTGAACCTGAATTATGTCAGGGCTGTGGCAAGTTGCTAATTGTTTGTACTCATGAACCTTTTTAAGAAACTGGTCTTATCAACAGTGGATTTCCTGAACTTAAAATTTAATCAACTGAAACCAAACAAGACCACTTTAGATCTGTCATTGCGCTTCCACCACCTACTGTATACTATTAATTACACCCTTTCAATGTATTGGAGTCAATCTGTCCAAGAATGACAAATTATGTAGTAAGTATTTTTCTTGTTCCATGTCGGATTATTTGAAGCAGAAGCGGTTCAAAGCTTTTTTTGTTGACCAGGAATTCTTTCTGTCATGCTTCAGCTTTCATAGCAGGTAGAAAAGTAAATGAAGCATTGCAATTTGGCTAACCTGGCTTCTGCTGTGTAAAGTTTCTCTGCTGAAGTGAAATGTCCAGAGTGTGTTTTGGGTACAGCACACTCTACTGGGCTCTACTTCAGTAAAGCAAGAACAACATTGGAATGCAGCACATGATTCAACTGAAGGTGCAGCGCTAACAAATGGGAGAGTTATATGCCTATCTAATTGCTGGACATGCTCTAATGGCCCTTCATATAACATTGCATTTCAGAAAATGACAGATTTTTACCTCCAGGAACCCAAGCAATATGGGATGTTGCGCTAACAACGGTCACTTCCAGGTAGAAAACTGGCTGTTCATTTGAATTGTGAATGCTTGTGCAGTCGGCCAGTGTGATTATTTGTTCATTATTCAGCCGTAACTGTAACTTTCAAAGGAAAATCTTTCATTTCTGATGTGATCATTTTATGTTTCTGTATTGCAGAGTTAGCATCTTTGATAAGCCAAAATCTACACAATAGCACTATCTCAAGGCCGGTGTAACTTCTAGTTTAAGGTCAGTAGTTTAAGGAGCAAGTTTGCTCTGCTGAGATGAAAATCCCCTCACTGCTGTTACCCAACACACCCGAACACAACAAGATTCACCATTTACTCTTGAATTATAACTGGATCTCAGTTGTCTTTTTGCTGTTTGCTCCGTGCCATTGAACTTACATGAACATGATGCAGAGGTTTTCTACCTGGCAGTTATTGCAACATATAGGGCCCTATCTTGTGCCACCTGCTACCCGCTGCCACTACCCGCTACCCGCAAATTGCGGATTTAGGAACTTCCGCTATCCCTAAACGGTATCTTGCGCCCACGCTACCCGCTATCCCTTATGCCGACTCCGTCATTTGCGCCTGGAGGTGTGTCCATGGGCGTGTTTCATGCGCTATCCCTAAAATTGCTATCTTGCGCACACACTTTAGGGAAAGGGTTAGGGATAGCGGATAGCGGATAGCGGGTGGTCAGGACCACCCGCTATCCGCTATCCCTAAAGTTTGGGCTGTTACGAGAGCGCACCCAGGCGGCTTCAATGCACGCTCCGACGGAGCCTCGCCATGCACACGGTCGGACTGATACCGGGACGCCGCCGGAATGGACTGAGTATATTACTCTATAGACTGTTTAGAGGAAAGACTGTTTTAATTGGACACTTACGCCAGCACGTTTTATTGTTTTATCATAAGCCAGCAGCTGTGCTATATTTTTATTTTTAATATTTTATTTGCCCAATCTACCTTGTCAATAAATTAGTTTACACACAGTTCCATCTCTGCCTCTTGTGTGTGTGTGGTGTGACCTGGGGATTTTACGCCTATAATATAATGTATATTTATAAAGCCAACTTATTTTAGCCTCAGTAGAACCCCTGAGAAAATCTACCTCCCTCTCTCCATCGCGGGTTTAGGATTTAGGATAGCGCATCCTGCCCTTAAAGGCAATGGCACCTGGCACACTGATTGGTTTAACTGGCGTAACGCCCAAAACACGCCTATGCATAATGTAGCGGGTAGCGCAGGTGTTTTGCGGATAGCGGGAGGTGCACAAGATAGCAACTTTTACGGGGGAACGCCTCTTCCTAAATCCTAAATCCGCAAATAACGGGTTTAGGGAGTCTGGCGCAAGATAGGGCCCATAGTACCTTAACAGCAACACTTGAAGTAAAGTAAATGTTGAAGTTAACCTGAATCCCCCACAGGCCCTGCTCCAGCTGCCCTACCTGGAAAGTCTGTATGGCTACAGTCTGAAGCTGCTGCGTTATGCTGACACCACATCACTGGCCAGCCTGGTGAGAGCCGACTGGACCTTCTACTCCTCACACCCGGCTCTCTTCCTATCCACTTACCTGGCCTATGGCCTGCTAGTTGATTACTTTGAGAAGAAACGTCGCTGCGCTGCCAGAAGCCAGGAGGACAGCACCACAAATCTGGAATGGTTGGCCAGTCTGTGGGATTGGTACACTTCGTACTTGCTCCATCCAATCACGTCACTGCATCAGGTCCCAGCTGACCAGTCGGATTGGGAAGATGATCCTAACTTCCTACTTGAGCGTTTGACTTTTCCTGACCTGTGGTTGCACCCATTAGTGAATATGGACTATATCAAAGGCCTACCAACCTGGAGGTTCAAAGCTGGCAATCAACAGAGAGAGGAAGAGTCAGGAGCAGAGATGGATAGAGACATGGATTTATCAGATTCAGACACAAAAGGTAGTCATTCAGACTCTGATTTCTACCCTTTGTTCCAAAGCAGGCTGTCAAAGAGCAATAGAAGACAGAACATTTCACCAGAACACAGCCAGTGTGGTGTGGACAATGTTACACAGCTCTCTGTCTCCAGCGATGTGGGAACACAAGATAACAAACACCACCTCAGTACCAACTGTCTCTGTGGTTGTGATGCTACTTCAACATCCCACTGCCATCATTATATAAACAAGAGGTCTTCATCACCAGTAAGGATGCTGAAGGATGATGAGCAGAGATCTGAGCCTCTCTGTTGTGATCAGCTGTGTGATTGGTCAGTGTGGCCTCTTGGCATGCTGTATTGCTCAGAGTGTGTGGTTTGTCTGGAGGACTTTATTAGTGAAGAGCTATTGATGGGAATGCCTTGTGGCCATGCCTTCCACCAGCAATGTATTGTGGTCTGGCTGGCAGCAGGCAGACATTGCTGCCCAGTGTGTCGCTGGCCGAGCTATAAGAAGAAACACCGAAACCATACCCAGACTGGCCCAATGGAAAACACACAACAGGACTGACCTGTTTTCTCATGTCTTTATTTGACTGATCCCATACCTAATTCCTTGTCTCCCCTCTTCTTAATATATGGGAATTCTTACAGGGGATCACCGGCACCAAGAAGTTTGACACTTATCATTTACTGTTAAAGTGATGTTTTGACATTATGAATTTCATGTTGCTGATTTTCATGCCACATTTGCCACATTAATACAAATGTTTCAGCATTTGTTTAAAGCCAACCCCCTAAAAGTGTTTGCTGGAAATTTTAGCATTCCTCTTTAAAAGATGAATGAATGCGGCAAGCTAGCTAGTCTGCTAGTTGTCTTGATGAGGAATGCTACCAGATTTAATTTTAATAAGGTCTAGTGGAAATATCAATCCACTAAATCCAAGGCGGTGTTAAACCTGTCATACCTGCGTCTACTAGCAACAAACTCTGACTTGTGCCTGGTGAAGAAAAATCAGACTACAATTTCTAATGTTAGTGTATCTCTGCAAGTGAAGTTGGTAGACTTAAGTGGACCACAAGGGCCAGGTCCCTTTTCCTTTATGCAGATGTCAAAGTAGAGAAAATGGAAAGCAAAGGAGAGATCAAACATATGGGAGCAAAAAGATAGTTGGAAATAAAAAAGGAATAATTAGAAGTGATAGCATGGAGATGTAAGGTTTCTCCAATACTCAACCTGCCTTTCACCTATGTAAACACACAGAGCCAGACAGGTGATATAAGTTGTTCATGGAAGGACAACTCACATATTAATGCTATTTACCATCACAGCACAGTGAATCCATTTGTCTTTTGTTTATGAAGAGACCATGTAAATGTTTTTGCATTGTTAATTTCCCTTTTGTCACATTTTTGATGAAATTCCCAGGACCCAATATGCTACTGGACTGTTTCTAGTATTGTCTCAACAAAATGTAATACATTTCTCCTTCACTTTGTAATAACACCCACATATCATAATAACTTACCATATTTTGAAATAAAAACCTTGGACACAAGCTGTAATAAATCTTCCCGCATTTTGTAATACTTACTTACTACAGTTGTTAGTACAGGCTATTGTGGAAATTGCACTTTTATTTTTGACAAAGATGTAATATTTCAGAGCATTATGAGTAATAATAATAATGATGATGGTAAGATAACACATTGCTGTCTTAAGGTGAGGTGCACACCTTGTCATACATATTTAAATGAAATTGCAAGTGCAGTAAATTGCACTGTTCCAAAAAAAAAAAAAAAAAACGTCCCCTCTTCTTATTTTAATTGATTAAGTTCATTTTGTCTCTCATTGACATATGCACAAGTTTTTCCTTTGTTCAGACAAAAAATACAAGATAGAGCTGTTCATACCTGCTTGACAGTTTCGACTGTGGCGCCAGTCTTCCTCAGAAGCGTCATCTGACGTGTTGCTGACGTGTCATTTATCAGCTGATCGGCCCGACAGACCTGTCAGAGTCTGTCAGGCCGACCACGCCCCCTTCTCCCTGGATGGTTCTTGGAGCACTGAATCCCCGGTGTGCGAGAGGGTGTATGCCCCCCTCATCCCGGAGACAGCAGGACGGTTCACGTGAACACAGAAGGACAAAGCAGAGCAAGAAAACCTAAAATCAGCCATCACAGACCACTGCAGGAGGAATAACCACATTATGGACTGGGACAAGGGAAAGATAATAACATCTGAGGCCAACAAATTTAAACGGTGGATAAAGGAGGCCATCGAAATTAGGAAGCGGGCAAGGGACACCATCAACCGGGACGAGGGGGCATACACCCTCTCGCACACCTGGGATTCAGTGCTCCAAGAACCATCCAGGGAGAAGGGGGCGTGGTCGGCCTGACAGACTCTGACAGGTCTGTCGGGCCGATCAGCTGATAAATGACACGTCAGCAACACGTCAGATGACGCTTCTGAGGAAGACTGGTGCCACAGTCGAAACTGTCAAGCAGGTATGAACAGCTCTATCTTGTATTTTTTGTCTGAACAAAGGAAAAACTTGTGTATATGTCCCCTCTTCTTATTTCCCTATTTTGCTCCGCCTCACAGAACCATTTCTGGGTTGGTGCAGTGGGGCCCCTACGATCGCCAAGGGGCCCCAGTGCACCAACTACACACCAACTATATTTTTTTCTCCTTGAATACAAATTGGCAGTTTTGGTCACCGAGCATCCTCATGTGTCTTCAAACATTATTTATGCTCACAATAGCAAAAATAAATTGTATGTATAAATAAAAAAACAGTTTTTATTCTGAGTGCTCTTTACCTTACAAGCAAACCAATTTCAAAGTCATCATCAGATTCTGATGTACTGATGCTGATGGCTGAAGTTGGTTGAGTCAGTGAAGTCTGACAAGTCTGCTTAGTGAGTCTATTCAGTGTGGTTAAAAGCTCAACATTGGCAAAAGTTTAACCAAATGGAAGGCAAATTACATAAATTGTTTTTTTTTTGTTGTTATTTTCACATTTAGAAAAAATGATTCCCCCTTGTTTATTATAAAAATGTATTACATCCACAGTAGGGAATGGAACAAATACAGAGATGCCAGCTGAGTTGGCGGATCAAGGGACCCAGTATGGGTTGTGTGGGACGGTAGGAGGGTGTATGTGTCTATGTACATCCACTCTAAGTGTTTTAGAAAAATAACAGGCTAAATATTCTGCTTCTGTAAGAGCCATATGCTTCTTTGCCAATGATTCCATTTTTGACAGGACTCACATAATAGTCAAGAACAGTCAAGAAGCAGCTGTTGACAAATATGTGTATGTTTCAGTTACAGCAAATAAATTTGGCAATAACTTGCTTGATCTCTAACCAGTTTTCACACATCTTGTTTATTTGTTAAGGTTTGGAATTTCTGCATGATACAGAATATTGGAAATAAAATGGATTTGTCTTTTAAGAAGGAAATCCACATATAGGCTGAGTAATTTTTTTTTTTTTTTTTTAGCAGAGTGTGCAATGTATAGGTCCAATAAATGATATCACCATATTTTTTGAGGTGCAGAAATCGAGGCAGTAAGTGCTGTTGCAATTGTACTGGGCTAAGAAACAGCTAAATACACACTACAGTGGTCCCTCGCTATAACACGGTTCACCTTTCGCGGCCTTGCAGTTTCGCGGATTTTTTTAGTGCAATTTTGACACTTGCTTTTTTTTTTTTTTTTTTTTTTTTTTAACAGCGCATTGTGTTCTGCGTCGTGATTGGCTAAGGGAGAGCCCGTGCATTGTGTTCCTCGTCCTGATTGGCTAAGGGACTGTAGACCATTGTCAATCAATCTCCTCCGTGCCGTGTCTCCTGTACAGTACAGAATGCGTTCATTCTATAGTACTGGGCTTATTTTTCTATGAAGGTTTGAACTTCGAGAGTGTTAAAACAAGAGAGAAAGTGAGAAAATGTTAATGCCTGTCTGTGAAAAGTGTATAAAGTGTGTAGTGAGGGGTTTTACAGCCTTAAAACATCTATAATAATTGTAAAAAATAAAGCTGACTACTTCACGGATTTCGCCTATTGCGGGTTATTTTTAGAACGTAACCCCCGCGATAAACGAGGGACCACTGTATACCATAGGCACAATCTTATTTAAAAGTGGTCATGCCCCCTTTAGGCTTATTCCTAATTTTCTTTTATCAGTCTGCAACTTGCAGAGTCCAAAACAGACCCCTCCAAAACATGCCCACATCAGTGCAAGACATAGCTCTTGAGAAAGGTTAATAAAGTGGAAAGAATACTCATAATACATGATGAGCCCCTCTCCTGCACACCATAGACAGACCCCAGATGTTATTGTTACAAAATGAGGGGGGAAAGTTTTCAAGGTTTTTATTCCAAAATATGTAAAGTAATTACAAAATGTAGGTGTCAATAAAAAGTGAAGGGAAAAGTTGTTACATTTTGGGAAATCACTGTAAAATGCAGGATTATCACCATGTGTTGTTACAAGGTGCTTTCCTAGTTCCGAGTTATTTGAATCAGGTGGCAGCCACTGAGCTAACATTGTCTCATTCCAACCCAACAAATACAGCCACTTGGACAGGACATCAGGCATTAGACATTAGATGCTGAAAGCAGCCTTGGGTGTCTGAATTTAGTGCTCAGATGCAGATAATGCTGACATCATGTTTAGGTAGTTATCAGTAGAGATGTCAAGTTCGGAACTTTCAGAACAGCTTCTTCAGACTTTCAAAGCAGTGTTTTGACATGTTTCATCTACTGACATAAACTGACAGCTGACAGCTATGATGATGGTCCTGCTTTGTCATGTTTGTTCTTATTTTAAATGTTGGGCATGAACACTTTTTTAAAAATGTAACAGTGAAACAAAAAGCTATAAATTGTTTTTACTGTGGATTACTAAAACAGAAAAGCAAATTAATTCATTTCTTTCTGAACTGTAGTTCTTTATTTGAAATCAGCAGAATACATGACAATACGCAAACATTTGTACCCCCCTTTTCACCCTCCCTTCCACCCTGAGGCCAGCAAGCTATTCCTTGCATTGTTTCTCATTCAATTCCACGTGTGAGTCTTTGAGTAAAGGAGCAATTGGTTGTGAGGGTACAGGCTTGCCAGTTATTATATCTGACAGTTCTAATTATAGACCTCTGTGCAGTTCCAGATCATGTTTAAATGTTATTGACATATTGAAGGGGCACTAGTCACAATTGGGTGTCTGTTTCATATGAAATCTCACGACTGGTGTATGATAGGTCAACTGACACACCTTGAAGTGAATCAGTTGATGAGAGGGGTTCTTGGAACCATGAAATGTGTTCCCCCCAACCTTTTCCCCGTTTATGTCTTCATCCTCAACAGCAAAGTCCTTAGTCCAGGCCTTGATCAAAGGTAGGAACATCCTGTGTTGATGTTGTCAGTGTTCGGTGTTGAAGCTGTGAGAATATGGTTGACACAAGTCCACTGGTGAGTGGTGTGGTTACTCATCTCATTGCATTTGTGTATTTGTTGTTGTGTATCGCATGGAACAGTGCAAGCACAAACTGTTGACCCCTGAGTCGAATACATATTCCCAAGTTCATTTGCCCCTTTTGAGAACCATATGAAATGGATTTAAATGGCTTATTCATGACATAATATTTCTGATCTGTCGATAGGAGGTTGTTCAGGTGCCATTTCCAGTTTCCGCCCAGACATTTTTCAATCATCCCTTAAGTTTCTCATCATGCTTGAAACAACAGGTCCAAAACGTAATATGCACTTATTGGCATGCGCACAGTTTGGCTTGAGTGGCCAGAGTGCAAATTGCATCTGTCAGGGTGGAAGCGACCGTCTTGTCAGCTGATGGATGTTGGCAGTGGTTTTAAAAACTGATTTGGACTGGAAACGGAATTATTAGCTAAGGCAGGCTGCCATCGCTCAACGATCTGGATGGAATTCCACGCACAAAGCTGGAGAGGCAAAGTCCCTACAGAGAGCAATCGCTTCTTTTGCTAACGTTAGCACTAACTTAGCTAACGTTAGCTAGTCTAGCTACTTCTGTCTCGCATAGGTTCAGGGCACTAATGTTGTAAACTCGGTTTAGGCTAAGGTTACTTTGTTTCGGCTACTATGGATTATGGCTATACCAACGTTGATGGACTTTTGTGTTGAAATCAAGGTAAGATGGCATTTGATATTAATGTATTTAGTTGTTGCTGCTGACTGTGTGCTCATTGTCCTAGGTTGCTCGTAGGGCTGGTGGCGAGCTTTCGTATCTTTTATAGATTTCCGAGGAAAATATGCTGATATGTGGTGAACCTACTGTATCAGCAGGATAAACGTGTGTCAGTTGTTACATGGTCTGTCACCTCCACATTGCACCAGATTGCACCATTTCACTATACAGTTGAAAAAAATCTCTAACACCCGTCAAAATTAAGGGTTATTTGGGCGTAATAATAATTAGAAGAAAGAAATGGAGCAATAACAATAGGGCTCTGCGCTGTTCCAGCGGTCAGGCCCTAATAATAAGAAAAAAAAAATGGTACAATAACAATAGGGCTTCGCGCTGTTTCAGCGCTCGGGCCCTAAAAATAGAATACTGCTGCCATGTGTCGGTAATAAGTTTTCCAATAAAAATATATATATATATTCAGTTAGTGTTGCAAAGGGGTGGAAAGTTTCCGGTAAATTTCCCAGAAAGTTTCCGAAAATTCCTGTGGGAATTTTCGCTCTGGAATATTGGAAATTTTCATAAGATTTTTGCTGTCACTTTTTTTTTTTTCAATTTTTCCGAAAATTCCCAGGAAAATTCGGCTTGGGAATTTTGGGAATTTTCATTTTTTTCTTGTCATCAATTTGAATGAGGTTTTTAAAAAGTTTCCATGGAAATTTAAGCTTTTAAGAAATTGAGAAATTAAGAAATTTCGTTTTTGTTGTTGTTAACTTAAGATGAATGGGGCAAAAATAAACAATCAATAAATCACCTGAACTCAGGACTCACCTCTAACCCAAAGGCCACAATGCCAGCATACTGAAAAATCATCATTGCCATACCCAAGTGTGTGAAATAAAACTTAAATATAAAACTTAAATATAAACAGTCAACTTTGCATTTTGGTGGAAACAAATATGTGCACTGCACACAGTCCTATGCCTGAATTAATAGCCTAGACCTCTTATTAACGCTGTGTAACTGCTGGTCAACAGAACAAACATAGGATTATTATAAAGAGAAAATTTGTTGTACACGGGTGATATCATTAATATCTTAATGTAGGATATTTACATAAAACGCCCTGGATCAGGTTAATTTCATTTGAACAACAGATTTCCCGAGCATTTATATGGGCTACGCAAACTTCAATCCACATGATAAAAATTAATCCACGGACCACCAAATTAACGTTTGACTGTTTAATTAAATCAACTTAAAATTACTCTGGCACGGTTGGAGGGGTTGTACTCCAGTACGGTACGGGCGCTCATGCAGGAGCACATGCACGGTCACGCACGCAGCGCGCGAACGTTGATATAACATAAATCATGTCGTCCTCCTGCTTCCGCAAAATCCTCCTGCTTCCGGCAGACCTGACCGGGTGGCCACACACACCGTGCGGTGCTGGCCGGCACCGAGCAGGCATCGCTCCCCCAAAATTTCACGATGTTTCCAGCCAGGGGAGCTCATGTCACCACCAGGGGAGCTGTGCTCCATTTTGCTCCCCCTTCTTTCGCACACTGGTTATGCCAATATTCACGACAGTTTGACTCAGCTAGGGAAAATTCCCGAAAATTCCCTGGAAATTCATTATAATGTAACATGTTTGCATGCATATCTGCTTATAACAAACCAAAATGTTTATTATGTATATATGTATATGACCAGGTGAATGCAGTGAATATAAATTCCTGAAAATTCCCCCAAAATTCCCGTTTATTCCCGTTAATTCCCATTAATTTCCGAAAATTCCCATGGAAATTTTCCAACTTTGAAAATTCCGGGTATTTTGCAACACTATATACAGTACAGGCCAAAAGTTTGGACACACCTTCTCATTCAATGTGTTTTCTTTATTTTCATGACTATTTACGTTGTAGATTCTAACTGAAGGAATCAAAACTATGAATGAACACGTGTGGAGTTATGCACTTAACAATAAAAGGTGAAATAAATGAGAACATGTTTTATATTCTAGTTTCTTCAAAATAGCCACCCTTTGCTCTGATTACTGCTTTGCACACTCTTGGCATTCTCTCGATGAGCTTCAAGAGGTAGTCACCTGAAATGGTTTTCCACCAGTTCCCAGAGGTGTTTAGCACTTGTTGGCCCCTTTTCCTCCACTCTGTGGTCCAGCTCACCCCAAACCATCTCGATTGGGTTCAGGTCCGGTGACTGTGGAGGCCAGGTCAGCCCTTACACAGCCTGGAGGTGTGTTTGGGGTCATTGTCCTGTTGATTGTCCAACTAAACGCAAACCAGATGGGAGGGCATGTCACTGCAGGATGCTGTGGTAGCCATGCTGGTTCAGTGTGCCTTCAATTTTGAATAAATCCCCAACAGTGTCACCAGCAAAACACCCCCACACCTCCTCCTCCATGCTTCACAATGGGAACCAGGCATGTGGAATCCATCCGTTCACCTTTTCTGTGTCTCACAAAGACACGGCGGTTGGAACCAAAGATCTCAAATTTGGACTAATCAGACCAAAGCACAGATTTCCACTGGTCTAATGTCCATTCCTTGTGTTTCTTGGCCCAAACAAATCTCTTCTGCTTGTTGCCTCTCCTTAGCAGTGGTTTCCTAGCAGCTATTTGACCATGAAGGCCTGATTGGCGCAGTCTCCTCTTAACAGTTGTTCTAGAGATGGGTCTGCTGCTAGAACTCTGTGTGGCATTTATCTGCTCTCTGATCTGAGCTGCTGTTAACTTGCGATTTCTGAGGCTGGTGACTCGGATGAACTTGTCCTCAGAAGCAGAGGTGACTCTTGGTCTTCCTTTCCTGGGTCGGTCCTCATGTGTGCCAGTTTCGTTGTAGCGCTTGATGGTTTTTGCGACTCCACTTGGGGACACATTTAAAGTTTTTGCAATTTTCTGGACTGACTGACCTTCATTTCTTAAAGTAATGATGGCCACTCGTTTTTCTTTAGTTAGGTGATTGGTTCTTGCCATAATATGAATTTTAACAGTTGTCCAATAGGGCTGTCGGCTGTGTAGTAACCTGACTTCTGCACAACACAACTGATGGTCCCAACCCCATTGATAAAGCAAGAAATTCCACTAATTAACCCTGATAAGGCACACCTATTAAGTGAAAACCATTTCAGGTGACTACCTCTTGAAGGTCATCGAGAGAATGCCAAGAGTGTGCAAAGCAGTAATCAGAGCAAAGGGTGGCTATTTTGAAGAAACTAGAATATAAAACATGTTTTCAGTTATTTCACCTTTTTTTGTTAAGTACATGACTCCACGTGTTCATTCATAGTTTTGATTCCTTCAGTGTGAATCTACAATGTAAATAGTCATGAAAATAAAGAAGACGCATTGAATGAGAAGGTGTGTCCAAACTTTTGGCCTGTACTGTATATAAAATAAGTTTTCCAATAGGTAAAATTTTCTCAAATAAACAAAAAAATATATAAAATAAGTTTTCCAATAAATAAAATATTCTCAAATAAACAATATATATATAAAATATATATTTATAAAAACTCCGATGGCAGTTGTTACAGCTTTGGCCCGATCTGAATTGCTAGGGAGAGGCTGCTTGAATGCTGTAGTCAGCGGCGTTTGCACTAGGGTGTTTTTGTTTTGTTTTTCTTGTACCAGAGATATTCACACTCGGATGACGCCGTTTCAAATGAAATAGCATGTTTGTCGTGATGCCATGAACATACCCGATCTCAGCTGAGCAATGTTGGCACATTGCCTTCGTTTTATCCACTTGTCTTTGTCCATTGAAATATTTGACCAGGAAGCCGAAGTGTTCCCAAACAGGAGATTTTAACGACAAGGGATTGTTACGAGACCATGTGACCGGTCCTGACGCCCGGTACTGGGATTCAGGAATTGTCAAACACTTGTTAGCGCAAGTGTTTGGCAGTTTTGAGTAACGTGCAAAATGTTTTTTTTTTTTTTTCTTTTTGTGGGTTAATACTGGGAGACCATGTGTCAGCGCCTGACGCCCGGTACTGGGATTCAGGCTACTCCGGACACGGTCAATATTTGGACTAAATTGCTTTTGGTTTGTTTTGGTCTGGATTTAGTTTTGGTTGGCATTGGAGTATTTTGACGCTTGCTTTTAAGTAGGGGGCTATATGTTTGCACCCACGCACACACCCACACCCACACATAAGTCTGTGTTTGTGTATATGTGTGACATCAATGCACCCATACCTCCCCTCATTTTAGTTCCTAAATTTGGGTTGACTATGGAACATTTCATCAGTAGTGTCACCACAGAATCATCGAGGGTTTCGGCCGTTTACACACTAGACCCTCTCCTCCGTGGAGGCCAGCTGGGGTGATCAAATCCCAGCTAATGTTCCAGGTTTTTGGAATTACTTTAGCTATTTTTTGCGCCGTGTTGGGTGTCCAGTGGACTTTGTCTGCCCTTGTCTGAAACTGTTTATTTAGTGAGATGACATGCGGGTATTTTTTGATTTCAAGATTGATATTCTCTTTCTCTCTTTCTCTCTCTTTGATTGTTAGCCTGTCGCTATAGTTATAGTGAACGCACCTGACGATGCGACGCTGTTTCCTGCTTCGTAAGGTCGCTGCTACCTGTTCTCTCTCTCTCTCTCCTGTTCAAACTAATCTTTAGCCATACATATTACGTCTCTTCTGTAGCTGTTAGATTTTATAACTTGATTACCTTGCTATTGTGATAACCCTGCTACTTCTTCAGAGTCGATAGACTAGCGGAGCTAATCGCACTCTGTTTACTGGCTTATGTACTAGCGCTAGCGTTAGCCTAGCTATTAGTTAGCTCTGTGTTGCTGCAGTAAATCCAGCCTTGGACAACGATGATGTGCAGTGACTGCTCCGCTTTCTCAGATAGGATGTCTCTACTAGAGAGACGTGTCCGTGATTTAGAGCAGCTACTTTCAGCTAGGAATATGCTAGACATCACGGGCACTCCAGATAGCCTCAGTCCCGGGCCTGATAGGCGGCCCGCTAGCGCTAGCACTAGCTTAGCCTCGTCGGCAGAGGCAGCAGGGTATGTCCCTGTTAGCCGGCGTGGGAAGGCTCGCAAGAGCAAGTCACCGGTTGTGTGGACTGGTTTGCGGTCGCCCCTCCCGATTGCAAACCGGTTCTCGCCCCTCTCCAGCCCCGTTGGTAACCCTGTGGGCCAGCGTGTCTCTCCCGCTCCTGTTGACAGAGTAGAGCAACGCACACTAGTGATAGGAGACTCCATCACCTGCAATGTTAGACTAGCTTCGCCAGCTGTGGTTCATTGCTTACCTGGGGCCAGAGTCTCCAACATAGAGGATAATCTTAGGGTGCTGTGCTGGCAGTATCGAGGAAGAAACAGGGGACCCAGGCACACTACACCAGTAGCTATAAGAACATTGTTATTCATGTCGGCACCAATAATGCTAGGATGAAGCAGTCAGAGATCACAAAAGCTAGCTTAGTCAGGACACTTGAGCTAGCTAGAAAGATGTGTCGGCATCGATTAGTTGTCTCTGGTCCCTTACCGGTGAGGGGTAATGATGAGATGTACAGTAGGTTAACCTCGTTGAACCGCTGGCTGGCCCGTCACTGTGCTGAGCACGGTTTTGGCTTTGTGGATAACTGGCCTTCCTTCTGGGGCCGCCCTCACCTGCTGAAAGCGGACGGCCTTCATCCTACTGGGGAAGGCGCCGCTCTTTTGTCTAGCAATATAGATAGAGCTTTAGCTTCTGTTTGACACTAGGGATTTAATACTCGGCAAGTGGCAGGTGATTAGAGAGCCTGCTAGGTATAAAATTAGTGTGGGTGTGGAGTCATCTAGTGTAGTTAAGGTGATTGGTCAGGATATCTCTCATAGTATAGATAATCAGACTACTGGCTTGGCTTATGACATTGAGACAGTCTCCCTACCCCACTGGCCCACTCACAGTCTCCTGGTTGGCCGGTATATGAATCTACAAACTACCCCTTCTACTGTTGTAGTACATTCCTGTAACAAAGCACCTTATAGACTACAAAACCATACTCCTCAAGCTATTAAGCCTGTACTTACTCATCGTCCTAAGCGTAAAGGTTTGGGACGGTCAGCTAATCACACTAGATGTTTGGTCCCTATTAATACCTCAGCCAGTGGTGGGTCTTCAGATCTGCTCACCACTGGTCGTGGCAGCAAGAACCTAAAATTTGGTTTTATAAATATTAGATCTCTGGCTACCAAAGCTTTACTTATAAATGATCTAATTCTTGATCATGGATTGGACATGATTGGTCTGTGTGAGACATGGTGGAAACCAAATGTTTTCCTGCCCCTAAATGAGGCTACTCCAACTAATTACTCCTATGCCCATGTAGCCCGGGCTCATAAACAAGGCGGTGGTGTTGCCTTAATTTACAAAGATATCTTTAATTTTACATCTAATCTGGAAAATAAATTTAAATCCTTTGAGGCTCTTGTCTTGAGTTCATCTTCCTCAGCCATGCATAGCCTTTCTCCATTTTATATGGTGGTGATCTATTGACCGCCTGGTCCTTACTCTCAGTTTTTAGATGAGTTTGGTGAATTTTTGTCAGGCTTAGTTACCCATTCTGAACAGATCTTGGTTTTTGGAGATTTTAATATCCGTATAAATAAGGCTGATGATCCACTGAATAAAGCATTTTCAAATCTTATTGATACATTTGGATTTACTCAGTCTGTTCAAGAGGCAACTCATTGCAATGGTAATATCCTTGATCTGGTCTTGTCTAAAGGGATTGTTGTTTCTGATCTGTCTGTCTTATCAGCCACCTCTGCTGTGTCAGATAATTTTCTTATTAAATTTGAGGCATCACTGGCCTGTCCTGTTAGTGGTGGCACAGATGTAAGTACACACTAGTCGCCATATTGGTCCCTCTGCTGTTGCTGCGTTTAGCCAGCAGTTGCCTGGAGTTTTGGCTCCTCTCACTGTAGAGACAGGTTCTGTCGAAAACCTTACTAGTTCCCTCAATGTGGCCCTCTCCAGTGTCCTTGATACAGTTGCCCCGCTCTCTACCAGACCGAGGCGACTGAAGAGATCCACACCCTGGTTTAATGAAGAGATACGAGCTTTGAAGCAGGCCTGCAGGAGATTGGAACGACAATGGCGAAAATCGAAGTTAGTAGTTTTTTACCTATCCTGGCATGATAGTTTATTGAAATATAAGCGCGCCCTAGCTGTGGCTAAAGCAGCCTATTTCTCCCGCTTAATCATCACTAATAAACATAATCCTAGATTTCTCTTTGAGACAGTAGCAAAGCTCACAAAAAAACAGCCATCTGCTACTAGCTTATCACTTACAGCAGATGATTTTCTGGACTTTTTTGGCAACAAGGTTGAGGAAATCAGGAAAAAAATTAATTCTGAATCCGCTGCAGCTCCTGCGAACTCATTGGCAGTCGCTAGCTCACCAATAGTCCCTACTATCTCGGTTTTTGAGGCTGTCTCACTTGATACCTTATCTAAGCTTGTGATAGCCTCTAAACCGACAACCTGCTTTCTTGATCCGCTACCTGCCAAGCTTTATAAAGAATCCTGGCCTTTACTGGGCTCTACAATGCTAGATATTGTTAATTTATCTCTTAGTACTGGCATTGTGCCCAGCAGCTTTAAGACAGCTGTGGTCAGACCGCTTTTAAAGAAACCACATTGATTCTAGTTCTTTAAATAGCTATCGCCCAGTTTCCAATCTCCCGTTCATGTCTAAAGTGCTCGAGAGAGTTGTCTTTCAACAACTCTCCACCCATTTGGCAGTGAATCAGCTGTATGAGCCTTTCCAATCAGCTTTCAGGGCCTGTCACTCCACTGAGACAGCACTTACTAGAGTTGCCAACGATCTTCTGTTGGCTATTGATGCGGACTCTACCTCTGTGCTTTTATTACTGGACCTCAGTGCAGCCTTTGATACTGTTGATCACTTCATTTTATTAGAGAGACTAACTAAGAATTTTGGTGTCACGGGCCAGGCTCGTGCATGGCTTAACTCATACTTATCTGAAAGAACACAGTGTGTCATGTACAATAATACTAGATCCAAATTCTCCAATGTTAAATGCGGGGTACCTCAGGGCTCAGTCCTGAGTCCTCTTCTCTTTTCCCTGTACATTTCGCCACTTGGACAAATTATACGTAGCCATGGTATTTATTTCCATTGTTATGCTGATGATACTCAGCTATATTTGCCCATAAAGGCTGATGATCCCACAGAGATCAATAGATTAGAGGTCTGTCTGGCTGCGGTAAAGAATTGGATGTCACTAAATTTCCTGCTATTAAACTCAGATAAAACTGAGATGTTAGTAGTCGGCCCTCCCAGACATAGACACTGTTTTGAACAGTTAACAGTTCTACTTGACAACTGTGTGATTTCACAAAGTGTGGCAGCCAAAAATCTCGGTGTTACTTTTGATCCCTGCTTATCCTTTGACAGGCACATTAAGGATATCACCAAGACTGCCTATTTTCATTTACGTAATATAGCACAAATTCGGTCTTCCCTGTCCATGGCTGACGCAGAGACCTTAATTCATGCATTTGTTTCAGCCAGACTTGATTACTGCAATGTTCTGTTTTCAGGTCTCCCACAGGCCAGCACCAAAAGTCTCCAGATGGTTCAAAATGCTGCAGCTAGGGTCGTAACTAGAACTACAAAATTTGATCATATTACTCCAATTCTGGCCTCCCTTCATTGGCTTCCTGTGCATATTAGATCTGACTTTAAGGTGCTTCTGTTAACCTACAAAATCTTAAATGGGTTTGCCCCATCTTATCTTTCACATCTCCTTAAACCCTACATTCCATCGCGGGCTCTCCGCTCTCAAAATGCGGGGCTGCTTTGCTTACCTAGGATTAAGAAGAAGTAAGCAGGTGGCCGGGCCTTTTCCTATCGTGCCCCGCTGCTATGGAATAACCTCCCTGCTGACGTCAGGCAATCTGAATCTGTTGATTCTTTCAAATCTAGATTAAAAACTCATCTCTTCGGCCTAACTTATGGCTGACACTTAGTGGTACGGTGGGCTGGTTCTCTGTCTCAATGAAGTAACCCAAGCACTCACCTGCCGACGAGATTATGAGATTATTGCTCTCACGGAGCTAATTATCAATTAGTCTTCTCCAGATAATTAATGTGCCACCTTTGTCTCTGTGTGAGTGTGTGTGAATGGTTGATGTGTGTTTGTCCGAGTGCATGCTCTGTCTACTTCAGATCCAGGTCGTCGTGGTGTAGGTGGCTGTGTGGCCCGGGTCCCTGGCTGCTCTGGTGCATCCAGCTTGCCTTGGTGTCATCATCCCTCATCCGCCACCTATCTATTCCCATACATTTTATTGTTTGTTATCTGTGTTTACAACATCTATTGCACGTCTGTCCGTCCTGGGGAGGGATCCCTCCTCTGTTGCTCCCCTGAGGTTTCTTCCTATTTTTCTCCCTGTTAAAGGGGTTTTTTAGGGAGTTGTTCCTCATCCGATGTGAGGGTCTAAGGATCATCTAACATCTAAGGATGTTGTATTTTTCTGTAAAGCCCTTTGAGACAAATTTGTATTTGTGATTCTGGGCTATACAAATAAATAAAAATTGAATTGAATTAAAAATAAATTAATCAGTGCCCATTTTATTTCTGCTTGGGGAAAGGTGCTTTGCTCAATTTTGTACAGCTGTCCCACTTGTCCAATTGTTTGCAGTGGGACTGCTGTGTTTTTGTCATCTATCCCAAATGACAGGATTACCTTGCAGACCTTCTCCATTGTGGAGGTTTTCCTTTTTAGATTATTGACAGCATGGCAAATTTTGGCTCCTGGATAAGAGTCCATTTGAATTTGGGGGCCCAACTTGTTAGGTAGCCTAGAGATGTTTGAATCTCCCATAATTAAAAAGCAACAGCTCGGATTTAGTTGCCGATTCTGCAATTTGTTACCGTAGTGCTCATGTCTCCTAAAGAGGCTCTTTTGGTTGTCAGTTGTGGTCGGCACAGTTTTGGTATCTAATAGAGCTGTGAGTCTTTGTTGTGCCTTATTGATGGTAGAGTTGTCCAGCTTTTTAATTTCCTTTTGTACCCATCAGACTGCTACAGTCCAGGCCTCTCTCCATCTGGTCGTGTTGGTCTGGGTGATTTCCCACTCTGTCTCCTGTGCCAATTGGAGGAAATGATTGGAAATTTTAATAGTTTGATAGTCTCTCAGCCTGCCATGCAGGAGACCAGGGTTCAACTCCCCACCTGGGCAAGAGCCATAACTTTACACAACCTACAAACAGCATAGCACTGGTGGTTTACCACAAGGCCACGTGGTCACTATTGTTATCCTGCGCGTTTTTTATTAGTGCCTTGGTCTGAAGGAACGAGGTCACTATTGTTATCCTGCGCGTTTCTTGTTCTTATTAGTGCCTCGGTCCGAAGGAACGAGGTCACTATTGTTATCCTGCGCGTTTCTTATTAGTGCCTTGGTCCGAAGGAACGAGATCACTCTTGTTATCCTGCGCGTTGCTTATTACTGCCTCGGTCCGAAGGAACGAGGTCATTGTTGTTATCCTGCACGTTTCTTCTTCTTCTTCTTCTTCTTCTTCTTCTTCTTATTATTGTTAGTGCCTCGGTCCGGAGGAACGAGGTCATTCTTGTTATCCTGCGTGTTTCTTATTAGTGCCTCGGTCCAAAGGAACGAGGTCACTATTGTTATCCTGTGCGTTTCTTATTCTTCTTATTATTAGTGCCTCGGTCCGAAGGAACAGGGTCACTATTGTTATACTGCGCGTTTCTTATTCTTATTAGTGCCTCGGTCCGAAGGAACGAGGTCACTATTGTTATCCTGTGTGATTCTTATTAGTGCCTCGGTCCGAAGGAACGAGGTCACTATTGTTATCCTGTGTGTTTCTTATTAGTGCCTCGGTCCGAAGGAACGAGGTCACTATTGTTATCCTGCACGTTTCGTATTATGTGCTTGCCTTGAAAAGGCAACACATCTTAAAATCTTGCATATTTCTTCTCATTATGTGCTTGCCTTGAAAAGGCAACACATCTTAAAATCTTGCTTACTTCTTTTTATGTGCTTGCCTCGAAAAGGCAACACATCTTAAAATCTTGCATATTTATTCTTTTTATTAGTGGGCAAGCTGGCAGCTTGCACACTCACATTGTTCCTACTATATCTTTATTTATTTATTTATTTATTTATTTATTAGTGGGCAAGCTGGCAGCTTGCACACTCACGTTATTAGTGGGCAAGCTGACAGCTTGCACACTCATGTTCTTCCTACTATTTCTTTCTTTATTTAGTGGGCAAGCTGGCAGCTTGCACACTCATGTTCTTCCTACTATTCCTACTTTTAAAGCCTTATAGTGCAGCAACAAAAAATGACACAGACATGGGGTCAACATTTTTGGAAAGCTCTTGACCTCTACTATCATACCCAATGGCAAACCAATAGGGGGCGCCACTGACTAGTGTCAAAACATGGAAAAAACATGATTTCACTATCTTAAGAAAAAAATAAATAAAATCTGACCAAACAGGCGTTCTTCCCACACCCAAAAACTATAATAAAGATTGAAAAATTAGTGATCACAACATCACATAATAGACATAACATATTAGAACTACAAAATCTATGGCGCAGGACATCTCTGTGTGTTGCAAGTCCGCGCAGATTGTAGTCCTGGTACGCCTCTTCCGGGTTAGGGGAAAAGTTTTGAAATTAGGTTTAAAAAACATACATACGGTAGTTTTTCAACACCAAAACTATAACCTTAACATGTAGCCTATGTTTATATCACGAATAAAGATGTGTTATGAAAAATAAAAATATATGTATAAATCGTTAGTGCTATTTTGACGTGTTTCCGCGGTTTTTCCACCCGCTCTGTTTCGCTGACTGAAAGGGTTGTGTTCAATGGCGTAACATATCAGCATATTATCAACTTTCATGCACTTTATTACACTTTATTGACTTTATTGATGAAAGTCAAATCAGACACGTCGCTGATAAACAACATCGCAAATAAAACGTGTTTTCTTAAAATAAAGTTGATATTATACAGGACTTGTGGACTCGGCTGAAGCACATGCCATCGTTACACATCCTCATAGCTCGTGGTAAGTCTGCCTTGGGTGGTTACAACGTTATGGCTAATAATCAGATCTTTTCCGGAATATCGATTAAATTTGCACTTCCGGGATCTATGAACCGCCAACCACAGCGTGACGTCACGGATCCTGGCTGACTTTCAGTGCACATGGTTTGTGTGGTGACCACACGGAATTAAAACCATAGAAATCGATTAAAACAGGTCACGTGCGAGGAGCACGCAATGCGTTATTAGGAGGTCATGCTCATTTCACGGATTTCTGTGAGAGCAGGTTAACCCCACGCCTGCCTCCCCAGATTTCCACGGTGACAGTGAGGACAATACTTCCGAGCGGAAGCTACATCAGCGATAGTGGTAGCAGCGTCCATAGCAACAGCCATAGCAACGATAGAAACCTGAAAGAATCTTCGTAATAACTAACAAAGTAAACATCATGAACATTAACTGAACGAAGATTTTGGAAATAAAATGCACATTTCCCGCTAGAAATGTTATCAAAACGCATTTGAATGCATAAGCTATGTTAAAATATTGCATTTTCCACTGAGAATAAAAGGAATGTCCGCCATTTTTCTTAAGGCTCTCGCTTCAGGACTCGCGCATGCGCAGGCGGTGGGCGGGGGCCCCCAGAGGACAGCCAATAGAAACCCGTTTCCATTCGATGGGGATTTTGGAGTAATTCCTGTAATGTGGGTAAACTGGGTTGCAAAAATTGCACAATTCCGTCCCATTGAATGAGGGGATTTTTGAGTAATTTCTTCCCATCGAATTTACCACATGGCCACATGGTTGCAAGCACATTCAGAGTTTCTCCTTCTCACTTTTTAGTGATTCAGACGTCGGACGCGCACCCACCGAGGCACTCTCAAAATTTCCGTGTGAAATTTTCTAGTTATTATTATTATAGCAGAAATTTCGATTCGCTATTCGTACCACAGTTTCGACGATACCTATGACATTATAATTATGAAAACGTGCGTCTCATTCGGGAATAGTGTGCTATGCCTTCTGTATATTACTGGAGTTACCGTGGCGACAAAAACCAAAAAGAACCGGGTCACATGACCCATCCGCAATGAATGGCCAAAACTTCCCAAGGCTCCAGAGCGCAGAGCTTTTGACCTGCGTCCACGCACCAAATTGGAAAAACGTGCGTCTTGTGAAGAAGAAGCGGCGTGTTGATTTTCAAACCGATCAGACTTTGCGATTTTACGTAATTCACAATTTAAATCGCGATTTTGCCCTCATTGGAAAATAATGGGAGCCGGCCGACACCCATTCATTTTCAAAGCCTCCCAGCTCCCTCATTCTTTGGCCCACAGACTCCATTCAAAGCTTAAATGGGTCAGCAGAAGTTCAATTTTATGTGTCATCTTAAATTTTTCATGTCTGTTTTAGTTTGCCATAAAACACAGTTTAAGTTTGGAGTCATTTTTGAGCCAGAGAGCCATTGTGTGAGCTAGAGTGGCATTCCTGAGGGCTAGAGTGGAGCAGCCCTGAAAAATCGCCTAAAACTCTTGTCTTAAACTTGCTCTGCTGGCCACAATTTTCAAAGCCCAAGAACAGACTGGAGTCAGTCTTCAATTTTCTGATGCAATATTTATTATGGTCATATATAAAGCAAGGCAGCGCTGGTCTCAGTGTGACAGAACTCCCGCAGGATCTCAGTCTGAATGAGCCCCGATATCAGGAAATGATACACAATTATGTTCTTGGGCTTGGGCCTGCCCCGTACATAGGTTGGACTTAAACGCAACCGAGAATAATTGGCCAACCACTGTCCATGCCTTGTTTCTGGAATGTTCTATGCTATGTGTGTGAATGTTGACTGGGCGTGTATCTAATGCAACAGACCTAAATAACAAGATAGAGAAAGTACATCTGGCTCCTGCTGTGTCTATCCTCTGCTTAGCAGCCAAACTGCCCTGAACTATGTAATACATTGGATAATGCAAGAAACATTGAATTATACGGCTAATTATAACAATTGCAAGGTAATGCAACAAAACAAAAAACATCTTGCCGTGATCCTTCGGGGCTTCTCATTTTTGAAATACTAATTATTTTGAGAAAGTCTGGCATTACAATGAGTTACAGGATGATTTTTCGTCGCACTGGCGGAAATGGACTTGCATATATCTGCCCTACATTACATTTCTGACGTACACTACGGTGCAAACTGTCCTTTTTTACTGTTAGTGTTAAATGTGATGAGGTGCTTGGTGGGAACTGAATGAGGGGCAAATAGAGGTGCACTAAAGGTCATTTATTGTGGGTTGATTAGATCTGTTTTAGATTATGGGTGTGTTGTGTATAGATCAGCAGCAAGTACAACACTGGACAGTATTCAGTATCAAGCATGTACAGGTGCAATTAAAACAACTCCAACAGCAGCATTACAGGTAGAAATGGGAGAATTACCGTTAGATATGAGGAGGTTGGAGTTATAATTGGTGTATTGGGTCAACTTAAAGGGTCATAGTAAAGACCATCCGACAATACTCACTTTAGAACCATGTTGGGAAAAGGAAAAAAGGAACTGTAAAAGCTTTGGGTGGATAATGATTCAGAAAACAAAAGAAATTGAAATAGCACATTTAAACATTAGTCAGACAGTACCATTGCCAGTTATACCACCTTGGATATTGCCAAATGCCACAGTGGATTTCACACTATTAACACAAAGCAGGATAGAGAGGGTGTTTATAATTCACAGGTTCAGGTATACATAGAAGGCTATAGCAGTTACATTAAGGTATATACAGATGCATCAAAGAATTTGGTCAAGTCAGGAGTAGCATTTATTGTTCCAGAGTTTCACATCACAGTAGGGAAAAGAATCAGTGGGGAAGTGTCCGTGTATACAGGGGATATGTTAGCAATATTATTAGGAATGCAGTGGGTGGAATAAACAAGGCCATTGAGAGCAGTGATTTGTTCAGACTCAAGTTCAGCATTCACCAGTTTACAAAACAGTCATTCACACAGCAGGCCAGATATTTTGATTGAGGTGCAGCAAACACTATACAGTATACAAATGATGGGGATTACAGTGGTGTTTTTATGGGTACCGGCACACATTGGGGTGAAAGGGAATGAGGAGGCAGATAAGGCTGTGAAAGAGGCAACAAAAAGTAGAAATATTGAATTGGAAATTAATATTAGTAAATCAGAAATCAAGAATATAATTAAACAAAGATTGAGGAGTAGATGGCAAAAGCAATGGGAGGAAGAGAGGTCAGGGCAGTGGTTTTACACAATACAAAGAGAAGTGGGAGGAATGAGAGCTACAAGACGGAACAGAAGAGAGGAAACAATAATATCAAGACTTAGGTTTGGACATAGTGCACTTAATAATACGTTAGCCAAAATAGGAAAACACAATACAGGGGAATGTGGGCAACAAGAACTATAGAACATGTAATGATACATTGTCAGGGATATGAAATAAACAGACAAAAATGGATTAAACAGCTTAAAGACAATAAAATACCATTTGACATCAGGACAGTATTACAACAACAGTCAGGGATTAAGAGTTATGAGTTTATGCTTGAGTTTTTGAGAAGAAGTGATTTAATTGGGAGGATATAACTTCTTTTTATTTATTTATTTACTTATTTAATTTGATGGGGAGGTAGTCATACTGATCCACACTCCAAACCAGTAGGTGCCGGTAATGCTGCTATTCAGTGTTTACCAACCGCCAATAAAACTCAAGAAGAAGAAGAAAAAGAAGAAGAAGAAGAAGGGCGGTCGACCGCTTCAAGATGGCCGCCAACTCTGCCGTGAAAAAAGGGGGAGTGGCCAATCCACAGACATATATAGGTAGACTGGACGCCTTAAGGGGTGCTCACACTGAAAGCGACAGAGGCGACTTGAGCGACGAGCTGCCATTCATTTTCAATATACGCTGGCAACGAGGGGCGATTCAGGCGACAGTGGCGACGAGCGACGTGAGTGACAAGTGAATTGAGCGACAAGCGAATTGAGCGATGCGATGCGAGCGAAAAAAGTTGAGAAAATCTCAACTTTATGCAAATGAGGAGCGACGCGACCGAGGCGACAGCCAATAGCGAGCCGATCTGGATTCCCACGGCGGCAAAAGTTGACCGGAGTATGAGAGAGGAGGAGGACGGATGATGGAGGAGAAACTGATAACTGTGGTCTCCGGTTTTCCAGAGCTCTATGATTCAAGCTTGCTTATATACAGGGACAAAAACAAATATACAGGGACAAAAACAAAAAAACCTCCACATTTTTCACGCTCAAGTGCTCATTAAGAGCCTTTTTTTCTTGACTAAAAACGATTCTGTTTATCTGCGATCTATCGGCTGGGCCACTTTTACAAGAGGCCCAGCCAATCAGAAGAATCTTTTCGATCAATCAGGGACTTCCACTCATCCCACCGGCATATTATCCAATGAAATGAATGAGTTAGAGGCTACTCACATTACAAAGTTTGTACCGCGCCCAAGTGTTCATGCACGAGCACATGCACAGTCACGCACGCAGCGCGAACGTGGATACGGTGTAAATCATGCAACTTTCCCCCTGCCTCCGCAAAATCGTTTAATGCGCGCAGTGCGATTACCGGCGAATGGGCGCGTTGCACAATCAATAATGAACCATGTTGTCTGTGTTGCTGTCCGTTGTGCTGCTGCAACCGCATATAAACAAAAGTCGGTTTACAATGAAAGCACGGCAGTCTGTATGCGCGGCGCACCTGTCAGATCCGGCAGACCTGGTGCCGGCACCGCACAGTGCGCGGCCACCCGGTCCGGTCAGGTCTTCCGGATCTGACAGGTGTCGCTCCGGCTGTCAGCTGGACCCTTCTGAAGGAGGAAGTTACCACCGAAACTTAAGGTAAATAAACATCCCTATGTCTGATTACAAGGTAGCCTACAAAAACGTCTTTTAGTTTAAAGGAAAAAGTAATGTATACAGCACCTACATATAGTCTATACTCCCGCTGACACACCTGCCCCGCCCCCTCCGTCGCTTCTATCGCTTCCATCACGCCTGCAGAAAACTGCAGGTGACGCGAAGGAAGCGAATCGAGCGACCACAGGCGATTTTGTCGCTGTCAGTGTGATTTTGGCGATTTTGTCGCTGTCACACTGAAAGTGACAGAGGCGACTTGAGCGACGAACTGCCATTCATTTTCAATGTACGCTGGCGTCGAGGGGCGATTCGGGCGACAGCGGCGACTTGGGCGACGTGAGCGATGAGCGAATTGAGCGATGCGATGCGAGCGAAAAAAGTTGAGATTTTCTCAACTTTATGCAAATGAGGAGTCGCGCGACCGAGGCGACGGCCAATAGCGAGCCGATCTGGATTCCCACGGCGGCAAAAGTTGACCGGAGGAGGAGGACCGATCATGGAGGAGAAACTAATAACCGTGGTCTCCGGATTTCCACAGCTCTATGACCCAAGCCTGCTTGTATACAGGGACAAAAACAAAAAAAACAATGCCTGGAGGAAGGTCTCTGAGATTGTGGGGATATCTGGTAAGTTGTAGGTTACTGTATTTACCTGTAAACAAGTGCAAATCTATTATTTTAGCTGTCTCTATACAGGAGAGGTGGGTGACTTTGTGTTGCTTCTCTGTAGCCGATGATTGTAAAAAAAAATGGAAGAACTTGAGGGACACATATAGGAGAGAGAGAAAGAAAGAGAGGGAGAGTTGCAGGAGTGGGGCAGAGGCCTCAAATCATCGGCCATGGCGTTATAGCCAAATAATGGGATTTTTAAATCCCTTCCTGGAGGACCGGGCCACCAGCAGCAACTATCCTTCAGTTGTCAGGGAGATGCAGGAGAGGAAGAGGAGAGGGGAGAGGATGCCTTGTTCAGCCAGCTCAGCAGTGAGGCAGATCTGTTCACACTCTTTCTGGAGCCTGTACCCCCTGAAGCTCCATCAGTTTCAACTTCACAGAATTATCCATGAAGCCACCTGTGAGCGTTTGGATGGAGAGGAGTATTTTTTTTTTTTTTATCATTATAATGTAATTAAAATTTTTGTTTCGCACCTTGTTTTGTGTAATTTAGAACAGTTTTTTTGTTGTATTGTTGTATTTGTTCACTTGTTCAGAAGTCATCATTCATGGTGTTCATTGTTAAAAATGTTAAATAAATACTTTCTAATCCAACAAATGTGTATTTTTATGTGGCAAAAAGAAGAAAATAGTGAATGAATAAATATAACAATGTAATGCATGCATATGCACCCAAGTGTGGCAATATTGTACTATTACAACTTAAATGAGAGAAGGTTGAAAATATGACTGCAATTTCAATTTCAGTTACTAGAAAAACACAAGATTAATATTTGGAATAATAATGATGCATGGAATTGAAAAGGCCTGGAAAAGGCCTCATGAGGTCCCTGCGGAGGGGGAAGGCTTCATCCGCCACAAACACATGGGGCTGGGGTCCCAAGTGCTCTGCTCCTGGAAGCAGGGCATCTTCAGGGACTTGGAGAGTGCCATACAGCAGTGCCTGACCAAAGGTGGAGTTTGCCTGGGTCCCCCCATCACTGGTCCTCCCATAACTGCCGACATCCACCACACGGAAGCAGTATGTAGCATCTACAACTGCCAAGAGGACAATAGAGAATGTCCCCTTGTAGTTGTAGAAGAGTGATCCAGAGTTGTTTGGAGCCTGGATCACTACATGCTTTCCGTCGATGGATCCCAGACAGTTTGGGAAGTTCCAGCACTAGGAGAACTCAGCAGAGATGGCTTTCCAGTCATCTGCTGTTGGGACAGGCATGCACTCTCCCACCAGGCAATCCCAGATAGCCCTGGCTACTTCTGCCACAATTCCACACACTGTGGAATGCCCCACACGATAGCTGTACGCTATGGTGCGAAAGGAATCCCCAGTTGCAAGGTATCTGTTTAAAGAGAAAAGAAATTCTGGTGTTAGAATGGTGATCATATAATTTTTTAATGAGCCACAAACACACACACACACACACACACACACACCACACACTATAGGGGGGAGATGTGATAGGTTAAACATTAACCTAAAGCTAAAGAAGAAAATATTTTACTATATAGTAGTATTTAATGTCATTTTTAACATGCTGTTTTATCAGTAAACAATCTGTTTATTCGTGCAGTTTTTTTCCGAATTAATATCGAAACACACAAGGCTATAATACACATTTACTGACAGTGAATACTTCAATGTTATTTACGTATTATTTACGACTTGTGATCTTACAAAGCACCATGAACGCAACATAAAACGTATCTGACAGCTTTGATTTTCTCTCCGCTGCATACACACAATACTAAATACTGTAGCGACCCTGCAGTGATGTTCCTGTAAATAATATTGAATTGTTCTGTGTTTTCTGACTCTCAGTGAAAGTGAATTATACGAGCTTGTATGTGGTTGCATGAAAAAGCGAGCGGTGTGTGTGTGTGTGTGTGTCGGGGGATGGCTCACCGCAGACAGATAGCCAGGCGTTCACCGGGACCAATGGCTCGGCGACAGTTTGTGTCCATCCTCTGGATCCGCGGACCCACCTTGTTGAGGAGGTCATCAAACTGGCTTTTATCCAGCCTGAACTACCACTGGAACCAGGCATCATCCAAGCGGAGCTCCTGGACCAGTCGGTGAAATTCACCGTGGAGATGCCGGGTTCTCAGGATGTTATGGACCCACACGGACCGACGGCCCCTGGCTCTCCGTTTCTGGATCATATATCCCGCAGCAATGCACAGAAGCCTTCCCAAAGTACGATCCATGGTGAAGGAGTGAAACAAAGTAATGTATACACTTCCAAATAAACTCCCGTTGACATCTGCCCCCCCCCCGTCACTTCTATCACTTCCATCGCGCCAGCAGAAAACTGCAAAGAAAACTGCAGGCGACGCGAAGGGAGCGAACTGAGCGACCACAGGCGATTTTGTCGCTTTCAGTGTGAGCGCCCCTTTACGCTGGAATCCCAGTAGACTAACGTCCGACGGCAGCACCATCTTGCTGCGGTCAACCCCGCGATTCACTGTGCATTACCAATACAAGCTTTCGGAAATAAATATCTATTCCCCTTGAATATTTTGAAGTTGTAGTGGTATAGTTGTTATCACACAAGACTTATTATTTATAGACTCGGGTTAAATTCTCGCTAGAAGCATGTTTTTTTCCCCTCAGATGCCCATCAGAAAGCATACTTTATCATTAGACATAGCGAATTTTAAGATGCCTGTCAGTCCATTTGTTATCAATTTCGGTTTCTCATGGCCATATATTAAAAGATTAGGCCTATGGAAGAAATATATTTTGTCAGTAGAATAAGGACACATTATCAATTTTCAAGTTAAATATATGCACATTAATGTGATAGGCATATTAGTCTAAATAGTGTAATGTTGATGATTATCTAAAATGTGGAAATATTGATGATTATCTAAAATGTGAAAGCATACATATATGGTTCTTTGTCAGAGGGCCTCATTTGATCATTTTCTTTCTGATATAATCAAATTCAAGGTAAATATATACACATTAACGTGAAATGTGATATAAAATGTGAAAAAATATGGTTCTTCATCTGAGGTTCTCATGTCGTTATTGTACCTGTGAACACTCTGCCAGACCACCAAGGATCACACACACATTAATATTCAAATAGACTTAGACTTTCTTTATTGTCATTGCACAAAAAAAAAAAAAAAACAGCAGTGAGTTCTTTGCAACAAAATGTAGTTGCTTGGCTTCCGGATTACAAAAGAGATGGAATTGTGGGGCAGTTTAAATAATTAAAATATAATCTATATAATTAGTCCGTAAAAAAAACAAGAGCTAAATAAAAATTAAAGCTGCAAGCAGCGTTGGGCGGGCCCTCGCACCCGTGCCCCGCGTCCCCCTCGTGCCCGTCGGGGACGGTCCATTCACGGTGCCACTCATTCACTCACACACACACACACACACACACACACACACACACACTCTCACTCACTCACTCACACACACGCGCACACTCACACACACACACACACACACACACACACACACACTCACATACGCACGGGCAGGCACCGACACACACACATGCACGCACAGGCGCACACACACACACACACACACACGTGCATGCACACGCACACACACACACACACCCACACACTCATTCACTCACTCACACACACACACAGTTCTGGCCCACTTGCTAGCAGTGCTCCTCCAGCAGATGTCGCCCTAAGCTTGCGTTTGAGTTTGAGAGTTGTTTCTGATGCCTGTCAGTCTTGACCATGGGGCTGAGTGGGGGGAGGGGCAGTGGAAGCAGAGAGCAGAGCAGAGAAAAAAAAACCAGAGTCCCACCTGTTAAACTAGTCTTCACCGCGGCCACAAACTTTTTCCAATCCACAGCAAGACCTCCTATTTTTGTAGGAAAATTCGTCCTCTTTCCATCTGCATAGGTTTGGAAGCTGTCAGACTTTTACTTTGGACTGCTGGGGCCTAATTGTCAGGGCAAGTGCCAGTTTATTCACAGCAGGCTCACCAGGGTCCATGGGAAAAAGTGGAGGCGCTGGTTGTGGACACTGACTTTGAGGGCTTCTGAAATCCAAACAGTTCAAAGGAATGTAAATTCCTTCTGAACTTTTGTTAAGCACTATGTCCTGTCGGTTTTAGGTGGGGGGCACGAGCACGAAAAATGTCGGGCTTGATGAGATCTACGTTTCGGCGCTGGTTTGGTCTTTCTATGACATTCCTGTGGGCCGCAGGGGCTGCCTTTGCGTCCCTAGGTGGCGCTACCGAGCCCATTTTTGCACCGGGGGGTTCCGATTTTTGATTTTATCGAATTTTTCGCCAGGCCTGATGTGCGTGCCGAATTTGGTGAGTTTTTGAGCATGTTTAGGGGGTCAAATTAAGCCTCAAAGAGACGTAATAATAATAAGAAAAAAAAAAATGAAGCAAAAACAATAGGGCTTCGCACTGGGACAGTGCTCGGGCCCTAATTAAAGCTGCAAGCAGCGTTGGACGGGCCCTCGCCCCCCCCCGTGCACGTTGGGGACGGCGCGCGTGTCGAAGTGCAGATAACTCGTCCGTTTGTGCCAGTTTTAAGGGTATTTTTTGGTGCTTTTATTTTGAAAGAGTTTGGGGCTTTTATTTTGAAAGGCCACGGAAGTCCTAGTGTGTGCTTGACATCAGTACTGGCGGTTGTGTCATGATCACACCAAAATGCAGGCATACAGAGAAATCCTCATTCAATCCAATGGAGAAATCCAGAAAACCCACTGGTAGTACATTCGCTGCTGGTGCCCCTCTGGCTTCTAGCAGCGCCCCTCCAGTAGATGGCGCCCTTAGCATGTCCTAGTGTGTGCTTGACATCAGTACTGGCAGCTGCTGCATGATCACACCAAAATGCAGGCAGACAGAGAAATCCTCATTCAATCCAATGGAGAAATCCAGAAAACCCACCCCTGTTTGAGGTGTCACAGCTCGGTCACCGTTTGAGTTACAGACTTGATTCAAAGCTTAAATGAGCCACGAGACTCGGATCTATAAATCTCCCATTTACATGATTTTGCTATCTTTTACCGTTTTTGAGTTATGGCAGTTTTAGTTTGAGAGTGTTTTCTGCTCCCTCTGAGCTCTTACAATGGGTGTGTATTGCGCATTCCTGAGGCAGCTTGAGTGAGTCACATGTCCAGGCAGAGTGCAGAGCAGAGCACACCAGAGTCAAAAATGTTTGAAAACTCTTCACAGCTCCCACAAACTTGGTCCAATCCACATCAAAACTACATATTTTTGTAGGAATTTTCGTCCTCTTTCCATCTGCATAGTTTTCAAAGCCTTCAGACTTTTACTTTAGGCTCCAGGGGCCTAATTAGTGCCAAGTGTCAGCCTCTGCACACCATGGGAAAAAATGAGATTGTGGCTCTGGCCACTCTGACTTTGAGGGCTTATAAAATCCAAACGAATCAAGTTATGACGGAATCTTTAGCAACTTTTGTTCAGCACTGTGTCCTCTGTCATCTGTTAAATTTTCAAGCCGCTGACATTTACGGCCTGGGAGGAGATAGATTTTGTTCAAAGCGGAATTTTGGGCGAGAACGTGACGTTCAAACGCAAATTGCAGACTTTCTGTTTGTTTTAGGTCGCGGGTGTCAGCGCGTGATTTGTAGGCCTTGATGAGACGTACATTTCAGCGCAGGTTTGGTGTTTCTATCACATTCCTGTGGGCCGCAGCGGCTGCCTTTGTGTGCCTAGGTGGCGCTACCGAGCCCATTTTTGCACTTAGGGGGTCCGTTTGTCCATTTTATCAAATTTTTCGCCAGACCTGGCCTGCGTGCCGAATTTGGTGAGTTTTTGAGCGTGTTTAGGGGGTCAAATTAAGGGTTATTTAGACGTAATAATAATAATTAAAGCTGCAAGCAGCGTTGGACGGGCCCTCGCCCCCCCGTGCACGTCGGGGACGGCGCGCGTGTCGAAGTGTGGACAATTCGTCCGTTTTTGCCAGTTTTAAGGGTATTTTTCGGTGCTTTTATTTTGAAAGAGTTTTGGGCTTTTATTTTGAAAGGCCGCGGAAGTCCTAGTGTGTGAGCGACAGGAGTACTGGCAGCTGCTCCATGATCACACCAAAATGCAGGCAGACAGAGAAATCCTCATTCAATCCAATGGAGAAATCCATAAAACCCACCCCTGTTTGAGGTGTCACAGCTCGGTCACCGTTTCAGTGACAGACTTGATTAAAAGCTTAAACGAGTCACAAGACTTGGATCTATAAATCTCCCATTTACATGATTTTGCTATTTTTTACCGTTTTTGAGTTATGGCAGTTTTAGTTTGAGAGTGTTTTCTGCTCCCTCTGAGCTCTTACAATGGGTGTGTATTGCGCATTCCTGAGGCAGCTAGAGTGAGTCACATGTCCAGGCAGAGTGCAGAGCAGAGCACACCAGAGTCAAAAATGTTTGAAAACTCTTCATAGCTCCCACAAACTTGGTCCAATCCACATCAAAACTACATATTTTTGTAGGATTTTTCGTCCTCTTTCCATCTGCATAGTTTTCAAAGCCGTCAGACTTTTACTTCAGACTCCAGGGGCTTAATTAGTGCCAAGTGTCAGCCTCTTCACACCAAACTCCATGGGAAAAAAATGAGATTTTGGCTCTGGCCACTCTGACTTTGAGGGCTTATAAAATCCAAGCTAATCGAGTAATGACGGAGTTTTTAGCAACTTTTGTTCAGCACTGTGTCCTCTGTCATCTATTAAATTTTCAAGCCGCTGACATTTACGCCCTGGGAGGAGATAGATTTTGTTCAAAGCGGAATTTTGGGCGAGAACGTGAACATTCCAACGCAAATTGCGGACTTCCTGTTGATTATAGAGGGGGGGTGTCAGCGCGTGATTTGTAGGGCTTGATGAGAGCTACATTTCGGCATTGGTTTGGTGTTTCTATCACATTCCTGTGGGCCGCAGCAGCTGCCTTTGTGTCCCTAGGTGGCGCTACCGAGCCCATTTCTGCACTTAGGGGGTCCGTTTGTCCATTTTATCAAATTTTTCGCCAGACCTGATGTATGTGCCGAATTTGGTGAGTTTTTGAGCATGTTTAGGGGGTCAAATTAAGGTTTACTTGGACGTAATAATAATAATAAGAAGAAGAAGAAGAAAGAAACGAAGCAAAAACAATAGGGCTTCGCACTGTTCCAGTGCTCGGGCCCTAAAAACGAAGAAAAATTTAAAGCTGCAAGCAGCGTTGGACAGGCCCTCGCACCCGTGCCGCCTCGTGCCCACTTGTGCCCGGTGGCTGTGGCATTAAGCACACACACACACACACACATACACACACAGAGTTGTTACTGCTCCTTCCCAATGAGTGTGTATTGGGAGAAGGCTGCAGGCAGCTACTGTGAGTCAGAGGAGTGGAGGAGGGGAGGGAGAACAGTGCAGAGCAGAGAATCCGGAGTCCCACCTGTTAAACTAGTCTTCACCGCGGCCACACACTTTTTTCAATCCACACCATGATATATAGTTTTGTAGGAATTTTGGTCCTCTTTCCATCGGCATAGGTTGGAAAGCTGTCAGACTTTTACTTTAGTCACCAGAGGCCTAATTAGCCCCTAGCATGCTGCGTTATTCCCACCAGGGTCCATGGGAAAAAGTGGAGGCACTGGTTGTGGACACTCTGACTTTGCGGCCTTATAAAATCCAAACGGTTCGAAATGTTACTTAACCTTGAAGAACTTTTGTTAAGCATTGTGTCCTCTGTCATATATTAGCTGTTCAAGCCGATAAAATTAACGTCCTGGGAGGAGATACATTTTCTACAAAGCGCAAATTTGGGCGAAAACGTGACTTTCAAATGCAAATTGCGGACTTCCTGTTGGTTTTAGGTGGGGGGCATGAGCACGAAAAATGTTGGGCTTGATGAGATCTATGTTTCGGTGCTGGTTTGGTCTTTCTATCACATTCCTGTTGGCCACAACGGCTGCTTTTGCGTCCCTAGGTGGTGCTACCGAGCCCATTTTTGCACTGGGGGGGTCCGATTTTTGATTTTATCGAATTTTTCGCCAGACCTGGTGTGCGTGCCGAATTTGGTGAGTTTTTGAGCATGTTTAGGGGGTCAAATTAAGCGTCAAAGAGACGTAATAATAGGAAAAAGAAGAAGGAGAAAGAAACGAAGCAAATACAATAGGGCTTCGCACTGGGACAGTGCTCGGGCCCTAAAAAAACACTACAGATACAATAGGGCTTCGCACTGGGACAGTGCTCGGGCCCTAAAAAGAAACGAAGCAAAAACAATAGGGTCCTCTCCCAGAGAGGCGAGCACCCTAATAATAGGAAAAAGAAGGAGAAAGAAACGAAGCAAAAACAATAGGGCTTCGCACTGGGACAGTGCTCGGGCCCTAAAAAGAAAAAACGAAGCAGATACAATAGGGCTTCGCACTGTTCCAGTGCTCGGGCCCTAAAAAAACGAAGCAGATACAATAGGGCTTCACGCTGTTTCAGCGCTCGGGCCCTAAATAACAATAGGGCTTCGCGCTGTTTCAGCGCTCGGGCCCTAAAAACAGTACAGATACAATAGGGCTTCGCGCTGTTTCAGCGCTCGGGCCCTAAAAAAAAAAAAAAAACGAAGCAAAAACAATAGGGCTTCGCACTGGGACAGTGCTCGGGCCCTAATAAGAAAAAAATGAAGCAAATACAATAGGGTCCTCTCCCAGAGAGGCGAGGACCCTAAAAAGAAACCTTACAAAAACAATAGGGCTTCGCACTGGGACAGTGCTCGGGCCCTAAAAAGAAACCTTACAAAAACAATAGGGCTTCGCACTGGGACAGTGCTCGGGCCCTAAAAAGGAGAAAGAAACGGACGAAATACAATAGGGCCCGCTTCCAGAGAGGCGAGGGCCCTAAAAAAAACCTTACAAATACAATAGGGCTTCGCACTGGGACATTGCTCGGGCCCTAATGAGTGCAATGGCTCAGTAGAAAGTCAAGCATTAACAATAGACCTAAAATATACATTAAACAGTCTATGCTGTGGCAATGGCTTGAGGGACTTTGTTTAAAATGCACACTGAGTACAGGGTTTTCCCTAGCTTTTGGGGGGGCTCAGGTGGTCCCTGGTAAGTAATAATGGGTAAGTTATAATGACCAAATTAAACTAAACATGTGTCTTACATGTGAAAGGTGATTCCCTGTTGTCTGGATTGTGCAGTACGTCGTTTTTTACAATCGTAGGCTGCACAATGTTGAGGCATTTTCCATCGACATGCTTTATTATTGAGCACGTTTACATGCACACCTTATTCCTGTATTAACCAGAATATTCGCAATATTCCGGTTGCGCACGTGTCATGTAAACACGCACCGAACCCTATTAAGGTCATATTGCGGTTAGAGAGAATTCCGAATAAGCCCCCTGGAATATTCCTGTTCCAACCGGAATATTGGGGCTTGTAAACACCTTAGTCGGAAAACTCCCCGAACCGGAATATTCAGTCACGACTGCGCATACTCGACTCACAAGGAATTCTGTGGCGTCTTTGTTGCTATGGTTACCTGCAAGCGGGGAAAACGGCAGGGCGAACAGCAGCAAGAGCCAGGAGACTGCCGTCCACCTTCAGCTAATGAAAGACTTAAATATCACAGAGTATATCGATGGGAGAAAACATAGAAATAGCGACAGAAGAAGAAGAAAAAGAAGAAGAAGACGAGGAAGAAGACTTCTTCGTTTGTTTTTCCGGCAGACCAGACGCCTATACGCGTACTGCTGCCCCCCGCGGCTGAGTGTTGCATTATGTCAGAGAGTGGAATACGCCGAAACACGGGGGCATGCCAAGTAACATGTAAACGGAATATTCCAGTTGCCGCGGCGCCGTTACCTTAGCCGGAATATTGAGCCGAACCGGAATATGGTGTGCATGTAAACGTACTCAGTGTCACCGAGTCCCACTCTGTGTTTGGGCGGTCGACCGCTTCAAGATGGCCGCCAAGTCTGCCGTGAAAAAAGGGGGAGTGGCCAATCTAGCCTCTTTCTGTGGCTATGGGCCAATCTAGCCTCTTTCTATCTAGTCCAGTAATTTTAGGCCAAAATTGGGGTCAACCTAGGACAAATTGCAAGAGAAGCAAACTCGACTGATTTTGTATCCTCAGCTTGTCCTGAGTGAGGGAAAAAAAGTCCCAAGAAATCCCATTGGTGGAAAGTTTTGAAAATCACCTATTTATGACCACATATTACCAAAAAACACTGTTTTTAACACACAGGAAAGGGGTTCAAAATTTTACTTTCAGATATCACTATAAAAATTCACAAGATGATTACACACACAAAGACAAGAAAAAAGTCTATTACAAGTTCTTTGAATTATTCTGTTTACACATGCATATCACACATTATCTGATTTGATATGCGCTAATAAGGAATATAAGGAATAAATGATAGAAGAGACATTTAAACAGTGAATTAAAAGGTCACTTTATATATAGTAACCTTGAATTAAAAGGTTACTATATAACAGTGAATTAAAAGGTTACTATATACATAGTAACCTTTTAATCCACTGTTTAAATATCTGTTCTGGCATTTATTCCTCATATTCCTTATTAGCGCATATCAAATCAGATAATGTGTGATATGCATGTGTAAACAGAATAATTCAAAGAACTTGTAATAGACTTTTTTCTTGTCTTTGTGTGTGTAATCATCTTGTGAATTTTTATAGTGATATCTGAAAGTAAAATTTTGAACCCCTTTCCTGTGTGTTAAAAACAGTGTTTTTTGGTATTATGTGGTCATAAATAGGTGATTTTCAAAACTTTCCACCAATGGGATTTCTTGGGACTTTTTTTCCCTCACTCAGGACAAACTGAGGACACAAAATCAGTTGAGTTTGCTTCTCTTGCAATTTGTCCTAGGTTTTTTCATAAAATGACTGGACTAATCTGTCTATGAAGGAAACTCCTGCTCCGCCTGCAATCGGCTACTCTCGTCTGTTTTCGAGGCTAAGCCTAATGCGCATATGTACAGTCGTCTCTGTGTCGTCGTAGAGGTTGACAGCCTTGGCAATGAGCTGCTGATCTTCGGGTTAAAAATATCGTCATTCTAGAACATAAGTGAGTAAGGGAAGATCATGTTGAGGGTCTTTTTGAGAGGAGCTAATACTAAAGCCCAGGTAAGGCCTGTGTCATTAGTTATTTTAGCAACTGTAATGTGTTAGCATTAGCCTGTTAGCCACAGTTGTCATTCAGTGACCCACAACCAGGGACACTGGCTCAAGGCCCGGGCTGCTTTTAAATGTTGATAAATACAACTTTGAAACAGTTACCACGTTAAAGTCGGGATTTTGCAATTATTTGTACGCGGACAGGACGTCTGTATAACCAGTTACATCTAAAGTAAGATTTAATGGAAACTGCAAAGTATTAGGTAGCTTTCCCTGACCGCTAAGTTTAGCTAAAGCGAACGCACTTTTAAGCGTAGCAAGCGTCCTACGTATAACCAAGCATATTGCTGAACGAGATGTTCCGCTACCTCGTCATTTCAGTAACCTTACACGGTGTAAAGTGACAATTCACTGTCTCAGTCACTGTTTACAGGTCGCCTTGGTTTAGATACCGTTAACGTTACTACTGTAAGTTTAAGACGTTAAACGTAAAATGAGATGCACGGACACTTGCTTCTATTAATGTTAATTGTTTGCTTTCGCTAATCGGTGACATGAGCAGCAAGGACATAGTATGACCTTGTCATTGTGGATGTAAATACATGTCTTTGTTGGGCAAAGCGTTAGCTGTGTCAAAGAGGATATAGTGTTTGTAATAACTCGGATCCAAATGAATGAGAGGTGACGTCCTAAGCAAGTTAGCTGCTGTTCATAATGTGGGCTTGTTGGCTTCCCGGCTAAATATGTTGCTTCATATCACAGCAATTGCGGCGCTACATATGTAGTCTAACTCGTGTATACTGCATTAATAATCTGACAAGAAAACAGTCCCTCCCATACATGGGACAGACGATTGTTTTGCACCAAAACGTTAGGGTTGTTTGAGATGAAGTTTCCGTCGTCTCGAGAACAGACGAGAGCAGCCGATTGCCGAACTACAATGAAGTCAGATAGCTCTTCTTTCCACAGTGAAAACCAACGTGGCAATTAGTATCTGGGCTCTTTTTAGTGAGTCAGATAGTTTGGGTCAGCTCACTAATAACAGTCGCCTCCTTTGTCTCCCAAAGCAGTAGCTAAAAAATAATTTCAAAAATAACGTAGTGTGAATGTGTTTCGGCCTACCTCTTTGTAGGGCTCTGCAGTATGTCAGTATTTTATTGATATGGCAGTATGGGACTAAATATTAGCAGATTTTGGAATCAGTTTACTATCACAAATAGTAGTTTGTGTATTAGTAGGTTCTGGTTGGGCCACATGGGTGCATAAATACATAAATACAATATCTATATCCTGTTCTTTTTCACTGACAGATCTTGCCTACCCAACCCACTAAACAATAAACAATAAACTGTGCACTGTGTGTCTCTTCACTTGTAACTGGTCATGATACAAGACTTTTCTGCATTCCTGCCACATGATTGGCTTAGAAGCATAGAAGATAATTCTAATAAAATGTATTGACATTCATCATTTTGAGGGAAAAGCTATTGTCATAATTATTATTGTTTTAGTGCCCCTTCCTACCAAAAGAGATGAAGTGCCTCCGCAGAGTAGAGTGGTTTTTCACTTTGACTGCTGTGTAACTGATCCTGTACAAGTCGACTATCACCAAGTCACCAACCTGTAATTTGTACTTGTTGGGGGCAGATGAGTACATTTAGGTCCATAAGTATTTGGACAGTGACACAATATTCATAATTTTGCCCTTGTACACCACCACTGTGGATTTGAAATGGAGTAATCAAGATGTGATTGAAGTGCAGACTTTCAGCTTTAATTTAAGGGGTTGAATAAAAATATGGCATTGACTGTTTTGGAATTACAGTGAGTTATATACATTGTCACCCCATTTGCAGAGGCTCAAAAGAAACCGAACACTTGACTAAAAAGCAGTTCATTGTAAGTGTTTGCATTTGCATTTGGTAACTGTTTATCAGAACCGTCAACATGCGATTCTAAGATTCATCTATGCAGGTGAAGGAGGCCATCAGTAGGCTCAAAATGCAAAAAAATCTATCAGACAGATAGCAACAGCTTTAGGAGAAGCCAAATCAACAGTTTGGACCTAAGATAGTTTGCCATTTTTTTTTCTTGTACTTGGAAAATGCATGAGGAAATTATAAAAGATATTTATAATTGGGTGAACTGTTCCACCCGAGTAGTTCCACCGAGTGTCGAGTAGCTTTTTCTGCTGCCTTGTTACGAAGTTATGTAGTTTGCGGCTTACTAGCATTTAGACCTCAACAGAAAATTCATGTCACAGACCTGGATACACTGTTTGGCAGGTGATCATTGGGAAGTGGGCATTAAAAACAGATGCATTAAAAAACAGATGCATGATGATAAATGATGCATGATGATAAATGATGGTCAAATGATATTGTGGCTGTAATCATTGAAATGTTAGTAGTGTCACTAATTGTCTGATTCTGCACAATACTCTCTCTCCCCTTGCTATGTGTCTCTGGCGCTTTACAAGTGCTTGTATGGAAGAGCTCACCCCACCAATCTGCAACACCATCGACACTATACTTCAGGAGAGTCCAGGTAATACATTGCTACACACACACACACTCTCTCTCTTTCTCTTTACTTAAAGCCCCAATCCATAATTGTGGTCTGGTGGTGAAAATACATTTTCAGTTCTGGTATTTCAGCTAAATTTTGTTTCTCCTTCCATTCCTCCACAGTGGTGCTGCTAAGGTGGTTGCAGTGGGTTTGGTGACATTAGGTAGTAGCATTGGAGGTACAGTGCTCTACGCTAAATGGGACCCGAAGTTCAGGACAGCAGTGGAGAAGAATATTCCTTACTCTGATTGGCTATTGGGTATGGCCTTGGGGCCCAACCCCTACAGCCCTGTCACTGCCCACAAGAAACAGGTCAGCAAGTTCATCACACCAAAATATCCTACTACCCCTCCTGATGTGAATATGGGACTTGGCAATATCTATAAAATCTATATAAACAATAGCGAGTTTTAACTAGTTTTAAAGCAGGTGTGCTAGTTTTGGTTTAGTTTTTTTTAGTTTCAGTGTTAATTTCTGTATTTTGTAAGATGGGGTATATGTCAGGGTGCGTACCATGTGCCAGGGCTTAGTCCTGATCGCAGTGACCGGGGTCGAATCCGACCTCAGGTCCTTTGCTGCATGTCATCCCCTCTCTCTCCCCTGCCTTTCCTGTCTATCTCCACTGTGACTGTCAAATAAAGCAGAAATGCCGAAGAAATAATCTTAAAAAAAAAAAAAAATTAATTACTAGGCTCATATATGTATATGTTTAAGACAAAGATGAAAGTTAAAAACATTTTCTGTATAATTTTAGTTTATTTTAGGTAGTTTTGTAAACGCACAACACAGTTTCAATTGTTTTTTTTTTTTTTTTTTGATAGTCTCATTTTTATTTTCATTTTAGTGAACAAAAATGTTTTTTCACACCTTGCTTTTGTTATTTCATTAGTATCCTTGTTAGTTAGGAGCTCCAGAAGTACGCATTCAGTGTGAAATTAAAATGAGTGACTTCTTGCATGCACACTTTAAATTTTATGTAAAAATATATATTTTCATGACCACTGGGCATTGCATGTAGGAGGTAACTATCACTTCCTGTGTCTAGAATAGAATGCTTTATTTGTTATTGCATGTTACCATACAATGAAATTTCATGATCTCGTAAAAAGACGTCCCATGCACACATGACATACATACTTACTCACACATCCACATACTGAACCAGTAAAAGTGCTCATAGTCATGAACTTAAATATAAAAGTATTTAAACATTGCACATCACCCCTAAAAAAGCAGTTATTGCACATCAGTCCGTCTGTAGAACTGCAGTTACAATTGTTGTGATGGTGGGAGGGGAATCGGGGTGGGAATTCAGTTCATGTATGGCAGTGGGATAAAAGCTGTTCCTTAATCTGGAGGTGCGGGCTTTCAGGGCCCTGAAGCGTCTTCCAGAGGGTAGCAGAGCGAACAGGTGTTGAAGGGGATGGGTCCTGTCTTTAGCAATCCTGTTAGCTCTTCTGTGGCAGCGTGACCTGTAAATGTCCTCCTGTTAACCTAACCTGAGTCAAAACATTTATTGTTCCAGTAATGTAAACCTAATTTATTAATGAAGCTACATTACATAAAGTCAACTTTTAATGTAATAACTTTATGAATTTACATAGATACCTTGTGTTGGGGTGCACCTTCTAGAAAAATTGAAGCCAGTTTGTGACAGTTTGGTTTTTTTAAGGACTAGTTTTGTGTGTTTATTTGGGGTGCCAGCCAGGTCTCTCTTCTGGCATTTGAGATTTTAAGTCACTCAAGTCAGTTTAAATATGTGTACCAAACCCTCACAAAGTACATATATGGCCACATAATACATCCCATATTGAATGACACACAAATTCAATACACAACACACACAACACAACACTTGGAGTTTTAAGGTGAATAAGGGTTTGCTGTATTATCAGTCTTTTTAACTCACAATTCAAATCAGTCATTATCAGACAACTCAAAATCACAACATTCATCATGTCTTCCTTTTAACTAAAAAACTTTTTTTGTTTCTATTAATCAGACATAGGTTAAGGGATATTTATTTACCTTGACAGTTTCGGATGTAACTTCCTCCTTCTCCAGAAAGCGTCCAACTGACTGCTGGAGTCGCATGTCAGCTGGCTGCTATATATGGCAGTCTGTGCGCAGTGCACCTGTCAGATCTGGCAGACCTGACCGCGGCACCACGCGGTGTGCACGCCCACCTGGTCAGGTCTGCCGGATCTGACAGGTGCGCCGCGCACAGACTGCCATATATACCTTTTATTATAAATAGACTTTTGTTTTTACGCGGTTGCAGCAGCACAACGGACGATGACACAGACAACACGGTTGATTATTGATTGCGCAATGCGACGATTCGCCGGTACAATGAATGACAGTGGCGGAGTGGAATTGAAGTGATCCGGGAGAATACTGCTTAAACGGGTGGAAAAAGCGGTTGAAATGGAGAGCCAAGACAGGGATAAGGGATCTGACGACCTGAACTCTGCTTGTCTATCGCGGCTTTTACCATATGCCTCCGTTGCACACCGACTGCTCTCTCCTCTTTCTCCAAACTGAGTGAGTCCACTTTAAACACACTTGAATTAAGGCGCGAACATATGACGAGTTCGGGGTGTGTGTACTGGTGGTCAGCCTGTGATATAATGCAGGTTGTCACACTCCCTCCCCCCTGAGAAAAGCCTGACGTACGGAGGGCTCTTCACCAACATAACTCTACAATCTCTGCAGAAAGCCACACGTGTTTCCGTGACTGCGGCACGTGCTCATAATAAAAGCAAACTATAAGATCACAATCATGAATGCATAAAATCCTGTGCATGGGAATATTGCACATGAGAATATTGCATTCAGTAGTATATGTGTGTTATTGGAGCCTGTTCAAAATGCTTATTGCCGTTGAGATGGTGACCATGATGGATTTGTCACTCCAGAGAACATGTCTCCACTGCTCTAGAGTCCAGTGGCGGTGTGCTTTACACCACTGCATCCGACGCTTTGCATAGCGCTTGGTGATTTAAGGCTTGGATGCAGCTTCTCAGCCATGGAAACCCATTCCATGAAGCTCTCTAGGCACAGTTCTTGAGCTAATCTGAAGATCACATGTAGTTTGGAGGTCTGTAGCTATTGACTCTGCAGAAAGTTGGTGACCTCTGCACACTATGTGCCTCAGCATCCACTGACCCCACTCTGTGATTTTATGTGGCCTACCACTCCGTGGCTGAGTTGCTGTCATTCCCAGTCGCTTCCATTTGTTATAGTACCACTAACAGTTGATTGTGGAATATTTAGTAGCGAGGAAATTTCACGACTGGACTTATTGCACACGTGGCATCCTATCACGGTACCACGCTCGAATTCACTGAGCTCCTGAGAGCAACCCATTCTTTAACAAATGTTTGTAGACGTAGTCTGCACACCTGTGGCCATGGAAGTGATTGCAACACCTGAATTCAATGATTTGGATAGCTGAGTGAATACTTTTGGCAATATAGTGTATATGGAGTCCTGTTGAATCCCACTCTGCCATTGTATACACTACAAACTTAATTTGTACTAATTTCCTCCCCCCTTTTTTGTACTCTAATTCTTATTTAGTTTCCAATTTAGCCACATTTGCCTAAGTGTTTGGACCCTGCGCATTGCTATGTGTAGCTACATTGCTGTTTCTGTAGCAGGTGGATACAGTGGAATTGGCAGAATTTACAGTTAATACATGAATGGTTATATCCCTAATCTAATGGGGAGAAATTGACACTTTCTAATAATGTTCTTTAACAATTTATTCACAAGGTACTATTTAGAGATTGACCGATATGGATTTTTTAGGGCAGATGCTGATACCGATTTTGTTTTTGTGAATATGTGCTGCCGATTTTTTTTTTTTTTAAGCCGGTATTTGGAGCTGATACTGCTTTTACTCCCTCAATTTACATGATAAATATGACACAATGATAACAAATGTTATGAGTCTCAATTTAACCAAAAGAAAAAAAGGAAACATTTATTGAACTCAAAGAATATTCAACACTCTTATGCATACAAAATAATCAAAAGGTAGAAAGAGGTAGTGTGACAAACTGGAACAGTGCACAATATCAGAAACAACACACACACACACCGGAAAACATTGTTACCTTCTGTTTACACCCCGGATATTGCATCTCACTCCCCTCATTCGCTCACGGATCGCGCCAGTTTTTAAATACTCCCCTGTCCTCATTCACAGAGGAGAGTCGTGGAAGACAGTGTCGGAGCAGCGATCTTAGTTTTAGAGTCCCGCAAAGTACGGCAGTTAATCCCGTCTTCTTTGTCTGCTCACCTGCCTGTGACTCTGGTTTATACACCGTCTTCATTCTGTTATCCGTCTAATAATTCCAATTTTCATTCCAACACTCTGCAGTTTGCAAAAGCCGAAATCATCCTCTCTATCAGTTCATATAGAATCCGTTATTTTCATAATTTGGACCACCCAACTCTTGCAAGGACAGAACTTTCTAAGGGTCACGCAAAGGAACCAGGAAGTGACAAAGAAAGGAAGCCGGCAACCCCGGACAGGATTACAGACTGACTGGACTGATCGACTGACTGACTGACAGAACTATGACTTAGGTGGGAGTAATTTTTTTCTTTCTATTTCAATTGCCTGTGATGCTTTATTTTGAGTTGTTTTGATGAACTGTGTGAATGAAAAACCCAAACAAATACAAAAACTGAAACGACTGAAATGACTGACTCCTAAGTATCTTAAATGTCAGGAGACCTGGCTGACACCCCTTAAATCATAATCAAAAATAAATTAAAATTTCCCTAACTCAAACTGTCACAGTAGAACACAAGTAATGGAAACTGTCAAATAACCAATTAGGCTAGATCAGTGTTACTCATTGCGTGGCTCGCGAACCTCATGCGGCTCGCCAAGCTTTAATTGCTGGCTCGCATAGCAGCCAGTGATTTATATGGTAATGCAGCCAATACACATAATTCACAATATCTATACATCTATATATAAATATATATATACAGGGTTTTTCCTGCATATAAAATTATGAGGCTCTCAAAACTCTGACGCCGGGAAAATTGTTATTTTCTGACAAGCGTTGTGGTAGATGGATGTCATTTTAACTGCAGTTGCAGCATTGCGCCGACGTGGTGGCGCTGTATCAACAACACTGCACCGGAAGTCGCTGCCCATACTGCTCTGTTCTTCCCAAAGAGGAAGAACAGAGCCACGAAATTCCCTTCCTGGAGGATTTTCTTTTGTGTTTCGGTTTCTTTCGCTAGTGTGTGTATTAATCGGCATCCTGGTAGTGGAAGTGAAAATGCAGCTTAGTTTGAATGCTATATGATGGTATACGACGAGCTCACACAAGCTGCTGATCTGTGCGGCGTGTGTGTTTGCCTGCTCACGTGTGAATTAAAGGATCTTGTCGAACCAACCGACCTCCCTCGAATTTCCACTTTCCCAGCCATCGTCTTAGTTAGCTGTTTGTGTTTTTAAAACACAGTTCAGTAAGTTTAAAAAACAAAAACTGCCAATGGAACAAGGAAAAATGATCTTGAAACAAGTGAAAGTGGTCTAAAACAAGTTACTTTTTAGGCGACTGTCTTATGCCAAGAGAATGCCAAGAGTGTGCAAAGCAGTAATCAGAGCAAAGGGTGGCTATTTAGAAGAAACTAGAATATAAAACATGTTTTCAGTTATTTCACCTTTTTTTGTTAAGTACATAACTCCACGTGTTCATTCATAGTTTTGATGCCTTCAGTGAGAATCTACAATGTAAATAGTCATGAAAATAAAGAAAACGCATTAAATGAGAAGGTGTGTCCAAACTTTTGGACTGTACTGTATATAGATAGATAGATACATATATTCGAACAGTGTTGGGCAGTAGCGATGTTACTAGTTTAACTACATTTGTCAGTAGCGTGGTCGTAGCGTCGCTGTTTTCCAAATCAAATAGCTTTTAAGTACTGAAACTGTTTTACTGATCAAATAGCGCGATAGCGTCCACAGAAGCGACTCTTGTTTTTGGTTGGCAGAAAATGTAGAACATTTAAATAAACAATGTAATAGAAACACAATACACATTCAAATAAAAAGGGTTCAGTGCACTTAATTCTCATTCAAGTCATTTCTGAGAACACACGAACGCAAGTGAACGCAATAGTGTTGCATACAGTAGCATTTAGCAGCATAATCTTTGTTGAACTTTGTCAAATACAAATTCAAATTAAAGCTGCAAGCAGCATTGGACGGGCCCTCGCCCCCCCGTGCACGTCGGGGACGGCGCGCGTGTCGAAGTGCAGACAGTTCGTCCGTTTGTACCAGTTTTTAGCGTATTTTTGGTGTTTTTATTTTGAAAGAGTTTTGGGCTTTTATTTTGAAACGCCGCGGACGTCCAAGTGTGTGACTGACAGGAGTACTGGCAGCTGCTGCATGATCACACCGAAATGCAGGCAGACAGAGAAATCCTCATTCAATCCAATGGAGAAATCCAGAAAACCCACCCCTGTTTGAGGCGTCACAGCTCGGTCACCGTTGGAGTTACAGACTTGATTCAAAGTTTAAACAAGTCACGAGACTCGGCTCTGTAAATCTCCCATTTACACGATTTTGCTATCTTTTACCGTTTTTGAGTTATGGCAGTTTTAGTTTGAGAGTGTTTTCTGCTCCCTCTGAGCTCTTACAATGGGTGTGTATTGTGCATTCATGAGGCAGCTAGAGTGAGTCACATGTCCAGGCAGAGTGCAGAGCAGAGCACACCAGAGTCAAAAATGTTTGAAAACTCTTCACAGCTCCCACAAACTTGGTCCAATCCACATCGAAACGACATATTTTTGTAGGACTTTTTGTCCTCTTTCCATCTGCATAGTTTTCAAAGCTGTCAGACTTTTACTTTAGACTCCAGGGGCTTAATTAGTGCCAAGTGTCAGCCTCTGCACACCAAACTTCATGGGAAAAAATGAGGTTTTGGTTTTGGCCACTCCAACTTTGAGGGCTTATAAAATCCAAATGAATCGAGTAATGACGGAATCTTTAGCAACTTTTATTCAGCACTGTGTCCTCTGTCATCTGATAAATTTTCAAGCCGCTGCCATTTACGCCCTGGGAGGAGATAGATTTTGTTCAGAGCGGAATTTTGGGCGAGAATGTGAACATTCCAACGCAAATTGCGGACTTCCTGTTGGTTTAGAGGGGGGTGTCAGCGCGTGATTTGTAAGGCTTGATGAGACCTACATTTCGGCGTTGGTTTGGTGTTTCTATCACATTCCTGTGGGCCGCAGCGGCTGCCTTTGTGTGCCTAGGTGGCGCTACCGAGCCCATTTTTGCACTTAGGGGGTCCGTTTGTCCATTTTATCAAATTTTTCGCCAGACCTGATGTACGTGCCGAATTAGGTGAGTTTTTGAGCATGTTTAGGGGGTCAAATTAAGGTTTACTTTGACGTAATAATAATAAGAAAGAAACGGAGCAATAATTAAAGCTGCAAGCAGCGTTGGACGGGCCCTCGCCCCCCCGTGCACGTCGGGGACGGCGCGCGTGTCGAAGCGCAGACAATTCGTCCGTGTGTTCCAGCTTTAAGGGTATTTTTCGGTGCTTTTATTGTGAAAGAGTTTTGGGCTTTTATTTTGAAAGGCCGCGGAAGTCCTAGTGTGTGACCGACAGGACTACTGGCAGCTGCTGCATGATCACACCAAAATGCAGGCACATACACTCACTCACTCACTCACTCACTCACACAAACACACACACATACGCACGTGCACACACACACACACACACACACACACACACACACACACGACGCCAACAAAAACCCACTGGTAGTACATTCGCTGCTGGTGCCCCTCTGGCCACTAGCAGCGCCCCTCCAGCAGATGGCGCCCTTAGCATGTCCTAGTGTGTGACTGACTTGAGTACTGGCAGCTGTGGCATGATCACACCAAAATGCAGGCAGACAGAGAAATCCTCATTCAATCCAATGGAGAAATCCAGAAAACCCACCCGTTTGAGGTGTCACAGCTCGGTCACCGTTTGAGTTACAGACTTGATTCAAAGCTTAAACGAGTCACGAGACTCGGATCTATAAATGTCCCATTTACATGATTTTGCTATCTTTTACCATTTTTAAGCTATGGCAGTTTAAGTTTGAGAGTGTTTTCTGCTCCCTCTGAGCTCTTACAATGGGTGTGTATTGCGCATTCCTGAGGCAGCTAGAGTGAGTCACATGTCCAGGCAGAGTGCAGAGCAGAGCACACCAGAGTCAAAAATGTTTGAAAACTCTTCACAGCTCCCACAAACTTGGTCCAATCCACATCAAAACGACATATTTTTGTAGGAATTTTTGTCCTCTTTCCATCTGCATAGTTTTCAAAGCAGTCAGACTTTTACTTTAGACTCCAGGGGCTTAATTAGTGCCAAGTGTCAGCCTGTTCACACCAAACTCCATGGAAAAAAACGAGGTGTTGGTTTTGGCCACTCCGACTTTGAGGTCTTATAAAATCCAAACGAATCAAGTAATGACGGAATCTTTAGCAACTTTTGTTCAGCACTGTGTCCTCTGTCATCTGTTAAATTTTCAAGCCGCTGACATTTACAGCCTGGGAGGAGATAGATTTCGTTCAAAGCGAAATTTTGGGCGAGGACGAGACTTTCAAACGCAAATTGCGGACTTCCTGTTGGTTTTAGGTGGGGGGTGTCAGCGCGTCATTTGTAGGGCTTGATGAGACCTACATTTCGGCATTAGTTTGGTGTTTCTATCACATTCCTGTGGGCCGCACCAGCTGCCTTTGTGTCCCTAGGTGGCGCTACCGAGCCCATTTTTGCACTTAGGGGGTCCGTTTGTCCATTTTATCAAATTTTTCGCCAGACCTGATGTACGTGCCGAATTTGGTGAGTTTTTGAGCATGTTTAGGGGGTCAAATTAAGGTTTACTTGGACGTAATAATAAGAAGAAGAAGAAGAAGAAGAAGAAAGAAACGAAGCAAAAACAATAGGGCTTCGCACTGTTCCAGTGCTCGGGCCCTAACAATAGGGCTTCGCGCTGTTCCAGCGCTTGGGCCCTAATAAGAAGAAAGAAACGAAGCAAAAACAATAGGGCTTCGCACTGGGACAGTGCTTGGGCCCTAATAATTACTGTATTGAATACAGTAGCAACAAGCAGCATAAAATAGTACACACTGTACTGTACTCTTCATTTTCTTGGTCTAGGCTCGCTGAAGTTCTGCCACACTGGGTTTGATTTCTGTTCAGCCATTTCTTTAAAAAGAATAAACAAAAACACATATTCAGTATCAGTTTCAATCTTGTGCCATCATTCATATCACCCCAATATTATGTGCTCATCAGATGGGTGGGGTGCACAGGATAACAGTACTGTACAAGGGTAAAAGGCTTTCATCATCTACAACGGTGTTTCTCAACCGGGGGTCCACGGACTCCTAGTGGTCCGTGGTGTAATTGCAAGGGGTCCGTGAAAATAAAATATCTTTTTAAAAAGATTCTATGACATTTATAGAAATAAGATTATTTTACTCAAATGTGACTGAGACCTTCATCTGCCTAGACTAGAGAGGGTAAAAGGACTTCTTTTCTCTAATTCCATCTGTTTCACAAGTGTAAGGAGCACCCAGGCACGTTTGCCCCTAAAATCCGGATTATTTGACTAGTGTGATTGCTCCGTTCCGTGCTTGAATACAATACACTTCCCCCGCTCTGGCACGGTTGGAAGGGGTGTGCTTCAGCACGGTATGGGCGCATACACGAGCACATGCACGGTCACGCACACAGCGCGTGGATGTAAATCATGCAACTTTCCTCCTGCCTCTGCAAAATTGTTTAATGCGCGCAGCGTGATTTACCGCCGAATGGCCGCGTTGCGCAATCAATAATCAACCATGTTGTCTGTGTCATTGTCCGTTGTGCTGCTGCAACCGTGGATAAACAAAAGTTGGTTTATAATGAAAGTACAGTGGTCTGTGTGCGTGGAGATCTGGCAGACCTGGTGCCGGCCAGCACCGCACCGGCCATGCGCCGGTCCCGTGCCGGCACCGGATGTGGCACCCGGTCAGGTCTGGTCTGCCGGATCTGCCAGGTGCCGCTCTGGCTGTCAGTTGGATGCTTTCTGAAGAAGGAGGAAGTTACCTTAAAAACTGTCAAGGTAAATAAACATCCCATTCCTGATTAAAAGGAACAGAAACGTCTTTTAGTTAAAAGGAAGACATGATGAATGTATTTGAACTATATTGATTTATGATGACGTCGGACCATGCCTGTTGTCGTATTTCAATGTGATGATGTAGGCTACATACCGGGGGCAATCGCGCTTGGGCGCGTTTGGGTTTTAGGTAATGTGAGTGCAGGCCAGCCAGGGACTGGAGAGGGGTGCATTTTGCTTTAGCACGATACGGAGCAAACGGCCCTAATGTGAGCAGGCCCTAATTAATTTTATTTTAATAAGAGATCTCGCTCCCATTTGCATTGTTAAAGTAACTGCATGATGCTGTTAATACAAACTTAACATGATCTGCATCCTTTTCAAATTATGAGCCTCCTAGCGTTTCAGTGGGCATACACCATTCATTTCTTAATAATGCTTTTATTGTGAAACATCTGCAGGAAAGTGTTGGGGGAAAAGAAAACTGGAAACACTGCAGTACTGCATAAGTTGTTTTGTTCTGGAAGTTACAACTGAAAGCTCTTATTTGCCTCAAAGAGTAACTAAATGCCATAATGCAATTCTGCTGTTTCTAACAAATTGCACCCCTACTCCCCCAGATCGGGTGGGTGGGTCCTCAGGGTCAATCAAAAATATGCAGGGGGTCCAGGACCCCAAAAAGGTTGAGAACCACTCATCTACAACACAGCCCTGATGATGCATTGCTTGCTGACATATTATAAGCCAAATAGACATAATCTCTTCATCAAAAAATCTTCCTTGTCAACACGTTAATAATTTAAGAAAACAACAAACCCTGAAAAGTAGCCATTGAAATAAAATGCTTGATTTGTAAAATAAACCTGCCATGATTTAAAAATTTTCTACATAAAATAAAATGACCATGTTTTACTATTCCGCCTATTATGCAAAGACAACACACTAGTAGGCTAGGCCTAAATTAAACTGTTAAAGAAGCAGTCAGATGTAGCCAACCCCAGAACGTAAATCAGCAGATTGTAAAATAACGGTGATGTCATGTTTGCCATGGCGGCGCGCATAGACGCAGCGGCTTCCAACTCTCCACTCTAGGTGCCGTGTTATATGTTTTTGCATGTGTGAACGGTTGTGTTTTTAGCTGAAAACACCACCATATGTTGGGCAATGTACACGTACAGTCGTCAGGACCTTTGAGCTTGGGATTACGCTGCGAAATACCAATTTCAGCGGACTTTCATCGCTACCAGGACATTCCGGAGGATGCCGTTAGAACACCGGGGTCTCCGTGGATAGTTCTTCCCAGCGACAAGTTCAAGAGGAAACGTAAACAACAAGGAAACAACAGTCATCAGGACCTTTTGAGCTTGGGATTACGCTGCGACATACCAATTTCACCGGACTTTCATCGCTACCAGGACACTCCGGAGGACACCAAAACAAAACAAAAGCGAGGCTGCAGGGCCGGTGCGTTAGCACGGCTGAAAAGACAACCCTTTAAGCCGCCACCTCCCAGCATTTTCCAACACCAGGTCCATAACTAACAAAATCGATGAACTTCGCCTGCACATCACATCCAACAAGTGTTTCTGTGACTGTTGCATTTTTCTGATATCAGAGACTCGGCTATTCAACTAGCAGGTTGCACAATGCTTTCTATTCTGCCCTGCACCGAAAGTACTGAGCCCTAATTTTGTTGCATTATTATACCGTATATGATTGTGCAGTGACAATAAAGATCTATCTATCTATCTATCTATCTATCTATCTATGTCAGAAGCACATTATGCAACAAATTGTTTAAATTTTTGCTCTAAAAACAAGCAACACGTTGCACCTATGTCTGGTGTATTATCAGCATTAACATGAATAAATATTCAACCACGTTTAAAACATTTCTCTCATGCTTTAAAAAGGTCCTCCTGAGGTGGAGCAGCGCTCTCACATACATCGCTGCGATGGCCGCTCCGCCCCGCTCTCAGTCAGAGTGAGAGCGAGAGACGGGGAGAGTGTGGTCGCTGTGTGGTCACTGACTGAAACTCACACGAACAAACAAACACCACTGAGCTGATTTGATCATGTCGTCATTACTTAATCCTGTGACCGATGTTCGTAATAGCCATGCATACAACTACCGCCTTGAAGCTACGTCTGTAGCTCCCTAAAAACAATGACGAGCAGTTTTATAGATGAGGCATTCGGCATTCCCGTTTTCCATTTCTGACCCACAAACTCGCTAAATATAGTTGCAAGCACTTTTATAGAGCATGCATTTGGTATTCGTGTTTCCACTTTCAAAGTGTAAGGCAATGATGATGATGATGCTGTTGGCTTCCAAAACAGCTGCTGTAAGCACTCTGCTAGTGGGGGTGGGGCAATGCATGGGCTGCATGTGGGCTGCAGCATCTCCAGCAACACAGGGCTGCCTGTGGATGCGCCTGTCAGTAAATCATGCCAGGGAAAATACACTACTCACAAAAAGTTAGGGATATTTGGCTTTTGGGTGAAATTTATGGAAAATGTAAAATGTTCACGTTACAGTGATATTATATCAAGAAAGTAGGGCATTTAATTAGAAGCATACACTGGTGATTTCCTCATCTCAAACAATTTCTTGAAACAAAAGCCAACAACAGTGGTGGGTATACCACAACAAAAAATGTCAGTGTCAATAACTTGTCATGTGCCCTTGAGCATCAATTACAGCTTGACGACGTCTCATGCTGTTCACAAGTCGACTTATTGTCTGCTGAGGCGTGGCATCCCACTCTTCTTGAAGGGCGGCCCTCAGGACATTGAGGTTCTGGGGTACAGAGCTCCAAGCCTCTACACGGCGACTCAGCTGATCCCATAGGTTTTCTATGGGATTCAGGTCTGGAGAAAGTGCAGGCCACTCCATTTGAGGTACCCCAGTCTCCAGCAGCCGTTCCCTAATGATACGACCTCGATGAGCTGGAGCATCAAACACCTGATGTGAATTTTGCCGTTAAACTCCTTGTTAGAGAACAGTAACTTGTGCAAAAAGCACTGAAACATTGAACAGTTGGACATGTGCATTCAAAAGTTTACAGAAGGTCACATTAAGTTCACCTGTAAAGGTTATAATGCATTTTAGGTTCATCCTGAAATTTCACCCGAAAGCCGAATATCCCTAACTTTTTGTGAGTAGTGTATATCGACGAATGCACCCGCGCATTGGCCGATGCCGATTCCAGTAAAAAACGCAGATATCTCCCCGATATATTGGCCGGCTGATGTATCAGTCAATCTCTAGTACTAATTAGGGGTGGCACAGTCAATTAATGTTGCAATATGTTGCGATAATTCTTCTTAAGATACATTATCAATACACTTGTGCCAAATATCTATTTGAGTTTTCCACTTCATTTGCACAGATGCACAACTGAGTTCTTATTTGGCGAGTATGTTTCATGTGTTTAGGTATTTGAACTGGAACTGGTCTGTCACGTTCATGGTACGGTGGGCATTTTCAGTGATTTCAGTATTTGAGTACTCCAATTACATTATGAACGAGTAATTATTACTCGCGAATTATATATTTTACTTAAAAAATAAATACGGGAGGTCCGTACTTAACATCAGTTCCACTAGTGTTTCCAGTTGGACACGGACCTCCAAGACATGGCCTATCATTTACTAAAAAGCAGGCTTATGGCTGTCAACGTTATTACATCATACTGAACCATTTATGTGAATAAACAGCCAACACTGTAAACCAAGTGCAATTCCAAATGCATTTATTGAACAACCGCAACAGGTCCATCAGTCATGTTGTAACATTCAGCTGCCAGATGTCACAGCGGTATGGACTTCTGTTCTTTGTTGCTTAACACGTAACTCTCGATCAACAGCCAAAATCATAAACACAAAGCTCAAATAAATCTACTATTAATAATAAATGTATAATTTATTATCATTCTTACATTTATAAAGTAGCTTTAAGTATGGTTAAAAATATCTAACCATTTAAAAATAAATTGGGGTTGGGTAAAAGGTTAGGGTTAGAAATAGTCACTCACATGTAACTAATTTATGTACAGACATTTGAGCAAAATTTCTTCACTTAATATTTATAACACCAGTAATCATATCTATAATATTATTTGTAAACAGTTACATGTATAAACATGCTGGTAACTAGTTTACAAACATTTGTAAGTGAAATGATAATCTTTTTTGTAAGTCATTTGTTAAGAAACATTGTTACCTTGATATTTTATTGATACGTACGGCAAAAGTTGAATACTCTTATCTCAATGTTGTTAATTAGGGCCCGAGCACTGTCCCAGTCCGAAGCCCTATTGTATTTGCTTTGTTTTTTTTAGGGCCCGAGCACTGTCCCAGTGCGAAGCCCTATTGTATCTGTAGTGTTTTTAGGGCCCGAGCACTGTCCCAGTGCGAAGCCCTATTGTTTTTGCTTTGTTTTTTTAGGGCCCGAGCACTGTCCCAGTGCGAAGCCCTATTGTATCTGCTTCGTTTTTTAGGTCCCGAGCACTGTCCCAGTGCAAAGCCCTAATGTTAGGGCCCTCGCCTCTCTGGAAGAGGGCCCTATTGTTTTTGTACCGTTTCTTTTTTCTCCTTCTCCTTCTCCCTTATTATTACGTCTCTTTGAGGCTTAATTTGACCCCCTAAACATGCTCAAAAACTCACCAAATTCGGCACGCACACCAGGTCTGGCGAAAATTAGATAAAATCAAAAATCGGAACCCCCCGGAGCAAAAATGGGCTCGGTAGCGCCACCTAGGGACGCAAAGGCAGCCCCTGCGGCCCACAGGAATGTCATAGAAAGACCAAACCAGCGCCAAAACGTAGATCTCATCAAGCCCGACATTTTTCGTGCTCGTGCCCCCCACCTAAAAGCAACAGGAAGTCCGCAATTTGCATTTGAATGTCACGTTTTCGCCCAAATTTTCACTTTGCAGAAAATCTATAAACTCCCAGGGCGTTAATTTTATCGGCTTGAACAGCTAATATATGACAGAGGACACAGTGCTTAACACAAGTTCTTCAAGGTTAAGTAACATTTCGAACGGTTTGGATTTCAGAAGGCCGCAAAGTCAGTGTCCACAACCAGCGCCTCCACTTTTTCCCATGGACCCTGGTGGGAATAACGCAGCATGCTAGGGGCTAATTAGGCCCCTGCTGACTAAAGTAAAAGTCTGACAGCTTCCAAACCTATGCCGATGGAAAGAGGACCAAAATTCCTACAAAACTGTGTATTATGGTGTGGATTGGAAAAAGTTTGTGGCCACTGTGAAGACTAGTTTAACAGGTTGGACTGTTTTTTTTTCTCTCTGCTCTGCTCTCTGCTTGCACTGCCCCTCCCCCACTCAGCCCCATGGTCAAGACTGACAGGCATCAGAAACAACTCTCAAACTCAAACGCAGGCTTAGGGCGACATCTGCTGGAGGAGCGCCGCTAGCAACTGGGCCAGAACTGTGTGTGTGTGTGTGTGTGTGTGTGTGTGTGTGTGTGAGTGAGTCAGTGAATGAGTGTGTGTGGGTGTGGGTGTGTGTGCATGCACATGCATGTGTGTCTGTGTGTGTGTGTGTGTGAGTGTGAGTGTGAGTGTGTGTGTGTGTGTGTGTGTGTGTGAGTGTGATTGTGATTGTGAGTGTGAGTGTGTGTGTGTGTGTGAGTGAGTGAGTGTGTGTGTGTGTGAGTGTGATTCAGTGAATGGCACCGTGAATGGACCGTTCCCGACGGGCACGAGGGGGGCGCGGGGCACAGGTGCAAGGGCCCGTCCAACGCTGCTTGCAGCTTTAATTTTTATTTTGTGTTTTAAAAGTGGGTTAAATGTTCATTCATGCTTACAATTTACATTTTTTACATTTTTCTGCACAATACGTATACTCATACTCATCCCCTCTGTGCTCTTGCTGCAAAGGTGGAGTTGTCCCAGCCTCCCTCTATGATGACAGAGGAGTCCAGGTCCTCCAAGATCAAAAAGGAAAAAAATATAAAGGAAGAGCCATCAGTGAGTACTGCTTCCGAGACGACCTCTGCCCCAGTATACTCAGCACAGAGTATAGAGGGTGAGTATACAGGGTGGCCTATTGGAATTGCTTGGATTTTTATTGTATTTTATATTTTGACATTTTTATTCTGCCACGCATAAAACTGGCACTGGAGCCTAGACCGTAATAGTTATGTAAACAACATTTTAGGGGTTGGTACAGAAGGCGGCATGTACCTCAGGCGCAGTAGGTTAACGCGTTTGGGGCTACAACGCCCAAACCGTAAGTCACACATTCAAATGCCTTATATCCACAGGTTTCTCAGGATGAGACAAAGACTAACTAGCAAGGTCACCTACCAGTAGACTAAAGAATGCTATTCTTCGATCTAAAATTGGTACAAAATCCTTTCTCTAACTCAGACTTGACAAATTGCACACATTTTATGTAGGGGCTCTGCAATTTGACACAGAAATAGTCTTGTGCGAGTTACCACCTTAAAGTACGCCAAAGGAATTTTTGTGTATATTTAATGTCTAATTGGCCATGACAGTGGAGTGCAACAGACATCATGTGAATACTTGGAAAATTTGGTTGAATTTGGTTGCCCAACTTCTCAATGTCTGGCAATAGACACATAAGACGCCAAAGGAATTTTTGTGTATATTTAATGTCTGATTGGCCATGACAGTGGAGTGCAACAGACATCATGTGAATACTTGGAAAATTTGGTTGAATTTGGTTGCGCAACTTCTCAATGTCTGGCAATAGACACATAAGACAGCACATCACCCTTATCAAATCGGGCCTGTTATACAGTGGCAAGAAAAAGTATGTGAAACCTTTGACATTTCCTAGTTTTCCTGCATGAATTGGTCAAAATGTGATCTGATCTGCATCTAAGTCACAAGTATAGATAAACACAGTTAATCTTAACCTAATATCACTTAAATGCTCAACCTAATATTACACAAACTACAAAATTCTACAAACAAACAACACATTATAATATTTCATATCTTCATTGAACAAAGACATTAAACATTAACAGTGCTACTGGAAAAAGTGAACCCTGGATTTAATAACTGGTTGAACATCCTTTGGCAGCACTAACCCCAACCAAGTGCTTCCAGTAGTTGCTGTTCAGACCTGGACAACGTTCAGAAGGAATTTGGACCATTCTATCTCACAGAACTGCTTTAGCTCAGCCATATTCTAAGGATGTCTGGTATGAATAGCTCTCTTGAGGTCATTCCACAGCATCTCTATTTGATTCAGGATTCAGGTCTGGGCTCTGACTGGGCCACTCCAAAAGGTGGATTTACTTTTTTTTTTTTTTTTAAATTTGGAATCCATTCTGTAGTAGATCTACAGGGTGTCCATAAAGTCTCTGTACAATTTACAAAAGCAAATGAATAGACAAATCTGTGGAAATTATTACAAAATGAGGAGTAGATATTGAAGTTTTTTTTGCCTCATTTAATACACCTCTACATGGGCACCATTGGTTGCACGAAGCACATCAAGATGATACTCGATTTCCTGCCATGTTCGCTGTAGCATAGCCTCATCAATGGTGGCAGTGGCATCAGTGATCTTTTGCCTCAGGTCGTTGATGTGATTAAAAACTTTGATAAGCACTGAGTACATAGAACAAATCTGATTAACATATCGCATCAGTTGCTTTTGTAATAGATTTTTTAAATGGTAAAGAGACTTTGTGGACAACCTGTACTTTGATGTCCAGGGTCATTGTCCTGCTGCATCTCCTAACTTCTGCTGAGCTTCTGCTCAGCTACCTTGACATTATCCTGTAGGATGCCTTGATAAACTTGGAAAGTAATTTTCCCCTCAACGATGGCAAGAGTTCCAGTTCCTGAGACAGCAAAGCAGACCCAAATCATGGGCCCTATCTTGCGCCAGACTCCCTAAACCCGCTATTTGCGGATTTAGGATTTAGGAAGAGGCGTTCCCCCCTAAAAGTTGCTATCTTGTGCACCTCCCGCTATCCGCAAAACACCTGCGCGGCGTGGTGCGGCGTGGCGGCCGTGGCGAGGCTCCGTCGGGGCGCGCATTGAAGCCCCCTGGGCGCGCTCTCATAACAGCCGAACTTTAGGGATAGCGGATAGCGGGTGGTGTGTGCGCAAGATAGCAACTTTAGGGATAGCGCATGAAACACGCCCACGGACACACCTCCAGGTGCAAATGACGGAGTCGGCATAAGGGATAGCGGGTAGCGGGTGGCGCAAGATACCGTTTAGGGATAGCGGAAGTTCCTAAATCCGCAATTTGCGGGTAGCGGGTAGTGGCAGCGGATAGCGGGTGGCACAAGATAGGGCCCCATGTGTAGTGCTGTGTGTTCTTCCCAAATAAAAACAGTTCAACATAAGTTTCATCACTCCACAAAATAAAAATAAAAAAATAAAACATTTTTCCCAGTAGTGTTGTGGAGTCTCAAGGTGCTCTTTGTCCAACTTCAGGCATGCAGTGATTTTTTTTTTTTTTTTTTTTTTTTTTTTTTTGGAAAGCAGCGACTTCCTCTGTGATGTGCTGCCATGGACACCATGCAATCTGTTCCAATGATTCCCTCAAGCCATTAGCTGTTACTCTAGGTTTTTTTTTTTTTTAACCTTACTGAGAATACTGCATTGTGCCCTTGTAATCAACTTGGCTGGGTGCCCACTTCTCGAGAGAGTAGCCACAGTACTAAATCATTTGTGGACCATTTGTCTAACTGTGGACTGGTGAACACCTAAAGTCTTTTAGATTACTTTGAAATCCTTTCTAGTCTTATGTAAATCAGTAATTCTCGATCAAAGATCTTTGGTGATCTCTTTTTTGCATGGCAGAGGTCACATCAACAGATGCCTCTTGTGAACAGCAATCTCAAAAGGTTTGAGTGTTTTTTATAAGTGTGGGTCACCACCACCTTAAATCTCTTTGATTGATTGGACTTTAGGTTTACAAACTCCTGACTCCAGTTAGCTCTTTTTGGAGTCATTGGCCTAAGGGTTCACTTACTTTTTCCAGTTGCACTGTGAATGTTTAATGTTTAAATCTTTGTGTAATATTAGGTTAAGCACATTGTGTTTATCTATGCTTGTGACATACACTTCAGTTCACATTTTATGTCCAATTAATGCAGAAAAATAGGTAATTTCAAAGGGTGCACATACTTGTTCTTGCCTCTGTATGGCTTAGGTAAACCACAAAGGGGTTATCAAAAAAGATCAAGGCTGTTTGTAAACGACCCAGTGATGTTTTGCATATTCTGCATACTATCTCCTGTACAGTGGGAATAGACCTACACACATGACCTGCATATGCTCAGTACTAGACTGTGGCCAAGACTGGAATTTTCAGATTTCAAGACTTTGGAAAGTGTTTTTGAAAAGCAAGATTTTTGCATGTGGAAAATGCTTGCAAACAGTTTGCATGGAGGGCAAAAACTTGGGATGGTCACCACTAGTAGAAGGAAACCAATCAGCATACTTGGCAAAGGACAGCATAACATCTGAATTTATAGTGATGAAATGTTAATGATGCAGAAAGACTGCTTTAAGTGTAGATTAAATTGTGGCCACCATATGCCCTCCTGTGGACAAAGATGATTAATAAGTAATTATGGCCAGTGTGTGGAGTACGTCTTTGACATCTTAGTTCAACAAAGCTAGTAGTTTGGATAAAGAGACCAGAAAAAGGTCATACCAGGTCATACCAGTTACATTTTATACAGTTACAATTTTTAGATTTTTTTCAACAGTCTACACCACTTCATTCAAGAGTTTTATGTCATTGCACAGTAAAACAGATGGTTACACTGTACAATGAAATATTTACTTTGCTGCTAGTCCTCCTTCCACACCAGAAAATTAAAAAGTGAAAAGTGAAAATAACAGCTTAGACCAGATGTGCCACACTGCAGAGCGAAGCTCCATGGTAGGCTCATGAGTTTCGGTGTCAAGTCTGCACCACAAAACAATTTCACAAGAAAACACAGAAAATACACTGTAGATGGTCAAATCCGCTTCTAATGCTTGCTGACTCTTCTGATTTTCCTGACCCTCTCCTGCTGTTATCCCGGGTTTGCATTTCCCCTGATTTTTTCCCACATGACATTTCAGAATGTGCCCATCCACTGTATTTGTTAGACATAGTATCACAGGATCTCGAACGGTCAACAGAATACATTAGAAACTACAGCCAGCATGGTTTCCTTATAGGCAGGTCTCTCTTCCATCTTCATTGAAAACATGTTTTCATCAGACAAAACAGCTTTATGTCTAGAGCTACAAAGAAGTCATGCTAATGACCAAGTCCATGAGAACTATGCAGACTCAACCATTAGATTAGGGTGATTACTTAAGCTACTCCACACATGACTACGTTTACATCCACACCATATTCCGATTTGTGTCAATATTCTGTTTAAGGTAATATTCCGAATAAGGTGTTTATATTCGCTGCAGCAACTGGAATATTCCGTTTACATATTACTTGGCATATTTCTGTGTTTCGGCGTATTCCACGCTCTTATTTAATGCAACACTCAACCTGTGGGGGGCAGCAATACACCTATAGGCGTCTGGTCTGCTGGAAATAAAGAAGAAGAAGAAGAAGAAGAAGTCGCTATTTCTGTGTTTTCTCCCATCGATATACTCCATGATATTTAAGTCTTTCATTAGCTGAAGGCAAACTGCAGTCTCCTCCTCATTCCAAAAATGCTGGCTCTTGCTGCTTTTCGCCATGTTGTTCTCCCCGCTTGCAGTAACCATAACAACGAAGACGCCACAGGATTCCTTGTGAATCGAGCATGCACAGACGTAACTGAATATTCCAGTACGGGGCATTTTCCGATTAAGGTGTTTACATGGCACAATATTCTGATTAAAACAGGCATATGCCAGGGGTCTTATTCGGAATATTCTCCAACCGGAATATGACCTTAATCGGGTTCGGTACATGTTTACATGAGTGGTGCGCAACCGGAATATTGCGGATATTCTGAATAATACAGGAATATGGTGTGCATGTAAACGTGCTCAGAGAGGGAAAGAGAGAGAATGAGAGAACCCAAATTGATCTGTGGGTAGTGTAAACGTCTGCCATTCTCTCCCTGGTAGCTTTATCCACAAAACAGTGTCATCATGACATACAAGCTGTACCCGACTCACAATTTCCATATTGCAATATGATGAATCAATGCCCCCCACCCCCTGCCACCAACGCACGCACGCACGTACGCACACACAGAGTAAGGAAAGGTATCTTAGAGCAGGTTTACAATCCAAAACAATAGCATCAATGCTTGTTTAGTTGAATCAAATAGAACCTTAGCTCTGATGTGATTGATGAATGCTTTGTTAATGTGTCTTTCCAGTTTTTAAGACAATTACCACCATTAATGTGTAACCAATAGACAGATTTGCAGACATAGCATTTGTAGACGCCTGTGTGTTAGGGATCGACTGATATTGATTTTTCAGAATCAGTACCAATTATTAGTAATCAAGGATATTGAAACAATATTCAGGGCCAATATTATTTTGTGGGACATTTGAGTTGCAGTGCCAAAGTTTACAGAATTGGAAATATGAACACAAACCTTACTTTGAATTAGCAAATGTATCTACTGCTCTGACAGTATCCATGCTGTTGTCTTCTCCAGAATGGGAATTAGCTTTCATTTGGATTCAGTATATTTCAGTACATACACCAAAATGATTTGGTCACTGATCCAGTCACTAGTTTGTCCTGGATGAGAGTTTTGCCGCTCCTTAACACCAAGTCACTCAGTGAGCAATTAACCAGCCTAAACTGCAACCTGAGCATAGTAAAACTTATCAATAGTGCATTCTTTCACTGAATGGGATTGATTCAGTGAAGGAGGCTGATGGGCAGAGAGAGAAACAGAGAGGATGGAGGAGCACATTGCAAGACATAGAACAATGCAAGTTTGACATAGGGCTGTATAGTAATACTAGTGGTTATAATAGCAGTAATGACAATACTAAAAGTGGTTGCAACAACAGTACTAATCATAATAATAGTAATAGCAACAATTATACCACGTCTGATAATAATAGTAATATTAATAATAATAATAGTGATAATGATAATGATAACTAGAGGATATAAAGTTTCTGAAGAAATGTGCTGTGATGTGCTTGCCACCCTTGCGATCGCCGGGACATGCGCTAAACCGCCAGCTAGGGATGTCCCGATCACGTTTTTTTGCCCCGAGTCCGAGTCCGAGTCATTTGATTTTGAGTATCTGCCGATACTGAGTCCCGATCCGATACTTCTATAAAACCAGGAAGTGATATGTTATTAATGACAGGAGGATGTATCAGTAATTATTTCACCTGAGGGTTGACAGAGTACTTTTTACTGTAACAATATGTTAAATTATTATTTGTTTTAACAATGTAAATTACTTATCAAACAGGCCTAACAATTCAGCTACCAATGAATGAGCAGTAGTATGCATGTGATAACATAGATTGAAAAATAAGCCGAAGCGATACCTCTTCTCTGAATAGACAAGCTAAGCCAGTGTGTTGCTTTTAGCCAGCGAAAATATAGCGGAGTGGCACCTCTTCGCTTTGTTTCACAATCTATGTCAGTGCGCTGATGTAGCCTGGGAAGTTTATCTGCCTTTTGGAGTCGGTTTCCGTTTTATTTGGCTAATTCCGCGATTCCGTCCGTGATAGTAGCAGCATATCACCAGAGCCCGTGTACTGTATTAGAGTTTCTCTGATATCACGCGCCTCAGCTTCAAAACAAACTGCTGCGTGCTGCGTGAAATAAACACTCTCTCTCTCTCTCTCTCTGTCTCTCTGTCTCACACATCCGTGATACTCAAAGACACGCGGTGGTTATGTCATGCACAAGCACATGCACAGTCGGGCACGCGAACGTGGATACGACGTAAATCATGCAGTCCTCCTCCCTCCGCAAAATCGTTTAATGTGAACGGCGGCATTGCGCAATCAATAATCAACCGATAATAATAATCAACCAGATCTGGCAGACCTAACCAGGTGGCCACACACAGCGTGTGGTGCTGGCCAGCATCACTGGCCATCACTGGCCAGTGATGTTTCCAGTCAGGATGCTTTCAATCGCTCCTTTGTAGAAGTTGACAAGAACTTAAGAAATACAGCCGTTTCTGAGCTTTTTTTTTTAACCAGGGCAGAGATATGTAAAGTCCATGACAGGTTCTCTGTAATGTTGATTCCCAGGAACATAAAACTGCTCACTTGCTCCGCCTCAGCTCCATTGATGTAGACAGGGTTTTGTGTCTTTGCCTCCTTTTTTTGAAAATCAACTATCAGCTCTTTGGTTTTGCTGACGTTGAGCAGTAGGTTGTTTTCTGTGCACCATTCTGCAAGATGGTTGATTTCCTCCCAATATGAAAACTCATCATTGTTGGAAGTCCGGCCAATGATGGTGGTGTCATCCGCAAACTTCACAATAGAGTTCTTTCCATGTCGGGGGTTGCAGTCATGGGTGTACAGCGTGAACAGGAGGGGGCTGAGCACACACCCTGGGGGGCTCCGGTGTTGAGCACTAGAGTGGAGGAGGAGAGACTGCCAATCCGAACTGACTGGGGTCTGTTTGTGAGGAAGTCCAGTATCCAGTTGCAGAGTGTGTACTGATGCTCAGTTTTCCAATCAGCTTCATGGGGGAGATTGTGTTAAAAGCTGAGCTGAAATCAACAAACAGCATTCTGATGTAGGAGTTGCTTTTCTCAAGGTGAGTGAAGACTGAGTGGAGAGCAGTGGAGATGGCATCCTCTGTGAATCTGTTGGTTCTGAATGCAAACTGCAGAGGGTACAGACTGGCAGGGATGTTGTTCTTTATGTGTTTGAAGCAGGTGGGAACACTCTCCTGTGACAGCGATATGTTGAAAATGTCAGTAATGACATCTACTAGCTGGTTGGCACATGTTTTTAGTACACGGCCAGGGTTGTTATCAGGCCCAGCAGCTTTACTCATTCACTTTCAGCAAGACTTTCCTCACATCCACTGTGAATTCTGATGGTGACCGGTCCTCTGGAGGCGGAGTAGACTTTACAGCTGACTCTCTGTTGAGGAGATCAAAGCGAGCATAAAATGTGTTTAGCTCGTCTGGTAACGTGGCCTCACACATGATGGGAGCGCTCCTGCTTTTGTAGCCTGTTACACTTTCAACCGCCTGCCACAGGTCTTTGTTGTTGTTGGTGTTGAGGTCTCTCTCCTGTCTCTACTGATGCCTTCGCTTTGCCTCCTTGATGCCAGCTTTCAGTTTTGCTCTGGCAGTGTGGTAAGCTTCTTTGTCTCCTGACTTAAAGGCAGCTTTTTTGGCTCTACATAGAGCTCTCACCTCTCCATTCATCCAGGCTTTCTCATTGGGGAATGATCTAACTGACCTTATTTTTACCACATCATCATGTGCTGATGTATGATGTCACTGATGATGTGTATTCTTCAAGGTCGATATGGTTCTCCTGGGTAGCAGCATCTTTGAACATCTGCCAGTCTGTGCATTCAAAACAGTCCTGTAGAGCTGCTGTAGCTTCATCTGTCCACACTTTAACTGTTTTTACAGTTGGTTTGACCCCTTTTGTCAGCTGGATGTAGGTAGGCAGGAGAAGCAAGGAGATGTGGTCTGACTGGCCAAAATGAGCACGAGGGAGGGCTCCGTAGCTTCCAGGAACATTGGTGAAGACATGGTCCAGTGTGTTGTTTCCTCTGGTGGAGATGTGGACATGCTGGTGGAATCTAGGCAAAACAGTTCTGAGGTTGACAGTTGATTAAAATCCCCAGCAACAATAATAACAGCATCTGGCTGTTTTGTCATGTGACTGCTTATGACCTCATACAAATCCAATTCATAAAAACTCAACGTCCGGTGAACATTTTCCGTCCACTCTGACTGCACCCGTGCACCAAGCATCATTGATGTGCACACAGAGTCCGCCCCCTCTCGTCTTACCTGAGTCTTGTGATCTGTCAGCCCGGAACAAGGTCCGTCCGTCCAGTGCTAAAGCCTCATCCGGTATGTTGTCATGGAGCCACGTCTCTGTGAGGATGAGAGCACCGCAGTTTCTGGTTTCTCTTTGCTGAGTCAGCCTGAGTCTTGATCCCATCCATTTTATTGTCCTGCGACCGACATTTGCCAGGAGTAGGCGGGGTAGTGGAACAGCCTAGGGTCCAAGCCTTCTTAGCTTAAGTATTATTCCGTCTCGTTTCTCTCTCTTCCTTGGTTGACCGCACCGCTTGCGATGACGACTGGTCCGAATGTTTTGATTGTCGGATCTTGAGATGCTGAGAGCAGAGATCGTCTCAAGGTCCGCTGCACTTCATCCAGTCATTGCACTTCCTCTTCTGATATTGATGAGTTTATTACTGTCATAAGTAATACACTCATAAGTAATACGATTCTCAGTAATAAAAATGAGAGAATCGCTCCTTTTTATGCTAAAATTGAGGGAGCCACCAGCTGCTGCATGTATATGCGCCGCCGTTGCCATGGTAATGATGATGATAATGATAATAATAAGAAGAAGAAGAAGAACAATGATAGCAAGAGTAGTAATAACTAGACTTTATAAAGTTTCTGAAGAAACTTTGATGTGCTTGCCTTGCGACCGCCTGGACATGCGCTAAATCACCAGCCCTATGCTGTTTGTGGGTTGTGTAGTGTTGTCGCTCTTGCCCAGACGGGGAGTTGAACCCTGGTCTCCTGCATGGCAGGCAGAGACACTATGCACTGTGCCACTTGGGCTTGTGTGGGCAGAGGCAGAAATGAGGCTTTATGAAGCACACAGCATGAGTGACAGTGGTGCTTGGGAGAAAATCGCCTAAAACTAGTGGTTAAACAGCTGCTTTTTTCTTAATGATAGTAAGTCCGAGCAGAAAATAAAATGTACCATGAGAAAGGCAAGGCTTTGGGCTTTCAAACAGTGTCAAAATTATTTTCCAACACCCAAAAATGCCCACCCTGGAACGAGTTGAAAAAGTCTGTGAGAACACAGCATGAGTAACAGTGGCACTTGGGAGAAAATCGCCTGAAAGTAGTGGTCAAACAGCTGCTTTTTTCTCAATGATAGTAAGTCCAAGCAGCAAATAAAATGTACCATGAGAAAGGCAAGGCTTTGGGCTTTCAAACTGTGTCAAAATTATTTTCCAACTCCCAATAATGCCCACCCTGGAGCGAGTTAAAAATGTTTGTGAGCACACAGCATGAGTAACAGTGGCACTTGGCAGAAAATCGCCTAAAAGTAGTGGTCAAACTACTGCTTTTTTCTGAATGACAGTAAGTCCGAGCAGAAAATAAAATGTACCATGAGAAAGGCAAGGCTTTGGGCTTTCAAACTGTGTCAAAATTATTTTCCAACTCCCAAAAATGCCCACCCTGGAGCGAGTTGAAAAAGTGTGTGCTTCTGCTTCTCTCCCGAGACTTTGCATTCCAGATATAATGGGAGTGTATGTGGGAGAGAGCTGGCACTCCTGCCTCGTTAAGGGTCACACTTTAAAAAGTTGAAGCTACTTTGCTTTTGTATTTACATTTTTCAAAGCACAACTATTTTTCCTACAATTTCTCTACAGCTCCATAGGCTGAAATACTTGTTGAAAAGCAACAGAGAAAGGGAGAGGGGAGAGGAGAGAGCACAAATTCATTTGCACTTTACTTTCCAGCTGAAGTTGTGCATCTTCCTGGGTAATGAGTTGAACATGAAACTCAACTGGATGTTTCGGTGCATTTGTTGTTTATCACTGTGTCCCCTGCATCCTTTTAGATTTTAATGTGTCAGGGATGCATCATCACTGGGATTGTTTCATAAACTTCTTTGTGGTGGACTTAGAACTTTAATCCCATGCACTTGCACAACTGAGATGTATGTACAACTAGGGATGCACCGATACCACTTTTTTTCAAACCGATACGATACCGATACTTCGATCTGTGTACTTGCCGATACCGAGTACCGATGCCAATACTTCTGCCACAACAAAAAACCCCACAAATGATTGGGCAAAATGCAATGAATTGGAATTTTTATTTTCTTCTCTGCAACATATATCTGCAAATAATTATATTACATAAAATAAATAAATAAATAAAAATGACTGTAAAACTAACATTTCAATTGAAAATAAACATTTTCTGTGAAATTATTGCAGTTTCTGCATTTGAATCAAACAAAATGTCAATAAACTATTTCGCATTGTCTTCAGCTTTTAGACTGACAAAACATAAATTAACCTATTGCAGTGTGTCCCCATTTGAATCAAACAAAGTATAAATTAACTATTTGGCACTGTCTTCAGCTTTTAGATTGTCAAAAGACAAACCTATTGCAGTGTCCACATCAACAATCGAACATAACATCAAACTTCAGTCAGCATACAATCGTGTGGTCTCTGAACTAAGCTGTTTTTGAGAAAGTGAGAGGCAGGTTCTTTTTGATGAACAGAATCATCTCTGCATGATCAGCTGTGAGCCTGTTTCTGCTTTCACTCACAATGCGTGACACTGCGCTGAACAACCTTTCACTGTCAACACTAGTGCAAGGTGCTTAAAGGTATCTGCCTGCCGGTTTAGCCAGAGTGGGGAACCGCACTTTATTTACTACCCAGTATTGTAGTGGTTTGTCTTCCCGAGAAATCACAGCCTCTCCAAGATACATCTCTACTTGCACACTAGAACCTACTGCAGCTGTGCCCAGTGATGCTGATGCCTGCTCATGTGAAATTTCATCAGATATGCTGTCTAGACTGCTAGTGGTCTGGTCTGTGCGTGGTTTTCTTGAAGGTGGTTCATTCAAGTCATGATCCTCTTGCTCCTCCACTTCTCCGGGCAACCTCAGCAGCTCAAGTTTCAGCACCTCTTTGGCATTTGCAGCAGTGGTAGCACTCAAGAAAAAACGATTTTTATACCTAAAACAGAGAAAGAAAAAAAAATGGCTGAAGTACTGTACTGCTTGCTGTTTTAGCACACAATTGCACACACAGTTACAGTCACACTCAGTTACACACTCAGTTACACAGAGTCACAGTTACACACAGTCGCACAGTCACAGTTACAGTCATGCTCAGTTACACACAGTCAGTTACACACAGTCACTCAGTTACACACACAGTCACACACAGTCACTCAGTTACACACAGTCACTAAGTTACACACACACAGTCACTCAGTTACACACAGACACTCAGTTACGTACAGAGTCACAGTTACACACAGACTCAGTTACACAGAGTCACAGTTGCACACACAGTCACACTCAGTTACACACAGAGTCACAGTTACACACACACACACACACACAGTCACACACAGACACACTCAGTTACACACAGTCACAGTTACACACAGACACACTCAGTTACACAGAGTCACAGTAACACACACAGACTCACTCAGTTACACAGAGTCACAGTTACACACATAGACACACTCAGTTACACACAGTGTCAGTTACACACACAGACACACTCAGTTACACACACAGACACACTCAGTTACACACAGAGTCACAGTTACACACACACACACACACACACACACACACACAGTCACACACAAACACATTCAGTTACACACAGTGTCACAGTTCCACACACAGACACACTCAGTTACACAGTCACAGTAACACACACAGACTCACTCAGTTACACACAGAGTCACAGTTACACACATAGACACACTCAGTTACACACAGTGTCAGTTACACACACAGACACACTCAGTTACACACAGAGTCACAGTTACACACACACACACACACACACACACACACACAGTCACACACAGACACATTCAGTTACACACACAGATACACTCAGTTACACAGTCACAGTTACACACACAGACACACTCAGTTACACACAGTGTCTCAGTTACACACACAGATACACTCAGTTACACAGTGTCACAGTTACACACACAGACACACTCAATTACACACAGTCACACTCAGTTACAATCACATACAGTCACACAGCTACTGACACACTCACCTGGGATCGAGTAGCGTTGCGATGCTGTAGAGTGGGTTTGCTTCCACATCAGAGAATCGCTTCCTGATAGCTGCAGCCAGGGTTCCCTTCATCGCTTTGATCCCATGGTCTTCGTCAGTCTCCCTTGCTAGAAATCTGTGCAGCACAGTGACTGCTGGAATGACGTCTGCGGCCATGGCATCTGAAGAGCTGACTTTTCGACTTAATTCCTCGAATGGTCCCAGAACAGACAGCACCTTCTCCAGCAGACTCCACTGGTGACCCGTCAGAGTATCAGGGAGTCCGTATTCAGACACAAATATTCCCAGAGCCCGTTTCTGCTCGATCAAGGACTGCATCATATAAAATGTGCTATTCCAGCGGGTTTGTACATCTTGCTGGAGCCGCTTAGCAGGCTGGTTGATCTCCAATTGGATGTCCTCGAGCCGTGAGTTGGCCAGAGCAGAATGTTTAAAATGCCCAACTCTTTTGCGGCCGACTGCCACCGCATCAGCAACACTCCTCTGTGACAGAAGGCCCTCGTGAACCACGAGCTGGAGAATGTGAGCAGTACACGGTAGGCTGGGCAGCTCAGCATCACATAAGGCTTTAATCATATTCCTTGCCTTGTCTCGGACCACTGCATGGACGGACGTCTTCGGAATATTCCAGGTCTGGAGCATGCTATCGAAAGCACCTGCGATGGTCTGGCTGGTGTGCAAGCCCCGGAACGACTTTGCATGCAGTGTGACGTGATGGCGAACGAACTCCTCGTCAATCCACTGTGCCGTTAAACTGATCAGTGACATTGAGCACACACTGCTTGTCCAAATGTCTGTGATAAAACTTAAAGCTGAAGCCGCTTTCTCCAGGTTGCGAACGTGTCTTTTCACATCCTCAAAAAGTTTTGGCACCATAACATCCGTGATATAGGAGCGGCTGGGGATCTCATATCGCGGCTCTAGTGTGCTGAGAAGACGGCGAAATCCTACATTTTCCACAACCGACAGTGGCTGGTCATCCAGAGCGATAAAATGAGTCAGAGCCTCTGTAATTTTAACTGCCCGTGGGTTTTCTCTTAACATTTTTTCTCGCTTTTCCAAAACCTGAGTTAAAGTTGGTTGCTGCAGTTTAGCATTGCCCTTAGCAAACTCGGTATATTCAGGGTAATGATGTATCTTCAAATGTTTTATCAAATTGCTCGTATTGAATGAAGTATTCTCTTTTCCTCCCCTGGAGACTATACCTCGACACAGTTTGCATTCTGCCTTAATTTTGTCGTCGTTGCAGATTTTGAAGTGCGCCCACACTGCTGACATGGTGTTAACCACAGCCACCAGTTTTTTTTTCAACCACCAGTCTCACTCGCTTAACCACGCTGTTTCTGATTAGCTCGACATCTCCCCCTAGCCGCCGATCTAAAGAATATAACTATAATGTAAAGCCACTCTGTCATGGCGGTCTTGGTGCAGAGCAATTGCACGCGCTGGTATCGGTTCTTGGTATCAGTTAACTTTAGCGAGTACGAGTACGAGTATATAACAACAGTATCGGCCCGATACCCGATACCAGTATCGGTATTGGCGCATCCCTATGTACAACCATACATGGCCGCAGCGTGAGTGAACGTGTCTCAAGCTCTAGTCTGTATCACTTATTCATTCGTTTTTTGTAAGCTCTGATTATCCTGATCCACTTATTTTTTTGTTCTAATGGCGCTTTTCCACTAGTACCTACTCGGCTTGACTCGGTTCGACTCTACTCGGTTTGTAAGCTTTTCCATTAGGTGGTAGTACGAGGTAGCAGGCACTATCTTGGGACCTACTCGGCCGGGGTTCCAAGCGAGTTGAGTGACAGAGAGGTTGTCACTGTGTGTTTGTGTGTAAGGGAGGAGCGCTGTGTGTGACTGGCCTATCACACAACGTGGACACAGTCAGCTTCCCAGTGAGGAGTTTCATTCATCACGAGCACAGATATTGACTCATATTACTCGTATAATACTCTTACTCGTCAAAAGTTCTTTATCCGTACTGGATACTCGTTCAGCCGAGTATACAGCTCAACCCAATATATTATTGGATCCACCTACCATCAAACCTAAGTTTAATCTATGACAGCATGATAATTGTTTTTCTGCTAATAGACTGGACAGTATTAAGGGATTAAAAATTACTAGTGAATATTAGGAGTCTACGTCCTAAAATGACCGTACTTAGGCCATGGGTTGCCTTGCATAAGCCTAATATAATTACAGTTTCTGAGACATCGCTTTCTAGTAATAGCTCAGATAATGAAATAAGTCTAACTAATGTTTTATATAGATCTCATAGAGGCTCTAGAGGTGGAGGTGTGACTATATATGTTTCCTCTGATCTTGTATCTGAGTTAATAATACCCACAGTTGAGCCTATTTATTTTGAAGGCATCTTTGTTAAGATAACTTTTCATGAAATTAAATATTTAACTATCGGTATATAGGCCACCCTCCTCACCTGTTGAAGCTTTTAATTGTATGATCTCTACTATCAACTCTATCACCCTGCAGAAATGAAATTGTTTTATTAGGTGATTCCAACAAAAACTGGTCAGATAAACCATCCTAAAAACAAAGAGATATCTTTAATAATCTAAATCTTAACTGATTAATTAATGAACCTACCCGCATCACCCCTACAACTTAAACATTGCTAGATGGGATTCTTGTGTCACATCCAAATAGAGTATTAAGATCAGGTGTCATGTCTGCCAGTTTCAGTGATCACTCAGTGATATTCTGTGTATGGAAAATTAAATTACTTAAATCACCACCTAGATTAATAAAAATTTGACAATATAAGAAATGGAATGTAAATTCGTTTACTGATGATTGACACCTGAGATATTGACACCTGAAAATGGAGGAAAAATAAGGACGCGTGAAAATTGCACCAAAATTGACACATACTCCCCTCACTAAATTGGCCATATCTCAAAAAGTATCCATCCGAGCAAACTAAAATTTTAATACCATTTGGTGAAATAACGTGGAATGACCCAATAGTGACTTGGGGCTTCGCCCTCTATAGCTTTGCTATAGTTGGGACAATAGTGACTCGGTGCTGCATGGAGGCACTAATAAGAAACACACAGGATAACAATAGTGACTCGGAGCTTCGCCATCTATAGCTTTGCTATAGTTGGGACAATAGGGAAAATAATATTTTCCCTCCCTATAGCCAAGCTGTAGGGACCTTTTGAGCTTGGGATTGCGCTGCGGGATGCCAATTTCACTGGACTTTCATTGCTGCCAGGACATTCCGGAGGACGCTGAGGCTGCAGGGCCGGCGCGTTGACACGGCTGAAAGGACAGCCCTTTGGGCCGCCGCCTCCCAGCTTTTTCCAGCGCCAGGTCCATGGCGAACACGGGATGACGAACTGTGCTTGCACATCCAACAAGTGTTTCCGTGACTGTTGCATTTTTTCTGATATCAGAGACATGGCTGCAGCCATCTATTACTGGACTTGGCTATTCAACTAGCAAGATGCATGATGTTTTCTATTCTCCCCTGCACCGAAAGGACTGAGCCCTAATTTCGTTGCATTATTATACGTATATGCTTGTGCAATGACAATAAAATCTATCTATCTATCTATCTATCTATAAAGCTATACAGTAGTGACTCGGTGCTACCCCGAGGCACTAACTAGCTGCCCATATTATCATGTATCCACTTGCTGACTTATTTAACCTTTCTCTGTCTACCTGTGAGCTTCCTGCTGTTTTTAAATATGCTCGTATCACTCCACTCCACAGAGGTGATGTGCTAGATCTTAATAATTATAGGCCTATATCTATTATTTGTTCTGTTGCCAAGGTCTTTGAAAAATTAATTTACAATCAGCTTTCACACTGTCTTAATAGTAATATATTATCATATCAATCAGGTTTTAGGCTCAACCATTCCACAACAACAACTTTACTTAAATTCACTAACGATGTCTATTCTGCTGCAGGTATTGGACAACTCACTGCTGCAATTTTTATTGATTTAACTAAAGCGTTTGATCTTATTGACAGATATCTTCTCTTAGATAAATTCCATGCTATTGACCTTTCTCAAAATGTGATCAGGTGGTTCAACTCATACCTTCATAATAGAAAACAGTGTGTTGTGTCACATGGTAATAAATCATATATGGCAATTCAGCAAAGAGGCGTGCCCCAGGGCTCAACATCGGGACCCCTTCTTTTTTCTATATGTGAATGATCTACTATCAATTTTTAAACATTGTTCTACCCAGCTTTATGCTGATGACACCGTCATCTAGACGTCCAAACAAGTCTTATCACAAATGTAATTGTCTCTTCAGTCGGATTTCAACATCCTGCAAAATTGGCTTTTACACAACAAATTATTGCTTAACAAATCAAAGTCTTTTATTATGATTTTTGGTACCAGACCAAAACTTAAGTCCATATCCGGTTCTTGCACAATAACCAGTAATGACGGCACTCATCTGCATAAAATTGATAAAATAAAATATTTTCGTGCATGGCTTGACCAAGAACTTTCTTTCCAATCTTATATATAATTAGTAGGACTAAATGTCTTCTATAGATCCAGAAATTGTTTTACCCTCAGTGTTCGTAAGAGACTTTCTTTGCAACTTGTACCTCCAGTGTTTGACTACTGTGATGTGGTTTATCAAAACACTTCCAAAACGATCCTTGCTCCATTTAACACAGCATATAATAGACTCTGCAGATTTGTCCTAGGATCTCCTTTTTATACCCATCATCGTACAATGTATGACACTCTACAATGGCCACCCCTGACACTAAGAAGACATATACACTGGCTTCAACATATATTTAAATGCTTTTATATCAGCAGGGCTTGACGGACATGCTGGTATTTTTATTTTTATTTTATTTTATTTTTTGTGGCAACAAGTTGGCATAAGTTAGCATTTAACGATTAATCTTCTGATTTTCAGTGAAGCACATGGGTAGATCCACCAATAGTATAGTGTTATCAAACTTAGCAGGAGGAGAGCAGAGGAGAATCACACTTGTACCCCCGGAAGTGAAATAAATAATTCATGTCATGTCAGCTCCAGCCGCCTGAACAGGTGAAAATATGGCGTTTTTTTTTTTTTTTTTTTTTTAATGCACGATGCGACAGCCTGAGTGACAAAGTTAGTTAGTAACCCACGTTAGTTAGTAACCCTAACCACCAGTGCCAAAGATGAGTGTGTTTGCACTCCTCGGTCCAAGTCACATGGACACCCACACGGGCGTTTAAAGCACTACTGCCGCTGTTAATCACGACCAGAGCCTATTCTATTAATATAAATGGGTTAATGAGTACAAATCTGAAGAATATTGAGCAACTTATTTATATTGTCCCTACTCCCCACCCTCCAAAATGTTTGTGTACTCCCCAAATTTTTGGGGGGGGGAATTTTACCCTCTTTATCTCAAACAATATGTAGAACTTCATACTTCAACTTATCAGACCAGACATTCTGTTGAGGTGTATTTTTCTGCTCCTGATGTTGACAAGGCAGTTGGTAAACACACATATATGTATATAGCTCCACCTGATTGGAATAATTTACCTGTTAACATTAGATCCATTACTGAATTGAAAACGTTCAAATGTGCTTTGTCTTCTTACCTGGAGGTCGACTGTTCTTGCTATCATTAACTCTGTCCTTATTTAAACCCATTATATTGAATATTGTGTTTAGAACAGTTTATACCAGACGGTAGTTGTAGATCCAATTCAAAGCTCTGATTCCCTTTGAAGGTTCTCATTGGTTACTGTATACAAGGATACAAGGAAGTTTATTGGTCATTATACAACAGGTTGTATAATGAAATTAAAAAGTGGTTCCCTCTTGACTGATTAATTGATTGTATAAAAAATAAAATTATTAAACATGGAGGAGTGTAGATGGTGCATTTAGTAGTCTCACAGCCTGTGGGAAGAAGCTGCTCTGTAGTCTGGTGGTTGTCTGATGTTTGTTTATTGTATGTATGTTTAGTTTTGCTTTATATTTGTCTATGTCTAGTGATTGTGGTACTGTATGTATTTTTGTTGGGACCCCCTCAAAAAGGTGGTACACCTCAAGGGGTTTATACTAATAAAGGAAATTTGAAACTAAATGCATTCCAAAAAGTTTTTATTTTATTACAGTGCACTATGTATAAACACAAAAAAGTACCTAAGGACCTATGCAACCCAATTTACCCTCATGGATCAAGACAGTATTTCTGATTCTGAATCTGCATGTTCTTGCTTTTGAGGAACAATGCAGTATCCCTGCATTCAAAAATATGGATTGTGTGAGCAAAAGACACTGTGAGAATGGATCCTTAGACTACTTTAGCAATAAAACTTATAACAACCCGTGTCTTCTCACATATGTACAAAGACATTCACTCACTCAGTGCCTTACTGTATTGTTTCCCTCCAGAATCTTCTGCAGAAGCATCTCATATCATCTCAGCCATCAGTGAGGTTCCTTCAGTACCTGCTCCTCATGACACTGAGGCCGCAGTACTCACAGGTGACAACGTGATCTTTAACCTCTACTTGACACCTCTGTGCACTTAAATACCTTCAGGCCTTTAGTTCAATTATTTTTTTTTCTGAGAGTTGGATTCTCTACACTGCCACTGTAATTCACAGCATGCCAGCTCCCCTGTCATTAATCTTCACTTTTTCTTTCTTAATTGCATGTGACTAATTTTAACTTAGCTTCATGTTTGGACTTGCAGCGATGTTTGAATGGTTTATTATGTGCTTGCCTTGAAAAGGCAACACATCTTATTACCTTGCATACTAATTATTAGTGGGCAAGCTGCAGCTTGCACACTCATGTTATTCCTACTATTTCTTTATTTCTTTATTTCTTGTGGTCACACACTTTTTCAACTGGCCCCAGGGTGGGCATTTTTGGGAGTTGGAAAATAATTTGGACACCGTTTGAAAGCCCAAAGCCTTGCCTTTCTCATGATACATTTTATTTTCTGCTCGGAAACCGCGCGCCGCGGTTACGCTTCCAGCTTGCCCACGCAGTTTCCCCAGAAACTGCACAATCCTCTAGTTAGTGGGCAAGCTGCAGCTTGCACACTCATGTTATTCCTACTATTTCTTTATTTATTTATTTCTTTATTTTTTCTTTATTTCTTTATTTCTTTATTTATAGGTCCGTTTTTTTGGACCGTAACTCCTCCTACAGCTTTCATTTTTGGCCCACACAATGAATTGGGAAAATGTGCGGCCCGATTGGGAATAGTGTGCTATTACTTTTCTAAGGAATCCAACTTACGGAATTCCCAAAATTCCCATTTTCCTGAAAATTTCGGCCATAGGAAATGAATGGCCAAAACTTTGGAAGGCTCCAGGGCCCACAGCTTTGGACCTGCGTCCACGCACCAAATACGAAAAACGTGCGTCTTATTGAGAAGAAGCAGGGTTTTGATTTTCAGACCGATCCGACATTCCGTTTTTCCGCAATTCCGGTTTGAAGTTGGAATTCCAGACACAATACACACTAATGGAGTTGAGCTAGAGTGGCATTCTTGGCATTCCTGAGCGGCTAGAGTGGAGCAGCCCTGAAAATTCGCCTAAAACTTTTGTCTTTAACTTGCTCTCCTGGCCACAATTTTCACTCCACATGCATAAATTTGGCATCAAATTGTAGGAAAAATAGTTGTGCTTTGAAAAATGTAAATACAAAAGCAAAGTAGCTTCAACTTTTTAAACTGTGACCCTTAACGAGGCAGGAGTGCAAGCTCTCTCCCCCATAGACTCCCATTATATCTGAAATGCAAAGTCTCGGGAGAGAAGCAGAAACACACACGTTTTCAACTTGCCGTTTCTCGGGCATTTTTGGGAGTTGGAAAATAATTTTGACACCGTTTGAAAGCCCAAAGCGTTACCTTTCTCATGATACGTTTTATTTTCTGCTCGGAAACCGCGCGCCGCGGTTACGCTTCCAGCTTGCCCACGCAGTTTCCCCAGAAACTGCACAATCCTCTAGTTAGTGGGCAAGCTGCAGCTTGCACACTTATGTTATTCCTACTATTTCTTTATTTCTTTATTTCTTTATTAGTGGGCAAGCTGCAGCTTGCACACTTATGTTATTCCTACTATTTCTTTATTAGTGGGCAAGCTGCAGCTTGCACACTTATGTTATTCCTACTATTTCTTACTTTATTTCTTTCTTTCTTTCTTTCTTTATTTATTATTCCGTACGTTTTTTGGACCGTAACTCCTCCTACAGCTTTCGTTTTAGGCCCACATAATGAATTGGGAAAATGTGCGGCCCGATTGGGAATAGTGTGCTATTACTTTTCTAAGGAATCCGACTTACGGAATTCCCAAAATTCCCATTTTCCTGAAAATTTCGGCCATAGGAAATGAATGGCCAAAACTTTGGAAGGCTCCAGGGCCCACAGCTTTGGACCTGCGTCCACGCACCAAATATGAAAAACGTGCGTCTAATTGAGAAGAAGCAGGGTTTCGATTTTCAGACCGATCCGACATTCCGTTTTTCCGCAATTCCGGTTTGAAGTTGGAATTCCAGACGCAATACACACTAATGGAGTTGAGCTAGAGTGGCATTCTTGGCATTCCTGAGCGGCTAGAGTGGAGCAGCCCTGAAAATTCGCCTAAAACTTTTGTCTTTAACTTGCTCTCCTGGCCACAATTTTCACTCCACATGCATAAATTTGGCATCAAATTGTAGGAAAAATAGTTGTGCTTTGAAAAATGTAAATACAAAAGCAAAGTAGCTTCAACTTTTTAAACTGTGACCCTTAACGAGGCAGGAGTGCCAGCTCTCTCCCCCATAGACTCCCATTATATCTGAAATGCGAAGTCTCGGGAGAGAAGCAGAAACACACACGTTTTCAACTCGCCGTTTCTCGGGCATTTTTGGGAGTTGGAAAATAATTTTGACACCGTTTGAAAGCCCAAAGCGTTACCTTTCTCATGATACGTTTTATTTTCTGCTCGGAAACCGCGCGCCGCGGTTACGCTTCCAGCTTGCCCACGCAGTTTCCCCAGAAACTGCACAATCCTCTAGTTTCTTTATTTCTTTATTTCTTTCTTTATTTATTATTCCGTACGTTTTTTGGACCGTAACTCCTCCTACAGCTTTCATTTTAGGCCCACACAATGAATTGGGAAAATGTGCGTCCCGATTGGGAATAGTGTGCTATTACTTTTCTAAGGAATCCGACTTACGGAATTCCCAAAATTCCCATTTTCCTGAAAATTTCGGCCATAGGAAATGAATGGCCAAAACTTTGGAAGGCTCCAGGGCCCACAGCTTTGGACCTGCGTCCACGCACCAAATACGAAAAACGTGTGTCTTATTGAGAAGAAGCAGGGTTTCGATTTTCAGACCGATCCGACATTCCGTTTTTCCGCAATTCCAGTTTGAAGTTGGAATTCCAGACGCAATACACACTAATGGAGTTGAGCTAGAGTGGCATTCTTGGCATTCCTGAGCGGCTAGAGTGGAGCAGCCCTGAAAATTCGCCTAAAACTTTTGTCTTTAACTTGCTCTCCTGGCCACAATTTTCACTCCACATGCATAATTTTTTGGAAAGTAGTAGGAAAACTAGTTCTGCTTTGAAAAATGCAAATACAAAAGCAAAGTATCTTCAACTTTTTAAACTGTGACCCTTAACGAGGCAGGAGTGCCAGCTCTCTCCCCCATAGACTCCCATTATATCTGGAATGCAAAGTCTTGGGAGAGAAGCAGGAACACACACGTTTTCAACTCGCCGTTTCTCTGGCATTTTTTGGAGTTGGAAAATAATTTTGACACCGTTTGAAAGCCCAAAGCCTTGCCTTTCTCATGATACGTTTTATTTTCTGCTCGGAAACCGTGCGCCGCGGTTACGCTTCCAGCTTGCCCACGCAGTTTCCCCAGAAACTGCACAATCCTCTAGTTTATTTCTTTATTTATTATTCCGTACGTTTTTTGGCGCGCTACTCCTCCTACAGCTTTCGTTTTAGCCCCACACAATGAATTGGGAAAATGTGCGGCCCAATTGGGAATAGTGTGCTATTACTTTTCTAAGGAATCCGACTTACGGAATTCCCAAAATTCCCATTTTCCTGAAAATTTCGGCCATAGGAAATGAATGGCCAAAACTTTGGAAGGCTCCAGGGCCCAAAGCTTTGGACCTGCGTCCACGCACCAAATACGAAAAACGTGCGTCTTATTGAGAAGAAGCAGGATTTCGATTTTCAGACCGATCCGACATTCCGTTTTTCCGCAATTCCGGTTTGAAGTTGGAATTCCAGACGCAATACACACTAATGGAGTTGAGCTAGAGTGGCATTCTTGGCATTCCTGAGCGGCTAGAGTGGAGCAGCCCTGAAAATTCGCCTAAAACTTTTGTCTTAAACTTGCTCTCCTGGCCACAATTTTCACTCCACATGCATAAATTTGGCATCAAATTGTAGGAAAAATAGTTGTGCTTTGAAAAATGTAAATACAAAAGCAAAGTAGCTTCAACTTTTTAAACTGTGACCCTTAACGAGGCAGGAGTGCCAGCTCTCTCCCCCATAGACTCCCATTATATCTGGAATGCAAAGTCTCGGGAGAGAAGCAGAAACACACACGTTTTCAACTCGCCGTTTCTCGGGCATTTTTGGGAGTTGGAAAATAATTATGACACCGTGTGAAAGCCCAAAGCGTTACCTTTCTCATGATACGTTTTATTTTCTGCTCGGAAATTGCGCGCCGCGGTTACGCTTCCAGCTTGCCCACGCAGTTTCCCCAGAAACTGCACAATCCTCTAGTTTTTTCTTTCTTTCTTTCTTTATTATTCCGTACATTTTTTGGACCGTAACTCCTCCTACAGCTTTCGTTTTAGGCCCACATAATGAATTGGGAAAATGTGCGGCCCGATTGGGAATAGTGTGCTATTACTTTTCTAAGGAATCCGACTTACGGAATTCCCAAAATTCCCATTTTCCTGAAAATTTCGGCCATAGGAAATGAATGGCCAAAACTTTGCAAGGCTTCAGGGCCCACAGCTTTGGACCTGCGTCCACACACCAAATACGAAAAACGTGCGTCTTATTGAGAAGAAGCAGGGTTTTGATTTTCAGACCGATCCGACATTCCGTTTTTCCGCAATTCCGGTTTGAAGTTGGAATTCCAGACGCAATACACACTAATGGAGTTGAGCTAGAGTGGCATTCTTGGCATTCCTGAGCGGCTAGAGTGGAGCAGCCCTGAAAATTCGGCTAAAACTTTTGTCTTTAACTTGCTCTCCTGGCCACAATTTTCACTCCACATGCATAAATTTGGCATCAAATTGTAGGAAAAATAGTTGTGCTTTGAAAAATGTAAATACAAAAGCAAAGTAGCTTCAACTTTTTAAAGTGTGACCCTTAACGAGGCAGGAGTGCCAGCTCTCTCCCCCATAGACTCCCATTATATCTGGAATGCAAAGTCTCAGGAGAGAAGCAGAAACACACACGTTTTCAACTCGCCGTTTCTCGGGCATTTTTGGGAGTTGGAAAATAATTTTGACACCGTTTGAAAGCCCAAAGCCTTGCCTTTCTTATGGTACAGCATATTTTCTGCTGGGACTTACTATCATTGAGAAAAAAAGCATTTGTTTGACCACTACTTTTAGGTTATTTTTCACAGAAGCAGCACTGTCACTCATGCTGTGTGCTTCATAGAGCCTCATTTCTGGCTCCGCCCACACAAGCCCCAGTGGCACAGTGGATAGTGTCTCTGCCTGCCATGCAGGAGACCAGGGTTCAACTCCCCGCCTGGGCAAGAACGACAACACTACACAGCCCACAAACAGCACAGGGCTGGTGATTTAGCACATGTCCCGGCGGTCGCAAGGCAAGCACATCAAAGTTTCTTCAGAAACTTTATAAAGTCTAGTTTTTAACTTATTGTTGCTTTCTTCAGACTAACTCAAGTTTGATTTTCATCTGTCCTCTCCTGACAGAGCTACAGTTGGTGGCGACCATGTTAACACTGCAGTCCTGCTCTGTTCCCTCTTCTCATATCTGAATTATCCCAACCTTGGCTCTTTTATTAGTGTATTTTTCAAAATGGCATTTTTTATTAACATTCCAGCACAAAGTTAAACCACATCAAACTTTTATTATGTGCTTGCCTTGAAAAGGCAACACATATTACTATTCTGTTTTTTAGATTCTGGACAAACTTCGGTGCGCTACTCCTCCTACAGCTTTGGTTTTAGGCTCACACAATGAATTGGGAAAATGTGCGGCCTGATTGTGAGAAGTGTGCTATTACTTTTATAAGGAATCCGACTTACGGAATTCTCAAAATTCCAATTTTCCCGAAAATTTCGGCCATAGGAAATGAATGGGCAAAACTTCGGAGGGCTCCAGAGCTCAGAGCTTTTGACCTGCGTCCACGCACCAAATGCGAAAAATGTGCATCATGTGGAGAAGAAGCTGCTTGCGAATTTTCAAACCGAGCCGACATTCCGTTTTTTCGCAATTTTGATGAAATACAAAAAACGGCAAAAGGCTCCGCGAGGTACGTAGGAAAATAGAGTGGCATTCCTGAGCGACTAGAGTGAAGCAGCCCTGAAAATTCGCCTACAAATTTTGTCTTTAACTTGCTCTCCTGGCCACAATTTTCACTCCACATGCATAAATTTGGGATCAAATTGTAGGAAAAATAGTTGTGCTTTGAAAAATGTAAATACAAAAGCAAAGTAGCTTCAACTTTTTTAATTGTGACTCTTAACGAGGCGGGAGTGCCAGCTCTCTCCCCCATTCACTCCCATTATATCTGGAATGCAAAGTCGCGGGAGAAAAGCAGAAACACACACTTTTTCAACTCGCTGTATCTCGGGCATTTTCGGGAGTCGGAAAATAATTTCACCACGGCTTAAAAGCCCAAAGCCTTACCTTTGTCATGGTGCAGTCCACGGTTGTTTGACCAGTAGTTTTAGGTGATCTTCTCCCCAGCTCCAGTGTCACTGCTGCTGTGTGCTTCATAGAGACTAATTTCTGGCTCCGCCCACAGCAGCCCCCATAGTCTAGCGGTAGGTGAGGTTGCCTGTAATGCAGGAGAGCAGCGGTTCAAATCCCGGGCTGGGCATGAGCCATGACTTTTCACAACCCACATACAGCATTGGGCTGGCGATTTCGCGTGTAACCCAACGTGCGCAAGGCAAGCACATCAAAGTTTCTTCAGAAACTTTCTATCCTCTAGTTTTAAATTACGGTTGTCGTAGGGTATCATTTTACTGGTGGTGACTTTCTGTCCACTTTCTATAGCTGGAGAGGAATGGAACATTGAGAATGATTTATAAAATTTTGCCAAAATTTCATTATTGTGTCAGCTCAGGAAAATGGATGCTCTCTCTTTGTATTTCCTGTGGAGGAAATTGAATGTTTTTTCCTTGTAGAAAAAATAATTTTTCACAAATTTACAGTGTGAATACCATGTTACCACTGTGGTCAGAATTTTACAAGAGAGATACTGAACAGTTGTTGGAATGGAGGTAAACGTATTGTCTATATTACAAATTTAGAAGTTTTTTTTTTCCAAGAAAAAAACACCATTTAGTGCCTTAAACGACTTAAATGTAACTAAACCTTGCCCTCATTAAAAATGTGCTGGTGTTTGAATATGCAAATCATTCCCATACAACTGCCCTGCATGCACACCGGCTTGTAAGCAGAGCATTGTTCACCATATGTGGAAGTCCCATCGCACGATAATTGTGAACATTGTACCATATTTCATAATCTAACAATGGAAAAACAATCTTTTTCAGGAGATATCTCTGTCAGCAGAGGAATTTGAAAACATCTCTCTAGTGAAAAACTTTGACTTTGACTATACTGACTTCTGTCTATGCAAACATTGAAGGGGACATAAACATAAGAGACAGATTAGATGTCTTTCTTTTTGTGTGTGTGTGTGTGTGGGAGGGGGGGGGGGCGCCACCACTAGGGGGCGCTAAATCTAAAATTCCCTTTTTTCTTGAAAACATCTCCGATTAACACGAAGCTTGGAAAACATTTTATGCAAGAAAAACTTTTTTGTCAGTGATTTCATTAACTTTAAAGCCTGTGATCCTGCTGGCAATCCCTGTCAGCATGATTTTTTTTTTTTTTTTTTTTTTTTTAGTGTGCAGCCTAAACTGTAAAAGTTATTTAGAAGAAATTTTACACACAGGTCCAGCCTGGTTCAGGAATCTCACTCACCAAAATTTACACACATCCATGAACAGGTGATGCTATAATCAAGGTCAACGCATTTTGACCTATAACTGCCAAACTAAGTTGCACATTGAAACGCCTTATGTCCATGTGTTCGGTGGCTTGAAACGAATTTCCCAAAATCCCCAAATTTGCACGACCCATATTTTTGCACTCTGCCTAGGCCGTGACCCCTGGATTCCACTGGTTCTGTTTGTGTTGCATCTGCGTTCCAGAACGGCAGCGGAGCCGATGCGTTTCAATTTTAGTGTATGCTCCTCTACCAGTTGCGACTGCGTTGCATTTCTACTCCGTCCCAGCTCCAGCGATTCGGCGTCTCCACAACCAATATGCTGATCTTCTATTTTTGCCGAATGCTGGAGCATAACACAGAAATTCAGCACAAAGCAGATTGTCCAGGACAGGAAGTTGGGTACAGAAACAAAATAAAATATCTAGTTTGCCTGAAGTAAACAAGTCAGAGGTGTTTCAGAGGCCAATTGACATGCCATGGATGAAGAAGAGCTCATTCTGGAGGTGCAAAACCAAAAAATAATTTATGACCTATTTTTGGTTCTGTTTACATAAACTACATCTTGTTAAATTGCACGATCATGTGTGATTTTATGTAATTACCGTAAGACCTCATCAGTCTCTCAATTCCAGCTGTCCGGCAGAGCCACATCATGCTGCACACAGCAAATGCAGCCAGTGGGTGTTGCCGAACAGCAGAGCACAGAGCCGATACGCAGTGGAGCCATTCTGGAGCTCACACGGATGTAGTGGAATCCTGGGGTTAGTCCGATCCTCACGAAACTTGGTACATAGCAAACCAAAAAGTTATCAGAACAATTTTGAATCTGTGGACACTCAAAGCAAATCGTTGTCAAAATTTTTGATACAACTAAAAATGCGAAAGCTACCCTTTTTGTATGTTTTGGAGAGTAAGTTTTAATTTTGTGTGTCATATTTTAGCAACAGTATGTTCGACCAAACTAGGTTTCCTTTTTTCCCCTACTCCACTGAGGGTCGCTACAAAATTTGGCTACAGTTGGCTCTAAGGTAAGCTAAAAGTAAAAGTTACTATTTCTCGAAAACAAAATGTCCAACTAACAAGAAACTTGGGTGGATCTTTTTTTATGATGTCCTTAGGGCGTTCATCAATTTTGGCACAAATCTTTGCCCTCAATTTGGCAACCCTGGCTGACATGATTCTGCAGCGGGCAGCCAAATCTGTAAGAGTTATTCTGAAGAAATTTCATGTGCTGTTATATTTCAGCAGCAATTAGTCTGATTAATACCAAATTAGGGTCACTAGTTACACATCCAGCTCTGTGGATGTATACTAAATTTGGTGTGAAATGGTGACGCTGTAATTCTAATGTATTTGTATCTCAGGAACAATGCATTCAATTTACCTGTAACTTAAGTCACTAGTTTCCCATACCATACGAGCCTGTGTGCCAATTTTGGCACAAATTGGCCACATGATTGTGCTCTTTCCACAAGAGAAACTTTTTTAAAAAATTGAGATGAGATTAACCCCTAACACGATTAACCCTTATGCTCTGTTTTGCTGTCACCAGCCCCAACAAATATGCTGTTTTTCATAAGCTATGGCGGACTCTTTTGAAGCCACAAGAAAGACACAGGTATCATAGACAATCAACAGACTCTATTGCTACCATGTATGCCATGCTAGGTTGTCAGGAAGGGGGCTAAATATAACTTCAAAGTGAGGCTGAATTGTGGCCTATACGTCCCTATTTAAAATGACCTATTGTGACATGTAATAACAGCTCATTCAGAAAGTATTCAGACCCCTCTCACTTTTTTCACTTCTGCTATGTTGCAGCCTGATGCTACAGCTGTTTAAATTCATTTTTTCTCTCACTAATCTACAATCAGTACCCTCTAATGACAAAGTGAAAACAGAATTTTAGAATTTTTTACAAATTTATTAAAAAGGAAAACTGAAATATCACATTGACATAGGTATTCAGACCCTTTGCAACAACACTTGAAATTTATCTCAGGTGCCTCCAAATTCTCTTTATCATTTCTGAGATGTTTCAACACCTTGATTAATATACCACAGGTGGACACTGAATTGATTTGACATGATTTGGAAAGGCACACAGCTCTCTATAGAAGGCCTCACAGCTGACAATGCATATCAGAGCAAACACCAAGCCCTGAGGTCAAAGGAACTGCCTGCAGAGCTCATAGACAGGATTGTTGAAAGGCACAGATCTGGGGAAGGCTACAAAAAGGTTCTGCTGTACTGAAGGTTCTCAAGAGTACAGTGGCCTCCATAATTCTCAAATGGAAGAAGTTTGGCACAACCAGAGCTGGTTGACAGCCAAACTTGGCAATCGTGGGAGAAGGGCCTTAGTAAGAAAGGTTACCAAGAACCCAATGGTCACTCTGACTGAGCTTCAGAGATCCTTTGTGGTGATGGGACAAAGTTCCAGAAAGACAACCATCACTGGGGCCCTCTATTGATCTGGGCTTCATGGCAGAGTGGTTAGATAGACGCCTCTCCTCAGTGCAAAACACATGAAAGCATCTCTGGTCTGATGAAACCAAGGTTGAACTGTTTGGCCTCAATTGCAAATGTCTGGAGGAAACCAGGCACTGCTCATCACCTACCATCCCAACAGTGAAGCATGGTGGTGGCAGCATCATGCTGTGGGGTTCTTTTCAACAGCAGGGACTGGGAGACTGGTCAGGATTGAGGGAAAGCTGAATGGAGCAAAGTACAGAGATATCCTCAATGAAAACCTGTTCCACATTGCTAAGAACCTCAGACTGGACTGAGCGTTCACCTCCCAACATGACAGTGACCGTAATTACACAGCCAGGACAACACAGGAGTGGCTTAGAGATAACTCTGTGAATGTCCTAGAGTGGCCCAGCCAGAGCCCTTACTTGAACCCTATCGAACATCTCTGGAGAGACCTGAAAATGGCTGTCCACCGACGGTCCTCATCCAACCTGACTGAGCTTGAGGAATGGCAGAAAATCCCCCAATCCAGGTGTGCAAAGCTTGTTGCGTCATACCCAAAAAGACTCAAGGCTGTTATTGCTTCCAAAGGTGCTTCAACTAAGTACTGAGTAAAGGGTCTGAATACTTATGTCAGTGGGATATTTCAGTTTTATCTTTTTAATAAATTAACAAAAATTTCTACAATTCTGTTTTCACTTTGTCATTATCAGGTTCTGAGTGTGGATTAATGAGAGATTAATGAGAAAACAGGTGGCTTGAACCCGGTTAATACCTGCTTGCAGTTCTAGTATCTAAGTTTTTCAGATAAAAGGAATTCTCAAAGGATTCACTTGTGTATCCAGTATATCTTGAATCAAGATAATACTGGTAACTAAAAAAGTGCATTTTCTGCAGAAAGTCTTTGTAATTGCTGAATCAGATACACAAATGTATTACAACTACAGATTAACTGGAGCAAGATGCAGCTCGCTCAATGAAGTGTTTCATGTAGTTGAGAAATGCAGACCAATAGATGAAACTACAACATTACAGAAAAAAATCACTGTATTTAAACTCAGTGAGTCTAGTGTTACTGCTAATAAAATCTCAGTAGTTACTGTAGTCACTTTGTTGACATAAATTGTACTCTTGTATACTGTATAATTAGTGTTACAGAAGTTGTTTAATTGTATGTTTATGTGCATACACCATAGGATAGTGATTTTGAACATAAAACGTTGCATGGGGGGTGCAATATATGGGGGGTGCAATATAGTTGGTACCAATTTTTACCTGACTCAGAATTTTCTCAGTCTTGTGTGTTTTTGTGCATTTTGTTTTTAATGTTGTAATTTGGCATGTAATCGTCTAATATATCTGCTCTTTTTGTGGGGGGAAAATTCCTTTCAGGGCAAGAAAGGTACTCAGACTGAACTGCTCAATATGACAATTTACCTGTCCATTTTATGATGTTCATTTTGAGTTAATACTGTCTAAATTCAAAGGATTGGGGTTTGAGGGATCTGCTGAAAAAAAGAAACAGTAACTGGGTGCGGATAAATGGACAAAACACTAGCTTTCTTTCTGTTTGTTTTGTTGAGTTGACTTCATGTACACTCAATGTACATTCACACATTCAGCTGCAAGACAGTTCATATTGAGTTTATGGGAACATGGACTGCAAAATTTCCATTTTGACAGTGGTGTTAACATAGGAAAATGAATGGTCTTTTGTTGGTAGAAAAATTGTTTCTTCTTAAGATTATTAATTTATCCTGAAATGACACTGTGAGCACCTTGTTGTTACAGTTCAGAAATTTGTAAGACTGATATTCCATGGTCTGAGTGCCCATGTATATACAGCATATCATCATAATTGCAGTGCATTGCAATTGCACAAATTTTTTTGCAGTAATCCCCCTTGCAATCAGAGTCATCATTGCTTGCTGCTATCAACTTCGTTCAAAGCCTCTCTGAAACTACACATTTGACAGATATCCACATTTCAAATCAGTGCCTCCTAAGTTAGCAATGCAGCAACAGAAATAGTTCATTCAATAGTTCACAAGTCCCCGGCGGAGCGCCGCTACGTTAGAGTTTACCCTGGTGGAAGAGGGTCGCTTCCCTACGCCTAAGGGTTGTGGGGGAGTGGGGGTGGGGTGGGGGGACTCTGACTGTTGTCTGTGCTTATGCACCGAACAGCAGCTCAGAGTACTCGGCCTTCTTGGAGACCCTGAATGGAGTTCTACATGGGACTCCAGTAGGGGACTCCGTAGTCCTACTGGGGGATTTCAACGCACACGTGGGCAATGATGGAGACACCTGGAGGGGCGTGATTGGGAGGAACGGCCTCCCTAATCTGAACCCGACTGGTTGTTTGTTATTGGACTTCTGTGCTAGTCATGGATTGTCCATAATGAACACCATGTTCGAACATAGGGATGCTCATAAGTGTATGTGGTACCACATTTCCTTCAGCATTTCCGTCCGGAAATGCTGAAGGCTCTGGGTGTTGAGGGGCTGTCGTGGATGACATGACTCTTCAACATTGCTGGGAAGGTTAGGGCAGTGCCAAAGGAGTGGCAGACCGAGGTGGTGGTTCCCCTGTTTAAATAAGGGGACCAGAGGGTGTGTGCCAATTATAGAGGCATCACACTCCTCAGCCTCCCTGGGAAAGTTTACTCTAAGGTGCTGGAGAGGAGCATTCGACCAATAGTCGAACCTCAGATTGAAGAGGAACAATGCAGTTTTCATCCTGGTGGTGGAACAACCAGATGCCCAAACCACTTGTTGGTTCTGGCATCTGGTAAGAATGCCACCAGGATAACTCCCAAGGGAGGTTTTCCTGGCACGCCCAGCTGGGAGGAGGCCATGGGGCAGGCCTAGGACCAGGTGGAGAGATTATATCTCCACAGTGGCCTGGGAGTGCCTCGGGATCCCCCAGTCAGAGCTGGTTGATGTTGCTGGGGAAAGGGAAGTTTGGGGTCCCCTGCTGAAACTGCTTCCTCCACGACCCGAATCCAGATAAGCGGTTGAGGATGAGATGAGATGAGCTCAGACACAAAGTAATTCAAGTAATCCAATGGGGGACTTTTCCATTATTTTTCCATTTCCTACTGCACTATATTCCCAGTGCATTTATATGAGAATGTGTCTTGTTTTTATTGCCATATTGCAATGTTCAGTAACTATCTGTAAGAAAAGTACATGGGAAAAGAATCATACTAGAAAGTGTTGTGGATGAAAGAATAAAGAAAGAAAATAAAATGGCAACAGTTTGTGATTGCCAACTCAGCAAGTACATAATCATTATCCCCCTCATTAAATGGGGTACATCATGTGCCCATCTCCATTCATTTACTTGTTTGTTCTTTTCAATGTGATCATGAATATGTAATACCGTATTTCACCAATTAATAGCCCGGGCGTTTAATACGCAAAAGGGTCATCCCACATCATTTCACTAATTGGCCCACGCACTTGGGTCTCAAAAAATTCTGAAAAATTCTAATCCTTATGTATCCAATAGGCACACTGTAAAATTTAGTTTGCTCGGATGGATACTTTTTGAGATACGGCCAATTTAGTGAGGGGAGTATGTGTCGATTTTGGTGCAGTTTTCGCGCGTCCTTATTTTTCCTCCATTTTCAGGTGTCAGTATCTCAGGAACTACACCACATAGGAAACTGAAATTTGGTACGATAATACACCTCCACCTACTCTCTCAGAATATATAAAATAAGACATTCCCACATGCAGTTTGGGGCCAATGAAAATGTGACATGAAAACCTTTTTTTGGATTTGGAGAAGCTGCCATCCAGAAACCGATGCATGTATTTGACTAACCATTAATGCTTTTAACAGTCCATGTATGTATCTCAAAGCTCTGAAAAAATCAAGAAGCTGGGGCAAATACAAAGTTGTTTTCTGAAGGCCCAAACATGGTCGACCACAAAACCCGCATAATTTTTTTTTCCATTTTTGAGGTGCTTGGCATGCCTGGCAAGCTGTATTATCATACCAAATTTCAGTTTCCTATGTGGTGTAGTTCCTGAGATACTGACACCTGAAAATGGAGGAAAAATAAGGACGCGTGAAAATTGCACCAAAATCGACACATACTCCCCTCACTAAATTGGCTGTATCTCAAAAAGTATCCATCCGAGCAAACTAAAATTTTACAGTGTGCCTATTGGATACATAAGGAACAACTGGTGAATTTTTCAGAATTTTTTGGGATGTCCTGAAAATTTGGTGAAATGACATGGCACTGATTCTTGGGAATTTGGATAAAACAGGTTTTAATTTTGAAAAAAAAAAAAAAAGTCTTAAATTACAGAATCTGAAGGTATATCATTATAGGCCAAGGTCTTGGCTGTTCAGCAATGTACCGGTGCAACCTCCTCATTTTGCTTTTTTTTCATAAAATAGGTTTATTTCCGGTTATTAGGCTACTTTGTTTTTGTCAACACCGTCACCGTAATGTTTTTTTTTTAATTTGAAAAACATATTTTTGTATTAAAGAGACTATTACTTCAATAACTCAACAGCACCAAAGAGACATATTGTAAGCATATTCACTTAAAACAAATATAACTGCCTCTGACGGTGGTGACACTAATCTGACGGTGGTGACAGTGGCCTCATTAAAACATACATTTCCAAAATTTATTCCACTCAAGTCAATGGCTTCTTGCATAACAACTTTATTTAACTATTTGGTACAAAAAATAACAATCCTGAGCACTGTTATAAGCATTTTTCAGACTTCAGTCATCACCGTCAGACAGAAAACCTGACGGTGGTGACAAAAACCTGCTCTTTCACATGATAAGCATGAGTTGTTCACATTAGCCATCTTGTTTTCGCCCTGTTGCTACCTGCATCAGACCTCTTCTTAAAAAGTATACATTTATTCCATAATCTAATTTCATATTTTTTATACAGAAGTGACGGTGTTGACATGTTATGGTTGTGACAGTAGCAGTGTCCCAAAATATGAAGAGATTTAAGAGAAAATAGCAAACTTCCAGGAGCCTGAGCGGTCTTGAAGCATGCAGTAGAGCTGAAGGTTTGAAAAGGGATCCTCAGCAGGGTTTCCCCCAGAAAACTTGCTAAGCCTGGTGGTCGGGCCGCTGGGGGGGGGTGGGGGTGGGGGGGGGTTGACTAATAATTTAACAACATGTTAAATTATTATTATTTAAAAAATGTAAATTACTTATCAAACACACTTGTGATAACATAGATTGAAAAATAAGCCAGAGTGATACCTCTTCTCTGAATAGACAAGCTAAGCCAGTGCCAACTTAATCAAGTTGAAATTATTATCTCCTATCCGAGGACATCTGGTTTTGTAGGCCATGGGCCAACATATAATCATTAAATTAATAAAAATTAAAAATAAACCTATAAAAGAACCTTACAAATGTGCAAAGGACCCCCTGATTATGCCCTTGATTCTTTTTATTCATTAAAATGTTGTAAATTTCCAGCAGAAATAGCATTTTTCTTAGTGGGACATGATTTATCCAAATTCTCAAGAATCAGTGATGGAATGACCCAAATCAACTTGGACCCCAGGCGTTAAAGAACCAGGCGGCTATTCGCTGCAGGCCTTTATTTATTTTTACACAGACCTGCACCAGGCCATTATTGTGATGACAGTTACTGTCCAACATAATTTTTTAGTACAAAGGTACTGTAAGGCATAAGGTAAACATATTTGTACATACAAACACAGTGCAAACCGCTCGCGCTGCGAGTCGTTCCCTCTGACTCTTCCGTTTTCTGTCAAAATCAGAGTTAGTTGGTTAATTTAAGATTACGGTACACCCTTCTTTCTAACGTTAGCTAGCTCTCTTGTTTTGACAGAAAACGGAAGTGCCGCACAGTTATTGTGCGGGTAACTGTTTACTTCTGCAAAAATAAGTTGAATAGCCTTATTTTGGGTTTACCTCAGTATCATGCAAATAACCGCCCCGGCGGTTATTCGGGTGGGCGTTTAATACACAAAATGGGTGCAGACCCCAGGCGTTTTAAAGAACCAGGTGGTTATTTGTGGCCCGGCGATTAATTGGTGAAATACGGTGTTTAATGGAGCCACAACATGAAATTTGTTTGTTGTTGGGAATACCTACATTTAGTAATGGTAAAGATATATATATAGCACTTAAATGGCTCTTTATTATGTAGTCTTAATTCTGTTTTGTGTTTTTGTGTTTCAGAGGAGTGTAAAGAGTGCCATCACCATGGTGACACACCAGTGCCAGCGATGGTTGAAGCTGTTGACAGTATGACAGAGGGTCCACTGAAAGAGCGTCCTGCAGAAGAAGTGACAGCTAGACTGGCTCAACAAGAGCAGGAGGATCAGGACATACTAGCATGTAGGATGGCAACACACACACTCCCAAGCAAGCACATACTGTACTCATAGTGATGGGCAGGTTGGCCGAAATGACCTGCCTCTATACAGGGAAGGATAAAAACATAATAGGGGTGTCGCTGTCTTGATTAATCAATTGTCGATTTGAATGAATCAATTCGCCAAAAGAAAATTAATAGAATGCATCACACTCTCGGCCTGAATCAGTGTTAATTGCCATGAATGTATTTATTCTTGATTCTTAAAAATAAACACCAAACATCAATTTTGTACTTCAATTAAAGAAGCATAATTATTTACAGCTGTTTCCCCAGTTTTGTAACTTCTAATCCTTACCCCAACCATTAAAAAATGAGCATAAAATAAAGCAGTTTCTGGCCACCAGATGGAACACTGACCTTGTGTTCAAAGACTGCAACCTCAGTGTATTCAACAATGTGGACAGGACTGAGTCAGTGAGTGAGGTAGTCAGTGAGGGACATGCACTGTTCTAGTCTGGTCCCCTAGAGCAAAAAACTGACTATTGAAAAGGTATGTACAGTCATGCAATAGCTAGAAATTTGACTGCCAAATGTTAATTAGGTCTCTTTAAAACAGTAGATCAAAAACAGCCGCCAATCAGAAGGCAGTGTACTAAATTTCACATTGAAACTTGAATTGCTCATAACAAACACCAACCAATCAGAAGGTGCCAATGCCAAACAATTATGTATTTATTTGCACAATAAAAGCAAAACATCACAACAAAAATAAAATAGCAGTAGATTGTGCAGGTGAGATACAGAAAAGCCCTTGGGGCTTATAGGAGAATCTCACCTCAAAATTTGATTACATAACAAAATCAAAAAACAAAAACAAACAAAAACAAAAACAAAAAGAGCAAATATACATTAGATCAGTGCACATATACACTATATTACCAAAAGTATTCGCTCACCCATTCAAATGATCAGAATCAGGTGTCCTAATCACTTGGCCTGGCCACAGGTGTATAAAATCAAGCACTCAGGCATTCAGACTGTGAAACAAGACATTTGTGAAAGAATGGGCCGCTCTCAGGAGCTCAGTGAATTCCAGCGTGGAACTGTCATAGGATGCCACCTGTGCAACAAATCCAGTCGTGAAATTTCCTCGCTCCTAAATATTCCACAGTCAACTGTCAGCTCTATTATAACAAAATGGAAGCGTTTGGGAACAACAGCAACTCAGCCACGAAGTGGTAGGCCACGTAAAGTGACGGAGAGGGGTCAGCGGATGCTGAAGCGCATAGTGCAAAGAGGTCGCCGACTTCTGCACAGTCAATTGCTAGCAGAGCTACAAACTTCATGTGACCTTCAGATTAGCCCAAGTACAGTACGCAGAGAGCTTCATGGAATGGGTTTCCATGGCCGAGCAGCTGCAGCCAAGCCACACATCACAAGTGCAATGCAAAGCGTCGGATGCAATGGTGTAAGCACGCCGCCACTGGCCTCTAGAGCAGTGGAGACGCGTTCTCTGGAGTGATGAATCACGCTTTCCATCTGGCAATCTGAGGGACGAGTCTGGGTTTGGAGGTTGCCAGGAGAACGGTACATTTCAGACTGCATTGTGCCGACTGTGAAATTTGGTGGAGGAGGAATTATGGTGTGGGGTTGTTTTTCAGGAGCTGGGCTTGGGCCCTTAGTTCCAGTGAAAGGAACTTTGAATGCTTCAGGATACCAAAACATTTTGGACAATTCCATGCTCCCAACCTTGTGGGAACAGTTTGGAGCGGGCCCCTTCCTCTTCCAACATGACTGTGCACCAGTGCACAAAGCAAGGTCCATAAAGACATGGATGACAGAGTCTGGTGTGGATGAACTTGACTGGCCTGCACAGAGTCCTGACCTGAACCCGATAGAACACCTTTGGGATGAATTCGAGCGGAGACTGAGAGCCAGGCCTTCTCGACCAACATCAGTGTGTGACCTCACCAATGTGCTTTTGGAAGAATGGTCAAAAATTCCTATAAACACTCTCCTCAACCTTGTGGACAGTCTTCCCAGAAGAGTTGAAGCTGTAATAGCTGCAAAAGGTGGACCGACATCATACTGAACTCTATAGGTTAGGAATGGGATGGCACTTCAGTTCATAGTATGAGTAAAGGCAGGTGAGCGAATACTTTTGGTAATATAGTGTACATTAGATCAGGGGTCACCAATCATGTGCCATGGAGGGCCAAGAGGCTGCAGGTTTTCATTCCAACCAAGATTTCCACCAGGTGATTTCACTGATCACCTCACCTTGTATCAGAAAGGAGGAGCTAATCAGTGAAATCACCTGGTGGAGGTCTTGGTTGGAATGAAAACCTGCAGCCTCTTGGCCCTCCATGGCACATTATTGGTGACCCCTGCATTAGATCAATGCAAATATCAATGCAAATATACATTAGATCAATGCTGTAGAAGTGTGTAAAAAGAGTGTATGGTATGTACATGTGTGAGTGTACATGTTTATGCATGAGTGTGAATACGAGTGTGTGGAAGCAAAATACAACACAAAAACACCTAACCCCAACTACCAAAATAATAAGTTAAAGTTTGGTCCATCAGACATGTCCTTAGTCGATATTTATAGTTCCTTAGAGAGGTAGATTGGAGTGCAACTTGGATGTAACTGCTCCACAGCTGTGCTCCTTTATATCTAATAGAGAATTGACATAATCCAGTAAGGAACATTGGAAGGTGTCAAGATTTAGCATGTCTTGTATTATAATTATGTACATTTGTATTCAATAAACAATAAATTAATATTAATTTTTCCAATGGAAAACTGGGACAGCCGTGGAAAAAATTTTAAGAGATATTGGCACCCCTCCAATTCTTTCAGATAATGCACCTCTTCTCCCTTTTTTTTTTTTTTTGCATTGGTACAGCAGGAAAAAGTAGAGAAAAAAAAGCCAAATGTGATGTCTTTCCACACAGAACCCAAAAAATGGAGTAGACAAAATTATTGGCACATTTTCAAAATTGTAATAATTGGATTTCAAGCATGTGATGCTCTTTAATTAGTATTTAAACTTTCCTGTGGCAAGTAACAGGTGCTGTCAACATAGAAATCACACTTGCAGCCAAGTGGTTGCGGTACTTGTACTTCATGTGTAGGACCTGTCTGAATCACCTTGCTCAACAAGGTATGTTGTCTGCAGGGCAAGAAGGAGCAGCCTTGTTTTCTGCAGAGAGCTGGGTAGCGCATGTTTGACCCACATGCTGCCCTAGTCAGATGTGCCTAAGTTGTCCCTTGAATATTCTTCTTCTTCTTCTTCTTAATACTACTACTTCTACTACTACTAATAATAATAACAATAATAATCATCCTCATCATCATCAGTGGCATAATAGTAACCATGAACAAGTAACCCTCTATAGCTGTGTCAAAGGCTTATGTGCTGACCAGCATTTCTCAAAGGACGAAATAATTGAAATCATTTAATGCAGCCTACTTTTGGTAGCCTGCTTAAACTTAAAGATGCATCAGCTTGGATTCTGTCATGGCATGTAGCCTATGAGCTAGGTTTTGCCTCAGGCACTTTTTTTCAAACTCCAGACATATTGAATAGCCCTTCATTAGTTCACATCTGGCATTAGTTGGCTATGCATCTCCACAGAGTTGTCCAGATCAGGAATTTGAATTTTATGAATGACTTACTGGTATTATTTTTTTCATGCCACGTGTCCGCTGTCCACTATTAATTATCACAATATCACAAATTACTAATATCTATATATCTATATCTATCTATATATCTATAGATATCTATATATCTATATCTATCTATATATCTATATCTATCTATCTATATATCTATATATCTATATATATATATATGTATAGATATTTAGATATATAGATATATAGATAGATATATATATACACTACTCACAAAAAGTTAGGGATATTTGGCTTTCGGGTGAAATTTACAGAAAATGTAAAAGTTCACGCTACAGTGATATTACATCATGAAAGTAGGGCATTTAAGTAGAAGCATACACTGGTGATTTCCTCATCTCAAACAATTTCTTGAAACAAAAGCCAAAAACAGTGGTGGGTATACCACAACAAAAAATGTCAATGTCTCAATAACTTGTCATGTGCCCTTGAGCATCAATTACAGCTTGACAACGACGTCTCATGCTGTTCACAAGTCGACTTATTGTCTGCTGAGGCATGGCATCCCACTCTTCTTGAAGGGCGGTCCTCAGGACATTGAGGTTCTGGGGTACAGAGCTCCGAGCCTCTACACGGCGACTCAGCTGATAGGTTTTCTATGGGATGCAGGTCTGGACAAAGTGCAGGCCACTCCATTTGAGGTACCCCAGTCTCCAGCAGCTGTTCCCTAATGATACGACCTCGATGAGCTGGAGCATTGTCGTCCATGAAGATGAAATTAGGCCTGTGTTGTTCATGCAGGGGCACATTGACTGGATTAATGATGTTATTCAGGTAGTATGGGCTTACTTAATGGTCACTGTACCATTCACAAAGTGTAGGGCAGTTCTGTACTGACTAGACACACCTGCCCACACAGTAACACCACCACCACCAAAGGCTCGTCTGGTGACAACAGTGGCTGATGCATAGCGCTCTCCTTGACGTCTCCAACATCGTTGGCGGCCATCATTTCTGCTCAACATGAATCGGCTTTCATCAGAGAACAGCACTGAGGCCCACTGGTCCCTCGTCCAGCGTAATGCTCCCTGGCCCATGCAAGATGATGACCCCTGTGCCTGGTGGTGTGGTCATGTACCCTTGCAGGTTGTCTAGCACGCAGACCATGCTGATGAAACGGTTTCGAATGTCTGACGTGACACTTGGGTGCCTCTCACCTCCCTTAAACGTGCTGGAGTTGAGTGGCATTCATCATCCAGTTCCGCAGGGCACTGTTCACAATGAAGCGGTCATCAGTGTGGGATGTGGCCAAAGGATGTCCACTTCTATGCCTTTCTGTGACTCTTCCAGTCTCTCTGTATCTCTGTTGCAACCTACTGTTGCAAAAAAGTCAAGTGGTAGACCCAAAAAAATTGGATCCAATTGGCTGTCCGTTCTAGACAGAAATAAGCTTGTCACTGGTGCCAACTGCAGTCCCATAACTATCAGACGGCATCTGCGAGAGAAGGTTTTAAGAACAAAAAAACGTCTTCAAAGCCTTGTCTCCTTCAACGGCACAAAATTGCCCTGGAGTTAGCGCTGAGAGTACCAAACATGGGACATTGAAAGGTGGAAGAAAGTTTTATTCTCTGATGAGAAAAAATTTAACCTTGACAGTCCTGATGGCTTCCCACGTTACTGGCATGACAAGGAGATCCCACCTGAGATGTTTTCTACATGGCACAGTGGAGGGGGCGCCATCATGCTCTGGGGGGCTTTTTCCTTCAGTGGAACAATGGAGCTTCAGGTTGTGCAGAGACATCAAACGGCAGCTGGCTATGTGGAGATGTTGCAGGGGGCATCCCTCATGACTGAAGGCCATCGTCTGTGTGGTAATGACTGAGTTTTTCAACAGGAGTTGCTGCAGTTCACAATGCCCGCCTGACAAAGGACTTAACATCACTCTTTTGAACCATCCTGCGTGTTCCCCTGATCTAAATCCAATTGAGAATATTTGGGGTTGGATGGCAAGGGAAGTTTACAGAAATAGACACCTGTTCCAGACAGTGGATGCCCTCCGTGAAGCCATCTTCACCACTTGGAGCAACATTCCCACTAGCCTCCTGGAAACACTAGCATCATAATACCATGGCAATGGCGGCGCATAAGCATGCAGCAGATGGTGGCTCCCTCAATTTCAGCAAAAAGAGGAGTGATTCTCCCGTTTTTATTGCTGAGAATCGTATCACTTGTGGGTGTATTACTTATGACAGTAATACACTTGTTAATATCAGAAGAGGAAGTGCAAAAATTGCATTGAGTGCCGCGGACCTTGAGACGATATCTGCTCTCAGCATCTCAAGATCCGACAACCAAAACATTCTGACCAGAAGTCATCGCAAGCGGTGTAGTCGACCCAGGAAGAGAGGGAAACAAGCCGGGGTAAGACTTAAGCTAAGAAGGCTTGGACCCAAGGCTGCCCCACTACGCAGCCAGCTCCTTGCAAATGTCCAGTCACAGGAGAATAAAATGGATGAGATAAGGCTCAGGCTGACCCAGCAGGGAGAGATCAGAAACTGCGGTGCTCTCATCCTCACAGAGACGTGGCTTCATATCAGCATACCGGATGAGGCGTTAGCACTGGACGGGCGGAGCCTGTTCCGGGCCGACAGAACACAAGACTCAGGTAAGATGAGAGGGGGCGGACTCTGTGTGTACATCAATGATGCTTGGTGCACAGGTGCAGTCAGAGTGGATGGAAAATGTTCACCTGACATTGAGTTTTTACTGCTGAGATGTCGGCCATGTTACCTGCCTAGAGAACTCACCAGTGTGTTTGTTGCTGTTGTTTACATTCCACCGGATGCAAATTCAAAAAATGCACTCCAGGAATTGTATGAGGTCATCAGCAGTCACATGACAAAACAGCCAGATGCTGTTATTATTGTTGCTGGGGATTTTAATCAAACAGACCTCAGAACTGTTCTGCCAAGATTCCACCAGCACGTCCACATCTCCACCAGAGGAAACAACAAACTGGACCATGTCTACACCAATGTTCCTGGAAGCTACAGAGCCCTCTCTCATCCTCATTTTGGCCAGTCAGACCACATCTCCCTGCTTCTCCTGCCTACCTACATCCAGCTGACAAAAAGGGTCAAACCAACTGCAAAAACAGTTAAAGTGTGGACAGATGAAGTTGCAGCGGCTCTACAGGACTGTTTTGTATGCACAGACTGGCAGATGTTCAAAGATGCTGCTAACCAGGACAACCATATTGACCTTGAAGAATACACATCATCAGTGACATTATACATCAGCAAATGTGCTGATGATGTGGTAAAAATAAGGACAGTTAAATCATTCCCTAATGAGAAAGCCTGGATGAATGGAGAGGTGAGAGCTCTATGTAGAGCCAAAAAAGCTGCCCTTAAGTCAGGTGACAAAGAAGACTACAACACTGCCAGAGCAAAACTGTAAGCTGGCATCAAGGAGGCAAAGCGAAGGCATCAGCAGAGACTGGAGAGAGACCTCAACACCAACAACAGCAAAGACTTGTGGCAGGTGGTCAAAAGTGTTACAGGCTACAAAAGCAGGAGCGCTCCCATCATGTGTGAGGCCACGTTACCAGACGAGCTAAACACATTTTATGCTGGCTTTGACCTCCTAAACAGGGAGTCAGCTGTAAAGTCTACTCCGCCTCCAGAGGACCGGCCACTGTCAGTATCCACAGTGGATGTGAGGAAAGTCCTGCTGAAAGTGAATATGAGTAGAGCTGCTGGGCCTGACAACATCCCTGGCCGTGTACTAAAAACATGTGCCAACCAGCTAGTAGATGTCATTATTGACATTTTCAACATATCGCTGTCACAGGAGAGTGTTCCCACCTGCTTCAAGACAGCCACCATCATCCCTGTGCCTAAAAAGTCTGCAGCGTCTGATCTAAATGACTACATCCCTGTGGCACTCACCGCGATCCTGATGAAGTGCTTTGAGAAACTGGTTCTCCAGCACATAAAGAACAACATCCCTGCCAGTCTGGACCCTCAGCAGTTTGCATTCAGAACCAACAGATGCACAGAGGATGCCATCTCCACTGCTCTCCACTCAGTCTTCACTCACCTTGAGAAAAGCAACACCTACACCAGAATGCTGTTTGTTGATTTCAGCTCAACTTTCACAGTCTCCCCCATGAAGCTGATTGGAAGACTGGACACTCTGGGCATCAGTACCACTCTCTGCAAGTGGATACTGGACTTCAGTCAGTTCGGATTGGCAGTCTCTCCTCCTCCACTCTAGTGCTCAACACCGGACCCCCCCAGGGCTGTGTGCTCAGCCCCCTCTTGTTCACGCTGTACACACACGACTGCAACCCCCGGCATGGAGAGAACTCTATTGTGAAGTTCGCGGATGACACCACCATCATCGGCCAGATCTCTAAAAATGATGAGTTTTCATATCGGGAGGAAATCAACCATCTTGCAGAATAGTGCACAGAAAACAACCTACTGCTCAATGTCAGCAAAACGAAAGAGCTGATAGTTGATTTTAGAAAAAAGGAGGCAAAGACACATAACCCTGTCTACATCAATGGAGGTGAGGTGGAGCAAGTGAGCAGTTTCAAGTTCCTGGGAATCAACATAACAGAGAACCTGTCATGGACTTCTCATATCTCTGCCCTTGTTAAAAAAGCTCAGAAAAAGCTGCATTTCTTAAGGAAACTTCAGAAAGCAAAATTCCCACGCCAAGTTCTTGTCAACTTCTACAAAGGAGCGATTGAAAGCATCCTGACTTGAAACATCACAAACTGACATGGGATGTGCACGGCCCAGGACAGGAAGACCCTGCGACGAGTGATTAAAACTGCCCAAAACATCATTGGTACCCATCTACCAAGCATCAGTGATATCGGGGAGGTGAAGTGCCTGTGCAGAGCCAAAAAGATCCTAAAGACAGCATCCACCCCAGCCACAGCCTGTTCACCCTGCTGCCGTCAGGCAAAAGATACAGAAGCATTCACTGCCGTACCACCAGACTCCAGAGCAGCTTCTTCCCTCAGGCTGTGAGACTACTAAATGCACCATCTGCACTCCTCCATTTTTAATAATTTTATTTTTTATACAATCAATTAATCAGTCAAGAGGGAACCACATTTTAATTTCATTATACAATCTGTTGTATAATGACCAATAAACTTACTTGTATCCTTGTATCAATCCCGTTTTTCATACATCATCACAAAAGCTGCCTTTACACTGTTGTACCTGTCTGAGCTAGGGCTGTCTTTGAGCCAGACGATGGTAATTGCCCAGGGCCTCAAGCCATGAGCACAATAACCATTTGCATTTCTACAATCATTGCGTTGGCTCCGCAGTGTTACCCTAAAACCTGGTGTAAATGTCACTCATCCCACCCATGTCAGCTTCAACTTCAAAGTATCATGCAATATAAACTCTACATTCCTGGCACCAACTACCTACTAGTAACTTAAAGTAGCTACAGTATATTGGAATTACAGTTAGCACCTTCGAGTAACCCATACCACAAGTGGGCTAAGATTTGTTCAGTTGAGTCACTTTTGCCATTTAGCTAGCAAAATAGATGAATGCCAAAGAACTCACCAACTGAGTCTGTTTCCAGGGACATGACCAGACTTCAGACTACGTTATTTATCCTTTAAAAAGGCAATTCAGTTTCACAGTACCCACAAACAGCCTACATCCACCATCACATCAGTGTCAGGAGCAGGCAAACAGTACATGGACAGGGGGGATCCAAGGAGCAAGTGTAAAATTTACAAATAAATACAATAAAATAGATAAATAAATGTATCAGTATAAATAAAAACAACATTCCACACAAGAACCACCAACATACACTTATTCAAGAAAAGAGTTGGTGTTTAGCAGCCTAATAGCAGAGAGTGTAAAGGACATCGAGTGGCAGTTTGTTTTTGCCAGGGGAGCTTTAAAGCAGCGGCCTGAGGACAATACAGTGAATTCACTGGACAGGACATGGTTGGGTAGGCAGACTATGTCTTTTGTTTTCTTTGCCACCTGTTCCTCCCAGATTGACCGCAGGTCTTTCTGCTGGACTCCAAAAATTTTGGAGCAGACTTTGGCAATATTTTTTGAGCTGTTCCTGTCCTTCACTGTTGGCCCATTGTACCAGCACATAAAACCTGCTGTGGTCTGTCAGTTAAAAAGTTTCAAATCAGTGATAAAAGTTGGTCAGGTACATTAAGATCAGAAGCAAGGCATTTGACCAGTAAGTGGGGCTGCATCTTATTAAATGCTGAAGAGAAGTCAGCAAATAAGATTCTAGCAGAGGATTTTTTTTTTTTTGTATACACTGTTTAAAATACAGAGTTTGGCATCATCTACTCTTTTGCCTACTTGGTAGGCAAACTGTGTAAAGGATCAAGTTTAATTTAGACCAGGGAGGCGACTTCATCCTTTAATTTTTTTTCAATGTTCGTCATCACTAGTGATTTAAGAGCAATAGGCGGCCTAAAGTAATTTAATTCCATCGGATTTTTAGATTTTGGAATGGGAATTAAAGCGGATTTTTTCCAGAGAATGGGTAGTTTACAGCTGTCGGTGCATAACTGAAAGAGGTCAGAAAATACTCCACCTAAATGATTGGCACAATAGCGGAGAGTGCGCCCACAGATCCTGTCAGGGCTGGCAGCTGTCTTTATGTTTGTTTTCTTAAATACAGCTGTGACATATTCTTTGGCTATTGTAATGTCATTCTCGGATGCCAAGGATTTCATCAAGTGAGAAGCTTCGGTAAGTCAGCTTCATCCACTCCTTTGACCTTAATGAGTTTGCTGAACTCATGTTCAGCAACCAGGAGGCTGGTTCATAGAAGCCATGATAGAAGCCATACATTTAATTCCACTCCAGGCTGCTCTAAGTACTGTACTGGATTTCGCGGACACAGTGTCACATAATTCATCGATCTCCTGACAGGCATCAAAAAAGCACTGCCAGTCGGTACCCTCAAAGCAAGCCTGTAGAGATGAGATGCTGTCGTCATTCCAGGTCTTAACAGATTTTTCTGTGCATTCAAGGCGCCTGAAGGTGGGCCTCTACACAGGCATCAGGTAGACACTGTTGAGGAACGAAGCTCCCAGGGAAGGCATTGGCATAGGCGCCACTCACTGATCCATAACACAAGTCTAGTGTTGTATTTTTTTGTGTGGTGGCACAAGACACACATTGTTCGTATATCCTCAGGGTTTTGTTTGAGGTGCAATGATTAAAATTGCCGAGAATGAATTTGGGAGCATCTGGGCGTAGTGCATCTAGCTTGTGTGTGACGTCTGCAATCAGCTGAGCAGCGGCGGGGGCGTTAGCCCGTGGGTGAATGTAAACAATAGTAAAAAACAGCTGTTGAAACTCATGGGGCAAGTAATAGGGACGGAGGGAGATTGAGAGGAGTTCAGTATCAGGAGTACATATTTTCTCCTAGATGACAACAGTGTTACAGTACATCTTGTTGATAAAAAAAGCAGACTCCCCCTCCTCGTCTCTTCCTGGTGGTCTCCGGTGAATGGTCCAACCAAACCCACTAAGGTCACGAGTCGCTAAGCCACTTTTCCGTGAAGGCAAGGAGACAAGTTTCCTTTATCTCCCATTTAACTTCTGTCCATGCTTCCAGCTCATCCATCTTGTTCTTGATGGATGGGGGGTTGGACAGCAGGACTATGGTGTCGCTTGTCATGGCTCATAGTCTTGAGCCTCAGGCCTACACTTTGTCCTCTCCCTCTTTTTCTATGGCAATGCTTATCCAGACAGTGACTTGCAAGCAGCTCCTCCAGTGTGCTTGCAGTAACAACTCCGTTTGTTGTAGACCATAGTGATAAAACCAGCTTCCGCCTGAGAGCAACTTGGCTGAGACGGCTGTCAGAGCCGCCATGGAGTCCTTCCACTCCAACTACAAGGAAGTCCATGTAAAGCGTTACTATGCATAAAAGCACTAAAAAGGATAAAAACGGCCCCATAGTCCACATACTTGGATGGTAGACACTCTGACACACTCAATTAAAAAACACCAATCGAACAAATAAAGCCAAATAAAATCACGTAAAAGAGACTGGGTACCGTGGTGGGTTGCACACTGAGAAGCGCCCTGCTGACCATGGTGTCCCTGATGGTCTCTCCACTGACAAGGGGGCTTCGTCCATGTCGTGCCAAAGGCATTTTTTCCTTTCGACAGCACTTTGTGCGTTGTGTGCGTAAACTGCCTTGTGCTGAAACCTGAGTTTTTTCACAGATCTATGCCATTGTGCGTTTGATACCCGCTGCTGCCAGCTGTCTTACTATATAATTCATCATATTCTCATTTCACCAGACACCATTGATTTGTTGTTGGACGTTATCCTCTACCCGGCTGGTGCGCAGAGCCCACATCCTCATTTGACCAATACTGTCGGCTGTTGTCTGCTTTTTGTTCATGTTATTTGTCTAAAAGTGGGTTGGTACAAAATTAGCCACTGCACTGCCACTTATAATTATCAGCTGCACGTCTCCCTAGCCAAAGCCACTCAAGCGATGTCTGCCTATGAATCTTGGCTCCGTCAGTTCTTCTATCAGTACTTTTTCATGTTTTGATGTCATTTATTGTCACGCTGCAGCCTCTCCTGTGTCAGGGCTGAGCACTCAGCGGACAGCAGAGCGCTGAGGCTGTGGTTGAGTGAAAGATAATTATACTTGAGTTGATGACAACTATGTTCATTACTGTAAATATAGCAATAAACCATTCACGAGTAAAAGCCAGTACTTGATCAATACACCTGTTCAACAAGCATAAATGTAGAAAAGTGGTATTTTATTCTATTTTGCCTGCAGTCTCTCATGCATTGCTGCTGACCTTGCACAGCATGCAAGGTCAGCTAGTTGATCAGTTGTTCCAAACAAGCTAAAATGAAAGCTGTCTGTATGTATCCTGTTTGTAACTGTGTAGCTTAGTTTGCCATGTATCTTAAAATTTGGCAAATCCTTGTGAAATTAGCTGTTGGTTGAGACAAACCAGCTCCTCCTTCCTCTACCAGTTGTACCTGCAGGCAATGAATCACATCAGCAGAGGGAGGACCGAGGACGGGATGAATCACTGATACTGAGTGATAGCATGGTGTGGTCCCAAAGGGCCTGGGTTGGGTTTGAGTTGGGCTCTGTTACTAAGCTCTCAGGCTCGGGTTGGGTTTGGACAAAAATATGCAGCTGGATCCAGACTCTTAATATCTATGTTCCTCATTCTTTCTAAACCTCACTCAGTATGAGATGTCAGGACTATTGTTTATTTTGACATTTTTCCTGTGTGATATTTTAGTGTCTTTATTGTTGTGGCTGTTGAAACATTTAGCTCTATTTAAATATAAATACATGTAATCTGCCCTGAATTTTATTTGTTATTTTTATTATTTAGTAATAAAAAAAAAAAAAAAAAAAAAAAAGCCCACACTCTCACGTTTTGCTCCAAAAAAAAAGTTTTAATTAAACAGCGTTTCAAGCGTGTCCACTCTTCATCAGGTCATTTTTTTACTGATGTGTTTCACCCGTGTATATCTAAACGCCCCCCTGGTGACATCATCAAACATGGGATAATTCACAAAAAGAGTTTTACAATAGTTTTTCATCAACATATAACATCAAAAATATATACAATAAGCAATAGTATTAAAAATCAAATCTGTCAATTCAAGTGAATGACTAATCATCTAGGCTAGAGAAAATGATTAATGGGAAAATCCTCATTCATGCCTTTAGGAGACATTGTGCCCAAAGTAAATATCCAAAAAGATTTTCTTGTAACAACAGTCTATTTATGTCCCCTCCTCGTCTCGGACATTTTACATGTTCATTCCTTGGTATGTGAGGGATGCCACGCTATGTTTCGCCTGCAGAAACATGCATAGCTACTGGACTCTTGGGTACTAATTTCGTATGCTGCATCTATGCTCGGCGCTGCGTGTTTTTAATGCTCGATTTGGTTTTACCCACATATCCTAACCACATGGACATTTAGTAATATATTACATTAGTGGTAGTGCACGTAATAATAGTTCTAATGTCATACCGTTTCCCCGTGAGGGGATGAGCAAAAGTGTGGCTCTGGTGGTAAAATTACATTGGGCACTTGCGCATCTGTATTCCCACTGGAACATGTGTGAAAGCCGTGTCCTGTCTTGTGAGGGGCAAGATCTGATTTTACTCAATTTGTCTAATATTTGGGGGACGTTTGTATATAACTAAGGGCATGTCTTGAATGTTGGTAGAAAGTTTTAGATCACTGCTCAAGAGATTACCAATGTTATAACTTGTTCAAAACTCCCCTCCCAATTAGAGTATTGTAGAATACATAAAGGCCCTGTTGTTTGAAGAATTACTCCATGTGGACTGAAGGCATTGGTCCTGTGTTAATCTCTTGAATTTTTCTGTGCTTGTCTCACCCAGTCTTTGGATAGCGTCTTTCTTTGAAGCGCATCCAAAGGTGCACAAGAGCGGACACGCTCGAAACGTTTAATTAAAACTTTTTTTGGAGCAAAATGTGAGTGTGCAGGCTTTTTTTTTTTTTTATCTTTTTGGATACTTTTCATTGAGCCCAGCACCTTAAGGATGTGATGTGCGTATATATCTACAACCTTTATTATTTAGTAATGAAAAAGAATCGAGAAGTGTGTTGAAAAAGAACCAAATCAATCAATAAAGGTAGTAGTATCGATAAAATGCAAACGATACCCATCCCTACTCTTTCCCCTAACACTGTATTAATTTCTTTCTAAAATTTCTTTCTTTCTAAAAATTTCTTTCTGAAAGTTTGTTTATTTGTGCCTGTCTGTTAGTCTACTTTTGACATTTTCATGTCATTATTTTTCATTGGGAGGTAGAAAAACAATGCATGTATTTTATTTTACTTTTTGTTTTCACAGCTAACCCTGACCAACTTGTCAATATCATTTTGTGTCTTTATGACACAAAAATTAACACTGTTAGGGAGGTGGGTGATTTTCATTCCCATGCACAAAAACACCTACACATACAGTACAGGCCAAAGTTTGGACACACCTTCTCATTCAATGCGTTTTCTTTATTTCATGAACTATTTACATTGTAGATTCTCACTGAAGGAATCAAAACTATGAATGAACACATGGAGTTATGTACTTAACAAAAAAAGGTGAAATAACTGAAAACATGTTTTATATTCTAGTTTTCTCAAAATAGCCACCCTTTGCTCTGATTACTGCTTTGCACACTCTTGCATTCTCTCGATGAGCTTCAAGAGGTTAGTCACCTGAAATGGTTTTCCCACTTCACAGGTGTGCCTATCAGGGTTAATTCGTGGAATTTCTTGCTTATCAATGGGGTTGGGACCATCTCAGTTGTGTTGCACAGAAGCCAGGTTACTACACAGCCGACAGCCCTATTGGACAACTGTTAAAATTCATGTTATGGCAAGAACCAATTCAGCTAACTGAAGAAAACGAGTGGCCATTCATTACTTTAAGAAATGAAGGTCAGTCAGTCCGGAAATGCAAAACTGTGTCACCAAGTGGAGTTGCAAAATACCATTCAAGCACTACAACCAAACTGGCACACATGAGGATCCGACCCAGAAAAGGAAGACCAAGAGTCACCTCTGCTTCTGAGGACCAAGTTCATCCGAGTCACCAGCCTCAGAAATGGCAAGTTAACAGCAGCTCAGATCAGAGACCAGATAAATGCCACACAGAGTTCTAGCAGCAGACCATCTCTAGAACAACTGTTAAGAGGAGACTGCGCCAATCGGTCTTCATGGTCAAATAGCTGCTAGAAACCACTGCTAAGGAGAGGACAACAATCAGAGAGATTTGTTTGGGCAAGAAACACAAGGAATGGACATTAGACCAGTGGAAATCTGTGCTTTGGTCTGATTAGTCCAAATTTGAGATCTTTGGTTCCAACCGCCGTGTCTTTGTGAGACACAGAAAAGGTGAACGGATGGATTCCACATGCCTGGTTCCCATTGTGAAGCTGGAGGAGGAGGTGTGGGGGTGTGGGGGTGTTTTGCTGGTGACACTGTTGGGGATTATTCAAAATTGAAGGCACACTGAACCCAGCATGGCTTACCACAGCATCCTGCAGTGACATGCCCTCCCATCTGGTTTGCGTTTAGTTGGACAATCAACAGGACAATGACCCCAAACACACCTCCAGGCTGTGTAAGGGCTGACCTGGCCTCCACAGTCACCGGACCTGAACCCAATCGAGATGGTTTGGGTGAGCTGGACCACAGAGTGGAGGAAAAGGGGCCAACAAGTGCTAAACACCTCTGGGAACTGGTGGAAAACCATTTCAGGTGACTACCTCTTGAAGCTCATCGAGAGAATGCCAACAGTGGCAAAGTAGTAATCAGAGCAAAGTGTCATGTAGATGACACTGAGAACAGGTCATGTAGATCCAACTTGAGGATCCTTAATATCCCGGAGGGCAGCGAAAATGGCAGGACCCGGTAAGTTTATCTCTGAGCTCCTCAGGAATGCAGGGGCCCTGATGTGTTCACCGACCCGCCGGAGCTGGAGAGGGCTCACCGGTCTCTTGCTCCAAACCGAAAGACGGGAAACCCGCAAGACCATTTGTCGTTCGCTTTCTCCATTTCCAGGAGAAGGAGGCAGCGCTACGGTGGTCCAGGAATCATGCGGTGAAATACCGGGAGATGGCTTTGAGATTCTACCCTGACCTCAGCTCGGCTTTGGTGAAGAAACGCGCAGCCTACAACAGAGTGAAACAAGCACTTTACCAAAGGGAATTTGGTTTTGTCTGTTGCACCCCTGCCCGGCTGGTGATAACTTTCGAGGCTCAGACGTACACCTTTGAAACACCTGAAGAAGCCCAGGAATTTTACACAATCGTCGGGTAAATAAGGAGGGAAAAAGCATCTGTGAATGGTGTCATTCATCATCGGGAAGAATGGCTTCTCAACAAGTAAAGGACTTAACAATCTAGGATTCATATAAACGTTAGGAACCCTTTTTCCCTTTTTTTATTTTCTATTTTCTATTTATTTATCTTTTCTCACACTGAAGGTTTGAATGAGGGACTATTATGGCTCTACATATTAAAACCCACCATTACTGAGTAATGTGTGCTGCCAAATGTTACAGCAATCAGCGTTTGACACCTGCCCACCTGCCTCAGCCCTCAGACAAAGGTTTTTCAGGTATAACTTCCTATTTTATGTATTTGTTTAAATAATTAATTAATTAATTTATTTATTTATTTTCTTTCTGACTTTATACAAGAAGTAAATCATTATCTTTAGACATTCAGCTGCTGTTTTTGGTTGGTCCAACCACAAGTGCCAAAACAATCTATACAGTTCATACACTGTTTTTTTTTTCTCTCTCTTTTCTTTACAATTATTATTTCTATTTGCTTTTCAACTTCCATCATAATAGCTGATGTCTGATGAAGTTCATTTACACATGGCCCATGTGATAAGTACCATAGGCTACATCCCCTATTTTTTCCCCCACTCTCTCTCTCTTTTGACGTTTTCTTTTTTATACTATATTTATATATATATATATATATATGTGTGTGTGTTTTATAGCGATGTTAATATTAAGTTACATACATTGTGACTGGGAGTACCTCAAGTTAGAATAGTAGTTAGAGGAAGTCTCTCTGGAAGAATAGAAAAGAAATGGTTAGCCTGCAGTTTGCCTCAGCCACGGTCGCAAACATAGGCGATGTTTATACTATGTGCTACTATGTTTTACTGTTATCTTGGGTAATTTGGGGTTCTGTTTTGGGTATTAGGGTACTAGTGGACGTTCCTTTTTATATGCCTTTCACAGTAGACTATGTAAGTGCTGGACTTTGGTTTGGCAGAGCATGTAGACCCACAAAACATTACCGATAGATCTCATAGATTGTGAAGAAGATACAGAATGGTAATCCCAGAGGCAGGGTGGAGCAAGTGCAAGATTCATATCATGGAATATCAAGGGCTTGAATGGACCTGTAAAACGAACTAGAATATTCACACATCTCAACTTCTAAAATGTGAATTGCTTTCTTGCAGGAAACACATTTAATGGTCAAAGATCACACTAGACTTAAAAAAACCATGGGTTGGCCAAATTTTTCATTCAAATTTTAATTCCAGGTCACGTGGCACAGTAATCATAATACATAAAAAAAACACTTTTCAGTGCCTCAAATATAATATCTGATCCACATGGCCGCTTTATCATTGTATCTAGGTCCCTTTACCACAAACCTGTACTATTGGTAAATGTATACGCCACCCAATTGGGACGATGCAGAAATTAATGGAAAATTAATTTCATCTATCCCTGACCTAAACTCACGCAGTCTAATTTTGGAGGAGATCTAAACTGCACAATGAACCCCTCTCTAGAACGTTCCAGCCTAAAATAAAAAAAACACATCCTAAATGGCTAACATTTTGTCAGCGTTCATGGACCAAATTGGACGCATTGATCCATGGCGTTTTCGTTTTCCTCAAGTTAAAGAGTTTTCTTTTTTTTCACATGTCCATAATTGATATAGCCGAATTGATTATTTTTTTTATTGACAGTACATTACTTCCTTTTGTCAGTAAAATAGAGTATTCAGCCATAGTGGAATCTGACCATGCACCAGATCTCTCCTTCCCACTCAACTACTCTGAACGTGCTCCTTGGAGACTTGATACCACACTATTAACAGACAAAGGATTCTGCCAAATGATTTCAACAGCCATGGACAATTTCCTGAAATCCAACAAGAAAGATGATGTTTCTCCCTCCCTGCTCTGCTTTACCACTTTAAGGGTCTGCACCCTTAAAGTGGTAATAAGGAGGGATATTATTTCATACACATATATGGTAAATAAAAATAGAAGGCAAGAACAACTTCTCAAATCAATAATTAACATAGATCACAGTACTCCATTTCTCCCACTCCGGAACTTTACAAAAGTAAAATTGATCTTCAAGCCAAATATGAATTACTGTCTACTGGAAAAACAGAACGCATGTTACTGAAATCGAGAGGCTTTGTATACGACCGTGGGGAAAAATCTGGTCGACTCCTAGCTCATCAATTAAAATGTCTTCTGAGCAGCAGATCCCACAAATAAAAAAGGAAAATGGTGAGCTTACTACCAACCCTCTTTCACGAATTGGCACCGCACGAGGTGGCAGCCTGTTGCAGCAGCTCCCGTGTGGGTCTTAGTTTTTTGTATTTTTCTACTGTAATTTCTGTACTGCCACCTGTACTTTTCTACCAGTCATTGTCTAATCACTAGTGACAACGACTTTTTTCTCGTTTTAAACTTTCTGGCCGTTTTTTGGTCACTTTTTGCACTTATGGCAGCGGAGGGTCACAGACGCGATGGTGAGTGCATTGTTTACACTCGCGACCAGCTGATTGTGCTGCATAAACCTGTGCTGCTCCCCGGAGTGAGGCCTGACATCCCGGAGGAGCTGCGGAGGAGGCGCCGGGGGTGCAGAGCTGGAGCCAAGCTGAAGGCGAAGAAGAGGAGATTTCACCCAGCGGTACCGGCGATTATCATGGGGAACGTGAGGACTCTGGGGAATAAGACGGACAAGCTCGCCACGCTGATTAAGACTCAGAGGGAGTATTGTGAGTGTAGTGTGTTTTGTTTCACTGAGACATGGCTGCACTCGCACATCCCGGACCACAGCGTGGCGGCACCCAGCTTCAGCGTTGTTCGTGCGGACAGAGACGTTATTAGCAGCGGTAAGAGGAAGGGAGGAGGGATTGCACTATATGTGAGTGAGAGGTGGTGTAATCCTGGACATGTGCATGTGAAGGAACGTCTCTGTATCCCGGACATTGAACTGTTTGCTGTGGGAATGCGTCCGTATTACCTGCCTCGGGAATTCACGTCCGCTATTGCGATCGCTGTTTACATCCCCCCATCAGATGATGCGCCGACGGCCTGTGATGTCATCACCTCCACTGTTGCCCGGGTACAGACTCAACACCCCAATGCCTTTACTGTGATTACTGGAGACTTTAATCATGTCTCACTGGATAAACTACTGCCAACTTTCCACCAGTATGTTGACTGCCCCACCAGAGAAAATAAAACCCTGGATCTGCTGTATGCAAACACCAGTGATGCATACAACACCACAGCCCTTCCTCCCCTTGGCAGATCAGATCACAACCTGGTCCAAGTATGTCCCCCTTGTTAAGAGGCAGCCTGTTCACACCAGGACAGTGAGGAGGTGGACTCAGGAGGCTGCTGAGGCACTGCGGGACTGCTTTGAGATAACGGACTGGGATGTACTCTGTGAGCCACACGGGGAGGACATCAACAACATGACGGACTGCATCACAGAATACATCAGGTTCTGTGAAAACACCACCATGCCAACCCGGACTGTACGCTGCTTCCCCAACAACAAGCCATGGATCACCAGCGACCTGAAAGCACTCCTCAACAAGAGGAAGAGGGCTTTCAGGTCTGGAGACAGAGAGGAACTCAGGAGAGTGCAGCACGAACTCAGGGAGAAATTGAGGGGTTGCAAAGACAACTACAGGAGGAAGCTGGAGGCCAAACTCCAGCAGAACAACGTGAGGGATGTGTGGACTGGGATGAAACAGATCACCGGATGTAAAGGGAGACAAAGGCTACCATCAGGCAGCCTGGAGAGAGCCAACGAGCTGAACAGTTTCTTCAACAGGTTCGGCTCACAGCCGTCTGTCTCCTTCACACATCCAGACCCCCACACACCCCCACCGCATCCATCCCTCCCCCCTTTCCCCCCTGTGGTGAGCACTCCTCTGCAGCACCTCTCCTCCCCCTCCCCCTCCTCCTCCACTGAAGAAACTAGCACCCTCCCCCGCATGACTGTGACTACAGGCCAGGTCAGGAGACAGCTGGAGAGACTCCACCAGAGGAAGGCTGCAGGACCTGATGGTATCAGCCCCAGGATCCTGAGGACCTGTGCCAGCCAGCTGTCTTCTGTCATCCAACACCTCTACAACCTGAGCCTGAGTCAGGAGAGAGTCCCGGTGCTGTGGAAGACGTCCTGCCTAGTTCCTGTCCCGAAAAAGTCGACTCCATCGGACCTCAATGACTACCGACCAATTGCCCTCACATCTCATCTGATGAAGGTGCTGGAGAGGCTGGTCTTGGCCCACCTGAGGCCACAGGTGAAGGAGCTGCTAGACCCTCTACAGTTTGCTTACCAGCCCCATTTGGGAGTTGATGACGCCGTCATCTACCTGCTGCAACGAGCTCATATGCACCTGGATGGTGGTGGCAGCACTGTGAGAATCACATTCTTTGATTTCTCCAGTGCTTTTAACACCATCCAGCCACTGCTGCTGAGTGAGAAGCTGCGGGTGATTGGTGTCGACATCTCCATTGTCTCCTGGATTACTGACTACCTGACAGGCAGGCCACAGTTTGTCCGTCTGGGCAGTGTTCTGTCTGACGCGGTGGTCAGGGATACAGGAGCTCCACAGGGGACTGTGCTGTCCCCTTTCCTTTTCACCTTATACACCACAGACTTTCAGTACAACTCCGAGTCATGCCACCTGCAGAAATTTTCTGACTGGACTTGAAATCCAACACCAACGCCGTCTACAAGAAGGGGATGAGCAGACTCTACTTCCTGAGGAAGCTGAGATCCTTCAACGTGTGCAGCAAGATGTTGAAGATCTTCTACCAGTCTGTTGTGGCCAGCGTACTCTTTTTCGCCGTGGTTTGTTGGGGGAGCAGCATCGGAGCCAGTGACGCCAACAGACTCAACAAACTGATCAGAAGGGCTGGCTCCGTGATTGGCTGCAAACTGGACACTGTGGAGGCTGTGGTGGAGAGGAGGACACTGAACAAACTGTTATCCATCATGGATAACCCTGATCACCCTCTCCACTACACACTGGACAGACAGCGGAGCTCCTTCTCCAACAGATTGTTACAGCTCCGCTGTCGAAGGGACAGATACAGGAAATCATTCCTGCCACAAGCCATCACACTATACAAGAAATCACATCTGTCAGACAGAGACTTGCATCTGTCTGCTGTATAGTTCTGTTTTTAGCACTCCACTACTCAGGACCTTAACTGTTTATTTATTATACATCACTCAGCACCTTAACTGTTTATTTATTATCTACTATCCAGCACCTTGACTGTTTATTTATTATTTATTATCTATATATTACATTCTAGGTTAATATACAATCACACTGTTTTTCAGACTGGAGGGGAAGGGATGATTCCTTAAGAGGCCGAATCAAGTCAGTTAGTTCCTGAATCCCAGTACCGTGCGTCAGGTTCTGCCACTTGGTTCAGGTTCTGCCACTTTGTTCTTGGTTTTGTGGTTTCATGCTAACTCTCCTTATCTATTCAATCATGTATATGCTTCAGTTCCATCTGTATATTGTCATATTCATTACCATCTGTATATTTCACATCTCATATCTCTTTTCCTTAGGTTAGCCCTTATTGTACATTTTAGTTTTTAGTCTTTATAGTCTTTATTTAGCCTTTATTCTTTTTTATTTAACTTTATTGTATGTTCTACTGTTGCTGCTGGAACACCAGAATTTCCCTGGTCGGGATCTATCGATCTATCTATCGATCTATCGATCTATCTATCTATCTATCTAAATCAATGGAACTTTTAAAGCATTTTATTCAAAACTGTACACCTCTGAAGCACCCACTGATGATACCGAAATGCAAAACTTCTTTTCAAACATACAACACAACACACAACAAGTACACAACACATACACACAACAAGTCCCTGTTATCAACCCTGTTTATAAAGCAGAGCTTGAACTACCTTTCCAATACAGTGAAATTTTAAATGCAATCAGGGCAATGCAAAGTGGTAAGGCCCCAGGTCCCGATGGATACCCTATCGAATTCTATAAAAAAATTCTCAGCTAAATTAACTCCACTTATCTTAGAAATGTTTAATGACTCAATGTGTAATGGGACTTTGCCACATACACTAACAGAGGCATCTGTAACACTTTTACCAAAACCGGGGAAGGACAGAACTGAGTGCGGATCTTACCGCCCCATCTCCTTATTGAACAGTGATATTAAAATACTAGCTAAAATGCTTGCCAGATATGTGGAATCTGCTGCAGGAGAAGTGATCTCCTCTGATCAAACTGGCTTTTTGACAGGTCGCCACTCATTCTCTAATATCCGAAGCCTGCTTAATGTCATATTCACTCCAGCATCCAGGGAGATACCTGAGGTGGTTATCTCCCTGGATGTGGAGAAGGCTTCTGACAGAGTGGAGTGGGCATATTTATTTAAGTGTAAGTTTTCGGTTTTGGACCCACTTTCATTGGTTGGATCAAACTCTTGTATACAAATGGAAAACACTCTAAATATTTTTCACTGTCTAGGGGGACGCGTCAGGGGTGTCCACTAAGCCCACTTTTATTCGCATTTGCCATCGAGCCTCTGTCTATCATGTTAAAATCGTCTCGGTCAATAAATGGAATTTCTAGAGGGGGGAAAGAACAGTTGTCGCTATACGCTGATGACCTGTTGTTGTATGTGTCTGATCCCGTGCGATGCAGCCACCATATAGTTCAGGTTTTGCATAGATTTGGGGCCCTATCTTGCGCCAAAGTCCCTAAACCCATTATTTAGGGATTTAGCATTGCGCAAGAGGCGTTCCCCCGCAAAAGTTGCTATCTTGCGCACCTCCCGTTATCCGTAAAACACCTGCGCTACCCGCTATATTATGCATAGGCGTGTTTTGGACGTTATGCCAATTACACCAATCAGTGTGCCAGGTGCCATTGCCTTTAAGGGCAGGCTGCGCTATCCTAAATCCTAAACCTATGATGGAGAGAGGGAGGTAGATTTTCTCAGGGGTTTCATTGAGGCTAAAGCAAGTTGGCTTTATATATATACTTATTATATATTATATTATAGGCGAGTTAATTCGGGAGGTGGAGCCACATGTGTCCAAGTGGACGTGTCACAAGGTTGTACTGATTGAGTAAAATCCCCGGGTCACACCACACATACACAAGAGGCAGAGGTGGAACTATGTGTAAACTAATTTATTTACAAGGTAGATTGGGCAAATAAAATATTAAAAATAAAAATATACCACAGCTGCTGGCTTATGATAAAATAATAAAACGTGCTAGCTTAAGTGTCCAATTAAAACAGTCTTTCTTCTAAACAGTCTATATGAGGAATATACTCAGTCCATTCCGGCGGCGTCCCGGTATCAGTCCGACCATGTGCATGGCGAGGCTCCGTCGGGGCGTGCATTGAAGCCGCCTGGGCGTGCTCTCGTAACAGCCCAAACTTTAGGGAAGTTCTTGCGCAAGTGTGTGCGCAAGATAGCAATTTTAGGGATAGCGCATGAAACACGCCCATGGACACACCTCCAGGCGCAAATGACGGAGTCGGCATAATGGATAGCGAGTAGCGTGGGCGCAAGATACCGTTAGGGATAGCGGAAGTTCCTAAATCTGCAATTTGCGGGTAGCGGGTAGTGGCAGTGGGTAGCGGGTGGCACAAGATATGGCCCTTAGTGTTTTTTCGGGATATAAGATCAACCTCACTAAAAGTGAGTGCTTCCCAGTGAACAACATAGCTTTTTCCATCCCACAAAGTGACCTACCCTTCCATTTATCTAAATCGGGTTTCAGGTATCTGGGAATTAATATCACACGAAGCAACTCTAAACTGTATCAAAAAAAAAAACTTTGCACCGCTCATTGAAAAACTAAAAAATGACTTTCAGAAATGGAGATCTATTAACTTGTCATTGGCAGGGAGGATCAACTGTATTAAGATGAACGTTTTACCCAGGTTCCTTTATCTTTTTCAGTGTCTCCCAATATTTCTCTCAAAGTCTTTTTTTCAGTCCGTTGATAAGTCTATATCATCATACATTTGGGGAGGTAAGGTACCCAGAATACAAAAAGGCAGCCCTAACACTCATGTTTTGGTCTTGCCCATCCTTGTCTAATTATTGGTCAGCTGTGTTCAGGACCCTTTCGCAGGCACTAGACCTAAATCTACAACCTAATGCTTATTCAGCTATCCTCTTGTAAATCAAAAAATGTGCCTGTGTTTATATGCCTGGAATTTTATCTTGCTTTCAATAAAAATAATGTTCAAAAAAATAATGGCTACTACTTTTCTTTGATGTTCCAAATTCTTGGACAGCAGTTGGATTCCAAAGTTTAACAGTTCCCACCAAAAAAAGCAAGCTTGTGGATGCATATTGTTGAAATGTTAGTCTTATTCTACTCTTGCATGCTTTCAGTTAGTTTGTAGCTAGTGACTGCCACGGAGCAATGCTAAGTGTAATGTTGCCTGTCTGTCTCTGTAATCCCTTTTTATCTGGTATTTAAGCTAAACTACACTGTGTCTTCATACTTGTAATGGTTGCTATCTGTGTCTGTATTTCTGTTTTCCAGCTGTATCAGCCAGTCTTGAAGAGTCACTGGCTAGCTCAGCAAAAACTACACTGCAGGCCATTGGAGCACAGGAGGCAGCATTGCAAGCTATTGGGTCACACACACACAAACTGAAGGAGGCTATGGAAGCAGAGGTACATGCATGTAATAGTAGACATTGCAATCAAACATTAAGAAGCATAGTGAGTTGCATTAGTTCCCCAAAGTTGATGGAACACTTGATAAAAATCTGATCAAAATAGCTGAAGATAGGTTAACAGTTTGTCACAATTACTCAAAGGAATAGTGGACCAAAAATGAAATGTTGTCTTATCTACTCATGATGTTGTTGAAACTATGGACACAGTAAATTTTCATTTTTGGGTGTACTCTTTCAAAGAGATTATTTTAACTGTTTAGCCATTGATTTTAATAACAGGCTATGAGATCACACTACAAAGTTTACTTAGTCTGGATCTCAGGGTAAACTTGGAAATTTCAGAATTCACCATCAGTGCCTTGCCTAATGAAAGTGGAAAAAATTCAATTAAGTCTGTAATGAAAAAACTGCATAAAATGCATACATTTTCAGAGCAAAGGGATTTTTAGGGTGTATTCAGACCTGCAGCTCATTTGCTTTGTTCCGATTCAGAGGCTAAATCGATACACATTTTTGTTTTGGGTCTTTTGTGTTCACAAGGCAACAGTCTGTATCGGTCCAATGTTGTAAACAAATGCCATGCGCGGACCAACTGTTCTGCCATTGGTCAGAAAACCCCGGGAAAAACATCAACCATGTAACATCAACAACGTGTGTGGCTCGTTTGTTTTTGTGTGTTTCTATGGTTAATATACCAGTGTTCCGTAAATGAAGAAAATGTCCAGTTCTACCGGGAATCCAGACTGCACATTGAAAATAATGTTGTACTGCATCTACTGAGAAGAAGACTTCTTCTGTTGCTTCTTCTTTTGCTGTTTCTTTTCTTTCTTTTGGTTGACAGTTGGCAACCGGGTGCACTGGGGACTTCTCCAGTCACCTCATCCGGCACATCTTCACCTCCTGCAGATATGGATTTTGCAAATTCCAAAAGTCTGGAAATAGAGCCAGTGACAGTTCTTGAATGATCATACCATTCCGTATCCTCATTATTAGTCCTAATCATAATGCGGGACAAGTTAACCAGAACAAAACTAATGCATGTTTATTATGTAAATCAGTTTGAATTGCCTGTGTATAAAACGGGCTGTATAAATTAAGTTTCAATGTCTTGCCTTGCACTCTAAGGGCCCTATCTTGCGCCAGACTCCCTAAACCCGCTATTTGCGGATTTAGGATTTAGGAAGAGGCGTTCCCCCGTAAAAGTTGCTGTCTTGTGCACCTCCTGCTATCCGCAAAACACCTCCGCTACCCGCTATATTATGCATAGGCGTGTTTTGGGCGTCACGCCAGTTAAACCAATCAGTGTGCCAGGTGCCATTGCCTTTAAGGGCAGGATGCGCTATCCTAAATCCTAAACCCGCGATGGAGAGAGGGAGGTAGATTTTCTCAGGGCTTCTACTGAGGCTAAAGCAAGTTGGCTTTATATACATATTATATATTATATTATAGGCGAGTTAATTTGGGAGGTGGAGCCACATGTGTCCAAGTGGACGTGTCACAAGGTTGTACTGATTGAGTAAAATCCCCGGGCCACACCACAGACACACAAGAGGCAGAGGTGGAACTATGTGTAAACTAATTTATTAACAAGGTAGATTGGGCAAATAAAATATTAAAATAATAATAAAAATATAGCACAGCTGCTGGCTTATGATAAAACAATAAAACGTGCTGGCGTAGCCTAAGTGTCCAATTAAAACAGTCTTTCCTCTAAACAGTCTGTATGAGTAATATACTGAGTCCATTCCGGTGGCGTCCCGGTATCAGTCCGACCGTGTGCGTGGCGAGGCTCCGTCGGGGCGTGCATTGAAGCCGCCTGGGCGCGCTCTCGTAACAGCCCAAACTTTAGGGATAGCGCATGAAACACGCCCACGGACACACCTCCAGGTGCAAATGACGGAGTCGGCATAACGGATAGCGGGTAGCGGGTGGCGCAAGATACCATTTAGGGACAGCGGAAGTTCCTAAATCCACAATTTGCGGGTAGCGGGTAGTGGCAGCGGATAGCGGGTGGCACAAGATAGGGCCCTAATTGTGCCGTTTTCTCCCCAAAACAACATGAATGGACAAACTGTTCAGTATGCATATCAGCATTCATGAGGGGCTTTTTTGGTCACATATGACTAGTTGTGGGAGTTCACTTGGTGGAAGGCTAGGTTCGTACACCTGTGCAACATTTCACGTAGATTTGATTTATGATTTATTAAAGGGAATTGTGTGCAGGTGTGCGTAAGCAGGGTTTTATAACTCTAAACCATTTTTTGGCATCTGGACTCTTCCTGTTTTGTGCTTAGATGATCTGTAAGTGTGGAATCCATGCACAGTTTTATAAATGATTATGTATCAGCAGTTATTAAATATTGAATGACCTAGTTGGATCAGGAATGTTGTGATGTCATCATACCTGTCATGGTAATTTTTTTTAAACTGATATTTTAATGATGATGTTTTTAAACAAATCACCGGCTGAGCTGATGCTAGTTATCTAGCAGAAACACTAGCCACTAGTGCTATTTGTTAAGCTGTTGTTACTGACTTCCACAACAAAATTATGATATGATAACAATTTGTGTCCAGGTTCCACCTGACCAAAAATCAGCTCAGTGGAGGGATCTAGAGACTGCTTTGGCTGAAAGACGTTCAACTGTAAATGATGCTGGAGCTGCTCTGTTGAAGGCCAGGTAGGACACTTTGTCATGAAGACATAAGAATTCAACCTACAGACCATGCCTCACAATTTGAAATATTGGCAAAACACAGGCATATATCACCAAGGCTATTTTCCTCTCTGCTGTTTTGCCTTGCTAGTGTGCAAGCCAGCAAAAAACAACAACAGCAAAAAATAACAAAAAATCATCCTAAATTATAAGTTGCTAAAAATATATGACTTACTGTCTGACTCAAATACTCACACTTTTATGTAAACATGTGGGTATAAAGAAAAAAAACATACAACTACTTCACAGTACACTGCACTTTATTTTGCTGAGCTTTCAGTCCCAGGCCATCATAAAAGCAAAGTCAGCAATATAACAAACTGACAACTAAAACTACACTACACAGATGGTTGTAATGGTCATCAAACCAGTAAACCAATTATCATCTCCGCCCAGAGCTCCACTATTACTGTGGAATGAGACATAAATTGTCCAATTGTCTCACAAAGACACGGCGGTTGGAACCAAAGGTCTCAAATTTGGACTCATCAGACCAAAGCACAGATTTCCACTGGTCTAATGTCCATTCCTTGTGTTTCTTGGCCCAAACAAATCTCTTCTGCTTGTTGCCTCTCCTTAGCAGTGGTTTCCTAGCAGCTATTTGACCATGAAGGCCTGATTGGCACAGTCTCCTCTTAACAGTTGTTCTAGAGATGGGTCTGCTGCTAGAACTCTGTGTGGCATTTATCTGGTCTCTGATCTGAGCTGCTGTTAATTTGCCATTTCTGAGGCTGGTGACTCGGATGAACTTGTCCTCAGAAGCAGAGGTGACTCTTGGTCTTCCTTTCCTGGGTCGGTCCTCATGTGTGCCAGTTTCGTTGTAGCGCTTGATGGTTTTTGCGACTCCACTTGGGGACACATTTAAAGTTTTTGCAATTTTCCGGACTGACTGACCTTCATTTCTTAAAGTAATGATGGCCACTCGTTTTTCTTTAGTTAGCTGATTGGTTCTTGCCATAATATGAATTTTAACAGTTCACTGATTCTTGGGAATTTGGATAAAACAGGTTTTAATTTTGAGAAAAAAAAGTGCGTTAAATTACAAAAATCTGAAGGTATATCATTATAGGCCAAGGTCTTGGCTGTTCAGCAATGTACCGGTGCAACCTCCTCATTTTGCATTGTCACCGTAATTTTTTTTTTTTCATTTGAAAAACATATTTTTGTATTAAAGAGACTATTACTTTAATAACTCAACAGCACCAAAGAAACATATTGTAAACATATTCATTTAAAACCAATTTAACTGCCTCTGACGGTGGTGACACTAATCTGACGGTGGTGACAGTTGCCTCATTAAAGCATACATTTCCAAAATTTATACCACTCAAGTCAATGGTTTCTTGCTTAACAACTTTATTTAACTATTTGGTACAAAAAATAACAATCCTGAGCACTGTTATAAGCATTTTTCAGACTTCAGTCATCACCGTCAGACAGAAAACCTGACGGTGGTGACGTCTGATGGTGGTGACAAAAACCTACTCTTTCACATGATAAGCATGAGTTGTTCACATTAGCCATCTTGTTTTCGCCCTGTTGCTACCTGCATCAGACCTCTTCTTAAAAAGTATACATTTATTCCATAATCTAATTTATATTTTTTATACAGAAGTGACTGTGTTTACAATTTATGGTTGTGACAGTAGCAGTGTCCCAAAATATGAAGAGATTTAAGAGAAAATAGCAAACTTCCAGGAGCCTGAGCGGTCTTGAAGCATGCAGTAGAGCTGAAGGTTTGAAAAGGGCTCCTCAGGAATGTAATTGACCTTGTAGTTTTTTTATTATTATTTTTTAAATAAATATCTGATGGTGGTGACGAATATCTGGGACACATTTTGAGCAACCACAAAATAATATTAAATATTGTTTAAAACCCATCGTTTGTAGTTTTTAATACATATTGATGTACTCTTTCATGTGGTAAAGATATTATTCAATGAAATTATTACTTTTTGTTGTTTTAATCAAGTTGAAATGATTATCTCCTATCCGAGGACAACTGGTTTTGTAGGGCATGGGCCAACATATAATCATTAAATTAATGCAAATTTAAAATAAACCTATGAAAAAACCTTACAAATGTGCAAAGGACCCCCTGATTATGCCCTTGATTCTTTTTATCCATTAAAATGTTGTAAATTTCCAGCAGAAATAGCATTATTCTTATTGGGACATGATTTATCCAAATTCTCAAGAATCAGTGAGTTGTCCAATAGGGCTGTCAGCTGTGTAGTAACCTGACTTCTGCACAACACAACTGATGGTCCCAACCCCACTGATAAAGCAAGAAATTCCACTAATTAACCCTGATAAGGCACACCTGTGAAGTGAAAACCATTTCAGGTGACTACCTCTTGAAGCTCATCGAGAGAATGCCAAGAGTGTGCAAAGCAGTAATCAGAGCAAAGGGTGGCTATTTTGAAGAAACTTGAATATAAAACATGTTTTCACTTATTTCACCTTTTTTTGTGAAGTACATAACTCCACGTGTTCATTCATAGTTTTGATTCCTTCAGTGAGAATCTACAATGTAAATAGTCATGAAAATAAAGAAAACGCATTGAATGAGAAGGTGTGTCCAAACTTTTGGCCTGTACTGTGTATATACAGTATATATATATATATATATATATATATATATACACACACACACTCCTAATCAAAATTTTAAGACCAGTTGAGAAATTGCAAGAATTTACATTTTGCACTGTTGGATCTTAAGAAGGTTCTAAGTAGAGCTTCAAAATGCATAAAGAATAAATGGGAGTGAGACAAACAAACAAAAAAAAAAAAAAAAATTGAGTAAGCAATTTATTGCAAACAACCATTAAACAGAAATAGGCTGTTCATCAGCTGATCAAAAGTTTAAGACCACAGCCTTTAAAAGCCCAAATCTTGGCAAAAATGTGGATTCAGTGTCATTTTCTGTCAGGTCATCCACACTGTCATGACCTCCTGATGGCAAAGACAAAAAAGCTTTCTCTGTTTGAACGCGGTTGGATTGTTGAGCTGCATAAGCAAGGCCTCTCGCAGCGTGCCATTGTTGCTGAGGTTGAACGCATTAAGAGTCATTTTAAACTTCTTAAAAGATCCTGAGGGTTATGGAACAAAAGTTAAGTGGTAGACCCAAAAATATTTCACTGGCCCTGAGCCGGAGGATCCAATTGGCTGTCCGTCAAGACAAGGGACAATCCTTGGCCCAAATTAAGCTTGTCACTGGTGCCAACTGCAGTCCCATAACCATCAGACAGCATCTGCGAGAGAAGGGTCTTAAGAACAAAAAACGTCTTCAAAGGCCTCGTCTCCTTCAACGGCATAAAATTGCCCGTTTGGAGTTTGCACGAGAGCACCAAACATGGGACATTGAAAGGTGGAATAAAGTTTTATTCTCTGATGAGAAAAAATTAAACCTTGACGGTCCTGATGGCTTCCCACGTTACTGGCATGACAAGGAGATCCCACCTGAGATGTTTTCTACACGGCACAGTGGAGGGGGCGCCATCATGATCTGGGGGGCTTTTTCCTTCAATGGAACAATGGAGCTTCAGGTTGTGCAGAGGCATCAAACGGCAGCTGGCTATGTGGAGATGTTGCAGGGGGCATCCCTCATGACAGAAGAACATCGTCTGTGTGGTAATCACTGGGTTTTTCAACAGGACAACGCTGCAGTTCACAATGCCCGCCTGACAAAGGACTTCTTCCAGAGAAATAACATCACTCTTTTGAACCATCCTGCGTGTTCCCCTGATCTAAATCCAGTCAAAAGTTTGGACACACCTTGTCATTCAATGTTTTTTCTTTATTTTTATTATTAAAACATAGTCTGTGTTAACACTTTTGTCTTCTACATAATTCCATGCGTTCATTCATAGTTTTGATGTCTTTAATATCATTCTACAGCACAATGTAGAAAAGAATAAAAATAAAGAAAAAACATTGAATGACAAGACTTTTGACTGGTACAATCTATGTACTAGTCAAAATGTTGTTTAGTTTAAAAAGCTGCACTGACTGCGTGATTGTTTCATTTTATTTTACTGTATTTTACACTGATTTATAAAATACCAAAGCCCTAACACTAACATTTATCGAGGTAACAATGATTACCTTAATAATACCTCAGACGCATGCCTTAGCCTGCTTCTCGATGTTTGGCTGTGCTGGCAAAGTTGTCGAACCTGGTCGTTTTTCCTTTATGATCAAAAACTAACAAGTTGACAACTTTGCTAAAACTGCTAAACATAAAGCAGCTGCAACAACAGAAGACACAGCAATCCAGCTAATATTACCTACAAGTCCAACAGCAGGGATGCAAGCTCGGCGTCTGTCTTACAGCCTTTGACTTTGCGAAGCTCTTGTCAGTGACTAAAAGCCAGTCCAACATTTACTCCAGTCTCTTGCTGGTTAACTCTCATTTTATCTTCCTTGTTTCCTCCAGTAATGTTTTCTTCAGGTTTCTTGGGTTCTGTTGTGCTTTCTGTATTGCGAACAGCTAGCGAGCAACGTGGATGCAGTTGCTGCTGTTGATGTAATGACGTAATGCCATAAACTGGCTTAGTCCCCCAAACTTACATAGTGCAGGAACAGGCTTTCAGGGTGCAGAGTGGCTGTGACAGAGACCATTCTACTCATTACGTTACATGTGTAGCATTAATATGATGTCTAGGCTGTTATTTTAAGGCAAAAATGTTACATAGTGTTGCTTCAACCATGCCATTGTTTTTCAGTTAAAAAAGCCCAATTTGGACCTTGTCCTTAACCCTTTAACTGCCTCACCAAGAAAACCACAATGGAAAAATTTTTTGTAAGCATTTTTTATTGCATTTGGACAACAATAACAACAATCAGTGTTTTTTTTTTTTTTTAACAGACCCCACAATTCTTGAGATATAGTCCTCTATCAAACGGCTGACCTGACGCTTTATGGTAAAAGAACCAAAATGTATACAAATATTGAACAAAGTAGAATAAGTCATATAAAATGCTAACTTTTTGAAGAAATAACCATTTCATTTGTTTTGTGGGATATTAAAATTCACTTTTTGTCTTATAGTATGCTACAAAACATTATAATTTTTCATTCAAACACAGGAAAACATGGAATTTCTGAAATTTCCATGTACACACACTTCAACTGTGTGGCAGTGCAACAGCACAAGCATTGTTTGGCCATTTGATCCACTTCATTTCTGGTGGTATATTACAAAGCACTCCTGAGATCCATTCAGACACAGGAAAACATTGCATTTCTCACAGTTCCATCTTGACACGCCCTTTGGACACAGGTTGCACCGCCCCCGTTTGTCACAGTGGAGAGGAAAATGTCCATAGTTGTCATAACGCACATCTGGTTGTGGTTGTGAGTATGGGAGCCTTTGGGTTTTGTGTTTCTTCTGTGCAGGTGGAGAGGAGGATGATGGTCGACCGACTTTAGATGCTGGCTTGTTGACTTGCTTCAAACTGTGGGCAACCGCCAGGCGGAACCTTTTCAGAGGCATTGGTTTGTTGTTGAGTAGGCTACAGTCCCTCTTGTATAGCAGCCAGGAGTTTGAGATGCACAGATCAAGACAATATCCAAAGAGGGGAAGGTACCAGCAGCTTGCCTTGGCTGGGGTCTTGTACAAGTGTACCAGCATGTCAGAAAGATCAATGCCACCCATATGCTGATTGTAGGCTGCAATGAGTGATGGGCACGGAACAGCATCCTTCATGCGAGCCTCTTTGCTCCAACGCTTGACAGTTGAAACAGGCATGATCCCACAAGCATTGCTCAGAAGATTGACACATTTGTTGTCAAACCATTTCACTGCGATCACACCTTCAGTAGACATGTAATCAAAAGCTCCAAGTCCTTTCTTCATCAGCTCTTTGTCTGTCATCAGGGTAGCTCCACCCATGCGATTTGATCGGACAGTGCCAACGCACTTGATCCCCAGGTTGGCATGGAGATTCTGGATCAAATTGAAGCTGGTAGAGTAGTTGTCACAGAAGACCACAGAGCGTTGTGGCTCTGCAATGATTTTGCATAGTGTTGTCACCACCTTGGCCCCTAGAGGTAGTGCCTGCTCCTGCTCACTTAGGGCAACATTGAAGAATGTGGATGGCCCTTGGTAGAGAAGTAAGTCATTTATTTATTTATTTATTTTATTCTATTTATAAAGGACAGTCATGGATTATGCCAGATGAACTGGCCCGGCAGAACACTTTGAATCCCCACTTGTCTGGCTTGTTGGCAATGTACTGGCGGAGAGTGCCAGCCCTTGTGCCCTTATATGCCACCATGACCTCATCTACACTCTGCTTATAGTTGGATGGAATTAGAAGGCACTGCTCACAAAGCATCTCAAAGAGGTGGCGGATTTTGTAAAATCGATCTGGACTCTGACTGCTCTGCTGATTGTCATTGAAATGAATGTATCTGCATAAGAGCTGGAATCTCTTCCTTGGCATGACATCAGCTATCACACTGAAGCGTGACTCGTGGTGCCAGTAGTCCTCCGCCGATGGAAAGTTGAAAACACCCATGAATAGTAGTATTGCCAGGAAATCTTCAATCTCTGCAGGGTTAGTCTTGATTGGATCCCCTAACTCTTGGGCAGAGTAAAGATTGGTATGATGAGCAACATGTTCAATCATCTTGTCTGTGAAGAGGGTTTTGAAATATTGGAAGGGTGTCTGTACAGCCTCAGGGGGTTCAAATCTTGCATCAGGAACCTGGAATTCCTCTATCTTCATGTTTCCAGGTTCTCGTTGTGCCTTTGTTTGGGCCAGAGGGTGACCTTGTTTCAGGGGTATCCTCTGACTCCATCAAGGAAACCGTTTTCAGGGCACATTTGTGTTTTCTGCTCTTTTTACGGGGTGGTGGTACAGAAGATTTGCTTGTTGAAGCAGCCTCATCCTCATCCAGTGATTCAAAAGAAGAGTCTCCTGTCTCTTCCACTTGTGTGGGCTGGTAATCAGGATCATCCACATTGTCATCATCATCATCACTTAGACCAGCATCAGAGTCTTCAGGATTTTCTGGCACAAGGGCCAGAAAAGTGCGCGGCCTCACACCATAAAACGTCTTTGTGTCCATCTATAATTAGTAAAGCAGACAAACAAAAGTAAAATATCAAAAAAAAAACATGTTATCATGTAATAGGTATATGTTCTTGTATATCAACATGTTAGTTTACCATGAAATCATCAAAAGTATTACAAGACAATTTTTTTCATGTATTTTGTCTAGATATTTACTGCATGTATTTTTAAAACATTTTAGAAATAGCGAAAAAATTGTAATGATGGATTTTTTTTTAATTCAAACATTTTATGAGAGACTGTTAATTACATGGTAATAACAAGTGTGAATATTCATGGAATTTTATTCAATAAAAAATGTAAATTTGTTAACTTATTACTACATTTACCATACAATGACAAATCAACCGTTTGGTAGAGTATGTTTTTAAACGGTTAAATAATCACACCCATGAATTTATTTTAGCATATATGCAATGGAACAGAATTAAATGTATCATATTGACAAAAGTGATTGATCAAAATGTTTTTTTTTTTTCACGGCAGGAGTCAATTTTATTTACAGTAGCTTTTCATCATTAGCTTAACCATAACACGATAAATCAACCATTTGGTGTAGCATGTTTTTAAAAAATTATTTGGCCCTTACTAAATTTATTTTTGACAAATAAAGATACATGAGTCTCTTCAGCTAGACCTTGTCAACCATAATATGTTGAGAAAATATGCTTACCTGCGAAAACTTAGCCAAACAGAGTCGACATGTCCGATGCAAGTTTTTGCTTGCTCACTTCCTGTGGGGCAGGAGACTTAAAAGGTGTACTGCTTTCAGACATTGTGCCATCTGGTGGGTTTTTCTGGCATTGCATACTTCAACCGAATGGTAGAGGTGACTCAATTAACTTGATTCAAGTTCAAGACAATTTTCATCAAGATACAGGGGATGAAAATGTGCTCAACCAAATGGTTGAGCAGGAAGTTAAAGGGTTAAGTAATTACAAACTTACCTTTTATCTATGGTTCTGCAGAAAATTATTTCATCTCAACTGATATCTTTTATGAATAACAAGTGTTTTTAGCAGTCTGGTTTCCAGTCTGGTTTTAGAGCTCTTCATAGTACTGAGACAGTTCTTGTTAAGGTCACTAATGACCTGCTGCTGACTGCTCAATTTTAGTTCTTTAGATTTAAGTGCCGCATTTGACACAGTCAATCATTGTATCCCCCTACGTCACTTAGGGTGCACTCACATTAGGCCCAGTTGTTCTGTATCGTTCTGAAGCACGAATGCCCCCCCTCCCTGGTTCCCCGCTGGCTTGCACTCACATTAGCCCAACCCCCACCATACTGAAGCACGGTTGCCTCTGGTCCCTACGTCATCACGTTGAAAAACGACGCACGCATGGCTATACATCATCATAAATCGACTTTTGTTTTTACACGGTTGCAGCAGCACAAAGGACAATGACACAGAGAACATGGTTGAATATTGATTGCGGGATGTGACGATTCGCAGTTGATCGTGCTGCACGCATAAAACGATTTTTGCGGAGGCAGGAGGAAAAGTCATACGTCATATCCACGTTCGAGCCTTGCATGCGTGACCATGCATGTGCTTGTGCATGAATGTGCGTAGCGTACTGAAGCACACCTCCTCTAACAGTGTCAGAGCGGAGGAAGTGTATTGTACTGAAGCATGGAACGGAGCACTCACACTAGTCAAATAATCCAGATTTTTGGGTCAAACATGCTTGTGCACGGGACAAATGGGTTAATGTGAGTAGGCCCTTAGAAACTTGAGTAGGCATGAAGGGTTCAGCCTTTGGCTTACTACATCCTTACTGCTCTAACAGAAGTTTTTTTCTGTTGCTCTGGGTAAGTGTACCTCCTCAATGGCTCAATTGAGTTGGGGTGTCCCTCAGGGCTCCTTTCTTGGCCCCCTTCTATTTTCTATATAGATGCTGCCCTTGCTCAAGTTATTCAAAATCATGATGTGCTTTACCATTTCTATGCTAATGACACTCAGTTACACATGCCCTTAAAACACACAGATTCTCGCAGCCCAGCAAATCTCACATCTTGCCTGTGCCAAAACTTCCTTTAATTTAATTATATATCTGAGGTCATTCTGTTTAATCCCCCAGATTCCATCAGCTCTTTTGGTTCTAATCATGGCAGGCTCTCAAATAACATCAACAGGCTGCTGGGAATCTAGGGGTAATATCTAATGCTAACCTAAGTTTTGATAATGAAGTCAAAAAATGTTACTCATTTGTTTCTTTCATCTAAAGATAATTTTTAAAGTTAGGTCATTTATATTAATTGCTGATCTACACATAGTTGTATATGCTTTCATCAACTCTCGATTTGACTACTGCAATGCACTTTACTTGGGTATCAGCAAAGTCCCCCTCCACCATGTCCATTTGTTACAAAATGCTCCTAAACATCATTTAACATCAGACAACATTTATTAAGCTGGCATGTGCCCTGTTGACCGTAAAGATCATGGACGGAGCCCTGGTTACTCTCAGGTCAAAGTTTGTGTCAAAGGTTCCATAGTATGGGGGGGCTCTAATAGCAAAAGCTCGATCAGCAGAATCAGGCTTTTGCTGATGGAACACTCTGCCTACTGAGCTTAGACACACTAGGTCGCTAGCTTCTTTTATATCTGTTTTTGAAAGTTTTTGGAAATGTTTCATAAATGATTTTATCCATCCAGCATGGATTTTATCTATGCTGTTTTTATTCCTATTCATTTGCTTGTGTACATTTTATTTTCTTCGTCTATGCTCGTGCTCTGGCCTAATTCTCATGTGTTTGGTTTTCTTTCTGTAAAACACTTTGTAACACTGTTAAAAAAGTGCTATATCAATAAATATAATAATTATTATTGTTGTTGTTGATGTTGATGTTGTTTTTGTTGGTTTATTTGTTTGTAATCAGTGCTTAATTTATTTCCTTTATGGAAAATAGCAATTTGGAAATACACTGCTCAAAAAAATAAAGGGAACACTTAAATCACACATCCCAGATCACAATGAATGAAATATTCCAGTTCAAAATCTTTATTAATTACATAGTGTAATTTGTTGAGAACAAACTAATGTAAAATTAATCGATGGAAAACAAAATCATTAACTCATCGAGGACTGGATTCAGAACCATACCCAAAATCTAAGTGGAAAAATCAGATCACAGGCTGATCCAACTTGAGTGAATTTACCCTAGGCCGCTCAAAATGTGGCTCAGTAGCCTGTATGGCCTCCACGTGCCTGTATGCATTCCCTACAACGTCTGGGCATGCTCCTGATGAGACGACGGATGGTCTCCTGGGGGATCTCCTCCCAGACCTGGATCAGGGCATCAGTCAGCTCCTGGACAGTGTGTGGTGCGATGTGGTGGCGGTGGATGCTTTGATACAATGTCCCAGAGATGCTCGATTGATTCAGTTCTGGGGAACGGGGGGGGGGGGCAGTCAATGCTTTCATCATACAGGAACTGCTGACACGCTCCAGCCACATGAGGCCCGGCATTGTCATGCACCAGAAGGAACCCATGACCCACTGCACCAGCATGTGGTCTGACAGTGGGTCTGAGGATCTCATCCTGGTACCTAACAACAGTCAGGGTACCTCTGGCTAGCACATGGAGGTCTGTGCGGTCCTCCAAGGATATGCCTCCCCAGACCATCACTGACCCACCACCAAACCAGTCATACTGGAGGACGTGGCAGGCAGCATAATGTTCTCCCCGGCGTCGCCAGACTCTGTCACGTCTGTCACGTGCTCAGTGTGAACCTGCTCTCATCTGAAGAGAACAGGACACCAGTGGCGAATCTGCCAATTATGGTGCTCTCTCGCAAATGCCAATCGGGCTGCACCATGCTAGGGTGTGAGCACAGGTCCCACTAGAGGATGTCGGGCCCTCATGCCACCCTCATGCAGTCTGTTTCTGACAGTTTGGGCAGAAACATGCACACCAGTGGCCTGCTGGAGGTCATTTTGGAGGGTTCTGACAGTGCTCCTACTGTTCCACCTTGCACAAAGAAGCAGATAGCGGTCATGCTGCTGGGCTGTTGCCCTCCTACAAAACCATTCCTTTATAGGGGTTGTCTTGCTAATTGCCTCTCCTTTCCACCTGTTGTCTGTCCAATTTGCACAACAGCAGGTGAAATTGATTCACAATCAGTAATGCTTCCTAACTGGGCAGCTTGATATAACAGGAGTTTGATTGACTTGGAGTTAAACTCTGATTATTATGTGTTCCCTTTATTTTTTTGAGCAGTGTAGTTTATTTCCAACTCTTTCTTTACTGTAGTCTCATATTTAGGTTTAGTAACGTGTTACATTGTAATCCGTACATTTTTCTTGAAATGTTTATTTGGATGCAACTGTATCTTATTAACCATTAATTTTCTGTTGTTTGCTGAGCCCCTGTTTTCACTCTGATTTGGTTTTAGACCATGCCCCCCTTGGATCAGTTGTTTCCTTTTTTTACAAACTGTTTCTGTAATACCCTCCCACTCTTCCTCTTCCCTGCAGGGATGCTCTGGACTCTCTGAGGTCAGTCATTGACAAAGCCAAAGAATCAAAGGTTGCCGCTGTCCAGCCTTTGGTTTTAGCAGCAGAGGAAAATCTCCACAGCATGGTTGTGGACTTAGACCAGGCGGTCACTAAGGTAAAGACAAATGTGTGTATCTTTAAAGTCTTATGGTAGGAGTATAAATTGGACACATCTTCCTTGTACTCCCCTAAATATGCACAAATAATTAGCAGACACTTAACAGGTTAATTTTGGGGCACCCCAGTAGCTCAACGGATAAGTGTGCATACCATGTGGTAAGGATAATTTCTGATTTTAAGGTCCTGGGTTTGAATCCATCAGGCCCTTTGCTGCATGTCATCCCCCCTCTCTCCCCTGCCTTTCCTGTTACTCTACTGTGACTGTCATATAAAGCAGAAATGCCAAAAATATAACCTTACATAAATAAATAAATGAATAAATAAATACTTCAACTGGTTAATTTTGTGTGGAGAACTAAGCCCTCAAACCATTGGACTATCAGCTCCATTATGGTCCATAATGTTATCTTTTTAAAGGAACACCTTGTAGGTCTTAGCAGCATCTCAAGTCTACAAGGGAGAATGTAACAAAATGGCAATACCCCCCACCCACTTCCTTTCCAAACACATTCATGATATTGTCTGAATACATTTTTTCTTTTCTTTTTTTCAGGTAAATTAGATAGAGAATTTGTAAAAAGGATTCTGTCTAGGAAGAGGATGCACTTAATAAATTTGTTAATTTTAACATTTTAACGTTTTCCTGCCCAGGGACCTGCCAAATAAACTAATAAAATCAAATAATCAAGGTTTCTCAGAAAGCCTCATCACTCCTCACTGCATGTTTAATTAACTGAGATGCCCTCAAAGATGTTGATCAGTAATTGATTTCCTGGTCGTGAGCTGGAGGACACAGGAGCAAGGAGTTGAGGATACATAAACTCAGGGGCTGGGGTCCACCCTAATCCTTTTCTCTGTCTGTATGTATCTGTGGGTCTATGTGTGTAGGTGCAGTCGGCAGAGTCAGAGGCTAAGATTGTTTCCCAATATACTGAACTGGTTAATGAGGCCAAAAGACAGTTCCAGAAGGAATTAAGCAGCCTTACTCCAGAGATCCAGGCCAACTGGAAGGGACTCAGTAAGACTACACACACACACACACACACGCACACACACACACACTCAGATTAAGAAAAGGTATCTTTGAGCAGGTTTACAATCCAAAACAATAGCACCACTACATGCTTGGATAGTTGAATCAAATAGAACCTTATCTCTGATGTTATTGATGAATGCTTTGTTGATGTGTCTTTCCAGTTTTTAAGACAGTTACCGCCATTAATGTGTAACCAATAGACATAGAGTACGTTTACATGCACACCATATTCCGGTTCGGCTCAATATTCCGGCTAAGGTAACTGCGCCGCGGCAACTGGAATATTCCGTTTACATGTTACTTGGCATGCCCCCATGTTTTGGCGTATTCCACTCTCTGACGTAATGCGACACTCAGCCGCGGGGGGCAGCAGTACGCGTATAGGCGCCTGGTCTGCCGGAAAAAACAGACGAAGAAGTCTTCTTCCTCGTCGTCTTCTTTTTTTTCTTCTTCTTTTGTCGCTATTTCTATGTTTTCTCCCATCGATATACTCTGTGATATTTAAGTCTTTCATTAGCTGAAGGTGGACTGCAGTCTCCTGGCTCTTGCTGCTGTTCGCCCTGCCGTTTTCCCCGCTTGCAGGTAACCATAGCAACAAAGACGCCACAGAATTCCTTGTGAGTCGAGCATGCGCAGTCGTGACTGAATATTCCGGTTCGGGGAGTTTTCCGACTAAGGTGGTTACATGCCCCAATATTCCGGTTGGAACAGGAATATTCCAGGGGGCTTATTCGGAATTCTCTCCAACCGGAATATGACCTTAATCGGGTTCTGTGCGTGTTTACATGACACGTGCGCAACCAGAATATTGCGAATATTCCGGTTAATACAGGAATAAGGTGTGCATGTAAACGTGCTCATAGATATACAGCCATAACATTTGTGACTGAGGACATTCAATGGCCTTATAGTCATGTTTCACCTTCTTTCCATCTTGCCAGATCATGTATAGATACATAGCCATCTGACCCTTTGAAAAAAGCCTGTGTAAGTGTAGATGCTAGGGACTGACTGATATTGATTTTTCAGGATCAGTACCAATTATTAGTAATCAAGGACATTGATAAACTATATTCAGGGCCAATATTATTTTGCCGGACATTTGAGTTGCAGTGCCAAAGTTTACAGATTTGGAAACATGAACACAAACATTACTTTGAATTAGCAAATGTTTAATCTAACATTAGAGAAGAGGATCACACTTCAGTCATAATTGCACTGAGCCAAGGATATAGCTAAAATTCCTGTTGGTTAGGGCATATTAAAGTTAAATGACATGCCCTGATCTTAACTTTACTGATTGTCCTCCCCACCACCCCACATCCCTCCCTAAATGTCACACCCACTTTTTTTTTTTTTTTTAAACCAATGTTTGGTAATTTTGAAAAAGATTTGAGTTTTCTCAGGTTCCAAAGGGATAACACCTCTATCAAATCTGCCAGGGCATGCAATTTATGGCTACATGAAAACTTTCAAGGTGGTGAAGATAGCTGAAAATTTGCAATACACATACCATCACATTTCAGGTCATTTATGAGATTGCCAACCATCATGGGCATGTTGCTCAGTGCACAAGTTATTGCAACACTCACAAAGGAGGGGTTTTGAAAAGCTAGTCATGGTTGAGTGTGACATGGAGTGAGACAGAGTGAGTCAACAAAACCCCGAGAGTAATCAGCATTGACTAATCATACTGTTGAATTAGTGTCAAAATTAGTGTCAAAAGACCACAACACTGTATACTCCACTTCACCTGATCATATATGTTTAAACTGCAATAAATAAATAAATATTGGCTGAATGACTTTGTATGTGTTAGCTGGTAAATTGTCTGCAGATGATCTGAATGCCCTGATTGCCCATGCACACCGTCGCATTGACCAGCTGAACCGAGAGCTGGCTGAGCAGAGAGTCAGAGAGCAAGTCCATATAGAGGCAGCCCTCGAGCAGCAGAAACTTGAAGATCAGAAAGCCCTGGATAAAGCTGTTCACACTGCCACGCAGCACAGCAAGGAGGAGGCCAGACTGGAACAGGAGAGAAAGGTAAGGAGAGATTATCCCAAGCTCCAAAATGAACACCAAGTTTCTTGTTGGTGGCTAAATTTCACAGCCCTACAAAGGGCTTGGCAATATCAAACAAGTGACCAAAAAAGTTTCATCAAAATGTCACTTTCCAGGTCCATGTGATGAATTAATTATGAACGATGTAAAAAGCAGCACAGTTGTGTGTAATGGTCACAAGTAATGAGATGTCGTGGCTGTTGAGGAACACAGCACAATCAGTGAAATGGCACTTTTTATTTCCATTTAGCTTAATTGACAGGTGAAAAGACTGGTGGAGCAGGTGGTAAAGTGATATAAAAATGGCTATTGTGTGTTCATACATTTATGGTTTATTGTAGGTGTGTAAAAGAGGCTCATATACTGTATGCCCACAAATCCTCCATGACTGAGTTTTATAAAACAGCAATGCACATGCATGGCTTTTTATTAATATGATGAAAAATGAATATGTCAAAAAGAAAGCCTTTGCATATTTATGGTTTTGTGTGTACATAGTTATAGTCTTCTGGGTCCTGGATGCAGCTGCATGCTGGGAACGTTCTGGGCTGGGAAAAACTAGGCCTGTCAACAGTCATTCGACAGGACAACACAGCAACAATGTAATGTTAGGAAATCAGCACTATGTCACTATTATACCATCACCACTCCTAAACATACAGTGTATACACCGGAGTTCACTTCTCCAATCTGATAACATTAGTTTGTGAGTTACAGCCCAGAAATACACTTGCATGTCTTGCATGTTAGCACTTTAAAAGTCTAAGCATTCTAATTTTTTAAGTTTTTGCAATTTTAGGTTGCCTTTTAATTTGATGGTGATGACATCACAGACATTCATTCTGTTGTCTGCAGTGGTCTTCAAACACTTTATAACATTAATATTGATATTAATAAGTATGCAGAATAGCAATATATGTCTGTTTTGTAGCAGGCACATAATAATAATAAGTATGCAGAATAGTAATATACAGTGGTCCCTCGTTTATCGCAGGAGTTACGTTCTAAAAATAACCCACAGTAGGCGTAATCCGCAAAGTAGTCAGCTTTATTTTTTACAATTATTATAGTTGTTATAAGGCTGCAGAACCCCTCACTACACACTTTATACACTTTTCTCAGACAGGCATTAACATTTTCTCACTTTTCTCTCTTGTTTAAACACTCTCAAAGTTCAAACCTTCGTAGAAAAATAAGTCCAGTATTATAGAATGAACGCATTCTGTACTGTACAGGAGACACGGCACGGAGGAGATTGATTGACAATGGTCTACAGTCCCTTAGTCAGTCAGGACGCAGAACACAAGGCGCTGTTAAAAAAAAAAAAAAAAACAAACATGCAAAATTGCACAAAAAAAAATCTGTGAAACTGCGAGGCCACGAAAGGTGCACCGCGTTATAGCGAGGGACAACTGTATATCCGCTGTGCAGCAGGCACATAAGAAGGGGAAGAAGTAGTAGTATGCAGAATAGTTATGTGTCTGCATTGCAGCAGGCACATAATAACATATAACTGATTTTGAGTCCAGAAGGGACTCCACTGTCTCTACTTGATTCTGTCCTTGACTAAAGGTTTGATTTGGTCTGACTGTCTTGTATATGGAGCTCCAAAAATGCAATGTTCCACTGCCTTTTCTTCTTCCCTCCCTCAGCTCATAAGGCACCTTGCAACCATCAGCCATCATATGCGATCAATGATAAAAACACACAGTAATTCTAATAATGCTCCATTGTGAGCACTATACTTTGTTTGAGAATTTTCTTGAAAGTAGTCAGTGATTTTGACATGTTAACAATATCTAAATAGAAAATCCGTAAGACTACTCCTCTACATTTAAAAGAAAATTTAACCAAATTATTGTTACAAAAAGAAAGGTGAAGATTATTAGACTGTTTGGTTAAGTAGCAATGAATGTTTGAATTAAACAAATTGTTTACTAAAAGTCTTACACAGAAGAATGCAGCAAAGGGAAGTAGAGCAGGGGACAAAAGGAAAGAATACTTCCCCACAGAGGAGTAGAAGAGCACATTGTCATCAATAAGATATTTATTAAATTTAGCAACACATCTGTCCACACATGTATATAGTTTAATAACTTTAATAAAAGAATGCTATGTTTGATTGTTGAAAAATTTGTGGCAAGTGCTCTTTCTTTACCAGTAACTCTGTGTGTGTATGTGTGTGTGTGTGTGCGTGTGTGTGCGTGCGCGTGCATGTGTGCGTGTGCGCGCGCGTGTGTGTGTGTGTGTGTGTGTGTGTATGTATGTATGTATGTATGTGTGCACTTGCGCACACGTGCACACAGCTGTCTGAGTTGAGAGAGGTGATGGAGGCAGAGATGAGGACTCAGCTCCGTCGACAGGCAGCAGCGCACACAGACCACCTCAGAGATATCCTCAAAGTCCAAGAACAGGAGCTTCGATCTGAGGCTGAGCAGGTCTATCCATTCTGTTGAACTGTTTTCTGTTAGACATTTCATTCATGTCATTCAAAGCAAGGACTTGTAAATAGGGTTGCAAAGAGGTGGAAAATCTGTGCATTTGATGGAGGAATGCACATTATGCTGCAAGATATTTTTTTTCCAACCACATTCAAGTTCCCTGTTATAGGCAAACCTGCAGTTTTTCATATTTCCAGTTTATTCCACTTAATTCCCTTATATTCCCTTATATTCCTGTTTATTCCCATGGAAAGTTAAAAACTTTTAAAACTCCTGGAATTTTGCAACCCTACGCATAAATTAGTCATAAATAAGAACAGAAAATACCAAATTATTATTTTTGTAAGGGTTACAATGCCAGTTTCTCGCTGGCTTGCTAATTCAGAATACCACTTTAAGTCTTTAAGCAGGAAAACACTGCAGCAAGACAGACTACAATTATACGCATCCACAGTAAAGCAGACCATGACAGACCATTTATCTGCAGGCCTTTACTTCTATTTAAACATGTAATGTGGGCTCTGTTTAGGTTCTGAACAGTAAGATGTTGGAACAAGAGACCCACTACCGCCAGCTGACCCAGGAGCAGCTGGATAACTTCACTCTGGACATGAATGCTGCCTATGCCAGACTGAAGGGGATGGAGGAAGCCATAGACAGTAGGATATACACACAATCTGAACCATTATGTAAACGTAGGCACTCTAAAACACATGTAAACAAAATGGGCATGATTGTGTTTTGACAAGGTTGAACTGAATGGAAGAAAATGTTACTTTATTATTTGTTTGTCAAATGTTCTCTAGTTACCAATTGAAAGATAATAATGATGATAACTGATCTTTAGAAAAGTGCTAATAGTATGAGCTGTAGTAAAAGTGAACAAAAAAGAAAAGGAAAAAATAGTATTAACAATATTAGTAGTAGCTCTAGAAATAACGGTAGTGGTAGTTGTAAAACCAACAATAGTAGCTTAGGTTTTATTAGTAACACAGTACCTATACAGTATTTGCAATACTGACATTGTAGTAGTTGGTGGGGTAAACCTTATAACTTGTAAAAGAATTAGTAGTAATATCAGCGGCATTAGTTGAAGCAGTATTTGTAGTAGTAATGAAAGAAACAGCAGTAACAGATGTCAAAGTAACAATAGCAGTTATATTGGTGATAGCAGATGATATTGTAGTGGCAGATGTTAGTTGTAATAGTTGCTGTGAAGTGTGTCCAGGTAAATACCATAGTGTTACTATATGTTTGTAATAGCAGTAGAAATAAAAGTAGTCCTAGTAGAAATAGAAAAATGAGTTGTAGTTAGTACTTGTGGTCAGTGTTGGGAACGTCATGTGAATCAATTACAAAACCAATTATTGAAAATATTTTAATTTCATCAGCCAGGGTCAATCTATCATTGGTCAGTCCCTACTTTAGAACACAGCAGCCTGAAAATTGTCCTGAAGGACTAAGTCTGTAGCCTTGACAAACCTCCTTGTCATGTTTTTCACTCTCTGTCATGTGTTACAGGTCATGTGATAGCAGAGGAAGAGGCCCGTAAAGCTCACCAGCTCTGGTTGTCTGTAGAAGCTCTCAGCTACACCTTGAAGACTGCTGGCTCTGATTTGCCCACCAAGCCTCTTGAGAGTGCTGTCCAAGCCATTCAAGACAGCTGCTGCAACAACGAGTTTGCCCTGGCTCTGGCCTCAGCTCTTCCAGAAGAATCCCTACGCCGTGGCGTTTACAGTGAGGCCTCCCTCCGATCCCGCTTTAACTCCCTACGCTCGATGGTTCGCCGGGTTGCCCTAATTGATGAATCCCACAATTCCTTATACCAGTACTTCTTGTCTTACCTTCAGGCTGCACTGCTGTTTGAGGAGAAACAGGCGATGCCACCCACCCAGCTGACCAATGAAGATTTAGATCCATTTAAGCTTCTGTCTTATGCCAGTTACTGCTTAGAGCATGAGGATCTTGAGTTGGCAGCCAAATTTGTGAACCAGCTGAGAGGAGAGGCTAGGAGAGTGGTGCAGGACTGGCTAACTGAAGCCAGACTGACACTGGAGACCAGGCAGGTAGTTACTCTGCTGTCAGCCTATGCCAATGCTGTGGGTTTAGGAACCACCCAGGCTCCATAGGCTTAAACTCCAATTATACCCAACAGCCCTAAACCCCTAACCCTCACACTCTTTCTACACACGTCCAGGTGAAGTCACCATCATCCCTACCACTGGCCCCACAGTGGGAGCTGTAATTATATGGCAGGAACAGACGGCAGTGTGTCCAAGCTGTAATTTATAGCCCGTGTGTGAAAAAGTCAAAATATACACCAGTGACCCAGTATCATCTCACCATTGTAAGAAAGCTGGTGACACAAATATTAGCTGGCATATGAATAACCAGCAACTCAGTCACCAAGCAGAATAGTGGCACTTACATGGCTTATACTGAAGTGGGCAATGCCAAAATTGTCTATTGTAGTTGTATATCTGAACTTTATATCCCTGTCTCTTAGATTTGTCCCAGTCTTGTAAAACACAACTTGCTCGCATCCACATCTAGTATGCCTCAGTTCTAATAATTATTGAGATACTTGTTTCAAAGAACTAAGCCTCTTGTCATTTAAGGGCCACAGGTTTGGTCCAGGTGTTTATTTTTTAGGTGTTTTGATTTATTGGCCAGAATTTAGATGATTATAACACTGATTTACTGTGTTGTTATACCACACCCTATTTCTTTGAATCTTCAGTATGTAACAATAAATCATACACAAGAGCTCTGTTGTCTGTTGTTGACTGTCAGTTGCCTTAATTCTCACTATACTGCTACATGCTGCTTAGAAACGTAATAATAATAGGAATTACAGCAATAAAAATAAATTTATATTCTTCACATCCATCCATCCATTTTCAGCTGCTTATCCTGAACTGGGTTGCAGTGGCAGCAGGCTGAAGAGGCCCAGACGGTCTTTTCCCCAGCCACCTCCACCAGCTCCTCCTGGGGGATCCCAAAGCAGCCGGGAGACACAGTCCCCCCAGCATGTCCTGGGTCTGCCCCAGGGCCTCTTCCCAGGTGGATGTGCCCATCCACTGCGAGGCAGCCAGAAGGCATCCTGACTAGATGCCCAAACCACCTTATCTGGCTCCTTTCAATGTGGAGGAGCAGCAGCTCTACTCTGAGCTTATCACAAATGTCTGAGCTCCTCACCCTATTCTTAAGGGTGCACCTAGCCACCCTGCGGAGGAAACCCATTTCCGCCGCTTGTATTTGCAACCTCATTCTTTCGGTCTCTATCCAGAGCTGGTGACCATAGGTGAGGGTTGGAACAAAGACTGACCAGTAAATCAAAACCCTCGCCTTCTGGCTCAGGGTATTAGGGTATGCTTCACATAGGAAACCTAAATATGTACAAAAGAATACTTAGCAAATTGCATTTTTCTGCAGAATGTGGACTGAGGAGGGAGTACTGTGCCATTAAGAAAAAAAACTTGAAGATTAACAATCCTAGAGTGGAGCTAGGTGTGGGGCAGATTTAGGCCTAATGATTGTGAGGCAAAACTTTTTGACCAGTGTTTGAAGATTAATTTTGAAATCTTCTGACAAGCATACAACCCAGTGCTTTAAGTGGGCCGGTACACAATGGTACAGAGTACCGGTACTTCTCAGTTTTAGCCTGTATTGTACCAGGACTTTTTACGGCGTACCGGGACTTCTCATGAGCTCATAGTACCCTGTCTTGTTCTGTTTCTCTCCTTGCGATTTGGCTATACTACATTATCCAGTGTGCACTGGTACGTGCCACACGCCTGACCCTCGCGAGACGTTCACTCGTAAGGAGGACTTACTTTTCTTTGTAATTAATTACTTTGACAATGATGTAACTCAGTTACTAACTCAGTTACTTTTTATAGAAGTGACTAGTGACTATAATTAATGCCTTTTTCAAAGTAACGTGCCCAACACTGCTTATAAGTCGGAACAAAAGGCTTGGGTGCAAGGTATGCAGTAAAGTTAACTCCCTTGCTACCCAAACACATCAGGGACTGAGGCTGTCACATGAATATGAATACATGAATATATGTTGAATAAGGGGAGTACCGGCACTTATTTTTTTTCCACTTAAAGCACTGACACAACCTAAGAATATGTTTATATTGTTAGATGGAAGGGGAAAGGTTTTTGGTTAACAAATTAATTTGGACCATAACAAGGGGTAATGGCATTGGAAAAAAGCGAGTCAGAAACCTTGGCTCTATAACAAACAGGATAACTAACGCCTACTGCTTTTTAGGGGTGCCTTGATCAGAGCGAAATTATGTGTGTGCTAATCTGATAAACCAAATGAGATTTACCCACAATAACACATACAGTAGACAAGGTTTTACAAGCGATAAGTAGAAAGGAAATTACAAAAAGGACACATATCCAAGTCTTCCTTTAAGATGTTTAGTGCAAGTGCTTGTTTGTACTTATTTTCTTGGTTGTGCAATGGGTGAAGGACATGAGTATGCATCCAATAAGAAACTATAATAAATGTCATGTCATCCAAGCAAACAAGGAAGACAGAAAGTCTACTGTAAGAGCCAAACACATCATTGTGTCATTGTTACAAGTATGAAACTGGTCATTTCTGCATATATCATTGAGCAGGATGTGACAGGAAAACGGTCTTGGTGGCTTAACCACAAGAGGTGCAGCCAGAGGCGGTAGCTTTTGTCCCGCAGGCAGACAGGGAAAACGCCTCGCGGTAGAAAAAGAATGTAGAGTATGCAGCGGGATCTCCGAAAATAAAAACTATACAAAAACGATTAAGGGACTGTGGTACCCAGTCTAGCCCGCTTCCATCTCCTCAGGGAGCCGTTGGTGGGCTTTATTTATTAGGCTGACTCATGCAGGATTTTACACTTACAGTAATAAATGTAAATCTTTTGCACGTTTACCATAATCATCTTCTTCTTCGTCATTACCATTGTTATTACACAATATATTTCTTCGCTCACACTACATGTTCCAGCAAATGGTGCAAAGGAAGGTTAGGCTATCCAATTTTGCATGCAATGGGATTCCCCCCTCTCTCCACACAAGACGATCTAGCTGCAGACCTCCAGCGTCAGGCGTCTTCCGATGCAGGCTCCCGTCTCAGGCCAACCTCTAGCTGCAGACCTCCAGCGTCAGGCGTCTTCCGGTGCAGGTTCCTGTCTCAGGCCAACCTCCAGCGTGAGACCGGTTGGGACTGGAAGTGAGCACAATAAACTTCAAAATAAAACCAAGTTATCGATTTTGTAAGAGAAAACTTCGTAGCAGATGTATATTTAATTAGCAGACTTTGAGATGTGAATGGCATCAGTTTCTTAAATATATAGCACTTTTGATGTTGTCTACCTTCTATTTGTGGCATTTACAACAATTACACCAGTAACATCAAATATTAGTCCTCCAATGGGGTAAACTCCAGGTGCATGTACAAGAAATTTCAAATAAACCTTTAACCTGCTGCATCAATTTATAACCTTTTATCCTAAGAAAAACCTAACCTTTAATCTAAGAAAGACATGTAATCAGATGCCATAGGATAAAGGCATAACAGATACCACATACTGTCAACCTGGAGTCCCTCTGAAGACTAGTTACATGAAAACATAAATCTATGCACATTTGTTCAGAGACTTAACAGCTCATGTGTAACATTTATTCAAGTGCCTTATTTTTCAAATTTCTATTGCATTAAATGTCTTCAATGATACACTGTACACCTGAAGATCTTAAGAATGTTGGCGCCAATCAGATTTTCAATTATGCTTAAATATAAAATTGTCAGCATTTAGGGAGAGGGAAAGATAAAATTGCAGTCATTTTCTTGAAATGCACTAAGTCACCTGTGACCTTCATGGTATAACTTAAGTAAATAAATTAATATCTCATAACTACATATATTTATATACAAAATGAAAATATAATACAATTAAAGCAATAAGGAAAACAGGATAAAAGGACACCAAATCACTCGCTTCTATTCAGCCTTTTATTAAACATTGTTAGCCTTAAATCCAATATCTCAACCCATCTTTATTAGCCTACTCCTTCATTTCACATTCAGTGTAGGTCATGTTGTCAGCAATCTCCTCACAAAAGACCCATATCTTCAGTTTTTTTCGAATTTAAATTTGAAATGATCAAGGATTGCTTCTGTCTCCTGGTCATCGAGATGGCAACGTTCTTTTTCATCCCAAAGCCTTCTGTACTGCCTCACAGCCTCTTCCAGTTCTTCCTCTCCCACAGTGAGGACACAGGGAAACCTTGGCCAACAACAAGTGTTGGTTTGCTTCGTCCCACTCTGCGGCCTTTTTGCAGTGATGAAGTACCCTGTCCCCCACTTCGTCCTATGAAAAAGACAGAGAAAAAAGTGTTAAATAAAAACTTGGGGTGATTAATGGTTTTTGTGTTAATTTTAAGAGCAGTTTAACAGACCGGTCAAATTTGAATGGGGACACTAAAGTAAGGGGCAAGAGGTGAACATGACAGGAGGGTTAATATAAACAGCTGTGGACTAACTGTGATGTTAGATACTGCATGTGATGTTAACTTTGGAGAGCGAAAAGTGTCGTCTCAGTAACACCGCAGCACAAACACGCCTCGTAAAACGTAGGCCATTACCTCGTTTGGACAGATAACACTACACAAATACAAAAATCGTAACACTTATAGGATAATCTACCCACTATTTGATTTATCAATGGCTAGATATAATGTACGACCAGGAGTGGGGTCCGCAAAACAGCGGAGAACTGACCCGGGACTTGTAGATGCTAAATGCAATTTATTTTATTATTTAATTTAGCAATTTCAAGTCAATAAAAGTTTGATCAACGTTAGGCTATGTCTCAAATAAATTATTTCAAACAAATTGTCGCTACCGCCCAACTTCCGACCCTAAGTTAACACAGTTAACATATTTAATTGTAAACATGCAATAAAATATATGTAATGTATTCGGTAGTTTGAGTGCAGATGACCGCTAGTACAACTGCAAACATAACTCGACTATCGTCATTTTTTGGACTTTCACTTACTGTCACAACTGTCAGTCGTACACGTAAATGTCGGAGTCTCCTTCTTTTTGGTATTTGGCCAAAATGCCGGAGTCCCTCAGCAGGTGTGAAAAATGTTTCCGGTTATTTGTGGTCTCACGCATAGACATAGAAAGAGGCTAGATTGGCCACTCCCCCTTTTTTCACGGCAGACTTGGCGGCCATCTTGAAGCGGTCGACCACCCAAACACAGAGTGGGATTCGGTGACAATAATAAAGCATGTCGATGGAAAATGCCTCAACATTGTGCAGCCTACGATTGTAAAAACCGACGTACTGCACAATCCAGACAACAGGGAATCACCTTTCACATGTAAGACACATGTTTAGTTTAATTTGGTCATTATAACTTACCCATCATTACTTATCAGGGACCACCTGAGTCCCCCCAAAAGCTAGGGAAAACCCTGTACTCAGTGTGCATTTTAAACAAAGTCCCTCAAGCCATTCCCACAGCATAGACTGTTTAATGTATATTTTAGGTCTAATGTTAATGCTTGACTTTCTACTGAGCCATTGCACTCATTATTATTTAGCTCTTGTTTTTTTACGGACTAGTTATATAGATTATATTTTAATTATTTAAACTGCCCCACAATTTCATCTCTTTTGTAATCCGGAAGCCAAGCAACTACATTTTGTTGCAAAAAACTCACTGCTGTTTTTTTTTTTTTTTTTTTTTTTTTTTTGTGCAATGACAATAAAGAAAGTCTAAGTCTATTTGAATACTAATGTGTGTGTGATCCTTGGTGGTCTGGCAGAGTGCTCACAGGTACAATAACGACATGAGAATCTCAGATGAAGAACCATATTTTTTCACATTTTAGATCACATTTCACATTAATGTGTATATATTTACCTTGAATTTGATTATATCAGAAAGAAAATGATCAAATGAGGCCCTCTGACAAAGAACCATATATGCATGCTTTCACATTTTAGATAATCATCAATATTTCCACATTTTAGATAATCATCAACATTACACTATTTAGACTAATATGCCTATCACATTAATGTGCATATATTTAACTTGAAAATTGATAATGTGTCCTTATTCTACTGACAAAATATATTTCTTCCATAGGCCTAATCTTTTAATATATGGCCATGAGAAACCGAAATTGATAACAAATGGACTGACAGGCATCTTAAAATTCGCTATGTCTAATGATAAAGTATGCTTTCTGATGGGCATCTGAGGGGAAAAAAACATGCTTCTAGCGAGAATTTAACCCGAGTCTATAAATAATAAGTCTTGTGTGATAACAACTATACCATTACAACTTCAAAATATTCAAGGGGAATAGATATTTATTTCCGAAAGCTTGTATTGGTAATGCACAGTGAATCGTGGGGTTGACCGCAGCAAGATGGCGCTGCCGTCGGACGTTAGTCTACTGGGATTCCAGCGTAAAGGCTGAATTATGCTTCCGCGTTGGAAGAGCGTACGGGGGTTGTGCGAAGCACGCATTTCCTACGCAGCGCGTGTGTGTCCAACATACCCCTGCGAAACACACTGAGCAATTCTCCTCCCACCAATGTAGACCCTGTGACGTATGATCGCTGCTCTTGGCGAGAGGACGAGTCGTATAGGTGCGGGTACTTGCGCACCTCCTCGGCCAGGCGTTCTTCCGCGAGATCCAGCACTCTCCAAAGTTTTCAAACACAACCGACGAGTCGAGACACAACAGTTGTTTTAAAAACGGCGCTGTTGGCCGGCACAACAACAGGATGTGATACCGGTTGCAACGAAATGCCGGAAATGATGTACTTCGGCGGACCAATCACAGCTCTTGTGGGGCTGCGGAGGGTCCGCGTAGTTACAATTTTTGGGAGGCGCGCGGCAAGGCTCTGCGGTGGTCGCACAACCCCCGTAAGCTTCGCACAACCTCCGTACGCTCTTCCAACGCGGAAGCATAATTCAGCCTTAAGGCGTCCAGTCTACCTATATACAATATATACATATATACATCAAACACCTGATGTGAATTTTGCCATTAAACTCCTTGTTAGAGAACAGCAATTTGTGCAAAAAGAACTGAAACACTGAACAGTTGGACATGTGCATTCAAAAGTTTACAGAAGCATTAAGTTCACCTGTAAAGGTTATAATGCATTTTAGGTTCATCCTGAAATTTCACCCGAAAGCCGAATATCCCTAACTTTTTGTGAGTAGTGTATGTCTGTGGTCTCACGCTGGAGACCACAGACATACACTTTATACTTTATACTTTATACTTTATACCCCTGAGAAGGTGTGCAAGATCAACCTGGCATGCTGTGTCCTCCACAATCTTGCAATGACCCATGGCATTCCTGTAAGACCCAGCGCAGAGCCACAAAACTATGCGCAAGAGGACACACAGCCACATGTGGAACCTCCTGCCAGGGCTGCAATTCAGGCTCGTCATGAATTGATGCAGCGTCTTTAATGATGGTAAGTTACAATGCGTAATTTCAAAATGCAAACTGAATAAGTTCCGATTCTTCCTTCGGCTTTGTCTACATTTTCATGAAGTAAATTAAACACACAGCACTTCAATACACATATACATATTTATTGGCGTGGACATTCAATAATTGTTTCAGTGATTCGTTTATGTTATTTATGCCTGTCGCCATTTCCTTCACTGCATCCAGAAGAGCCAGCTGATTTTGGACAACTTCATCAGTCAGGACGTGGGCATGCCGACGAGACTCCTGAGGCGTGCTTTGAGGCGCTGACTGTGGGGCTGGGAGCTGAGAGTGAGAGGTCGAGGGCACTGGTTCATCCACTGCATCGTCTGGGCCTACGATTCATAGTAAGTTGTTAAACTCTTGCAAACGGATTTGCCATTGCCATTTTCATTTGAATAAAATGTTTTCGGACTGACTTATGCCTGTTAATTAGGAACACACATAATTGCAAATATAACAGTACAGTTACCTTGGGGTTTTCCTTGGATGTCAACACTTTCACCTTCATTTCGTGGACATATTCCATGAATGGATGTTTGTCCAATTATTGCTGCTAGTCTCTCATCCTGTGGCGTTAGATCAGGTGGACCTTGTACTCCACCAGTCTCCTTCTTTTTCTTCTGGTCTGTAATGTGTTTTTTGGCATCAACTTTTATGTCGAACCACTTTTTTTTCACCTGGGCCACAGTGCAGTTCTCCAGGGATACTACGTTGACAGCCTCAGTTATTGCAGTCCAAGCATCATTTTTTTTTTTTTTTTACCATGGTCACCCCCGAGGAAATACTCTGGAAAAGTATTCCTTTTTTGGCTTCCACCTTGGACACAATTGTTCAAATTTCTGTGGTTGTAAAGTTCTTTTGTTTTTTGCCTCTTGGCACCATCGCTTCTAACAAACTGAAATTTACTACTTCTTTTCTCACGTAACCGCTTCCTTCATTCATGAATCAACTCTAGGCAAGCGGTTTCCTTATATGGAGAAACGGGGGCGTGGTGGTATGCTAATCACAAATTGCAAGCATGTGCCTGTCAGTTTAGAATGATTGTGATTCACAAACATACGCAAGGTGGTGAGAACAAAATTGGTCGGTACGCAGGTGTCATGAATCCCACAGTCATTTTGCGTACGCACTTATTTTGTGCGCAAAGTACGAACATTTCCACGCACATATTAGTGAATGTGGCCCACGAAGTTAACAAAATCATCATTACAACTTTTTGAATGAATGAGGCCCACGAAGTTAACAAAATCATCATTACAACTTTTTGTGACAGCAAAAGTAAGTTGATCAATACTTCTCCATAATATTTTTGTATGCCCTTTCTTAACACATCTTGGAAATGGTCTGTAAGCACAAACAAGAAAATAAGATTTAATATGATGGCTGTACATATCTGTGTGTGTTTTCTGTGTGTGTAGTGATACTAACCAGAGAAGTTGGCCATATGTGTACATTCATCCATCACACCCTTCATGAAGCTTAGTGATTCTCTCTGCAATGATGGTCGACAACCCTTCACTGAATTTGCATTCTTATCGTGTAGTATATTGTTAGCCTGGAAGTGTCTAGGAGTAAACAAATTATAAGATTAGATGAAACTTAAATAATGACTGTGGGAAACTGGGTCATTATGTGTCTCATAAATACAGTCATAAACACGTACTGTATACAATGGACATTTCACAACTACAACATTCTAAGTAGGAATGTTTTACGGCTTGAAAGGCATTAAATAAATAAAACATTGCAGCATTGTGACAGTGTACAAAACCAACAGCAGTAGCAGTAAAATGTTTTAAAGGGATAGCTCGCATTTTTGGACATGGAAATTGTATAAAATCCTCTCCAGCAGTGTACTGCATGAAAAGGGATTTTTTTTTTTAACTTCAGGTTCCCCTGGGCAAAGTTCTGGTCCCCTGAAGTATTGAAATAGGTACTTTCTGGCTAGTTCGCTGGGGTCACAAAAATAAAAAACAAACAAAAAAACCTTTCACAAAGTGAAAGCTGCAGTAGCCTCCTCCTCAATGTGCTCATTAACTATAGCACAACAAAAATGAAAGAGCAGCGAAGGCTTAAAACCTTTCAAAATCACTTTTCATCAAATGTCCTTTGCCAGAGTGATTTCCTTTTACCTTATTGATAACAAATTGTAGGTGGAAATCCAAACATGAAATACCTGACCAACTTTACATTTTGGCCACTAACTGCAGACCCTTAAGGCTGAATTATGCTTCCGCGTTGGAAGAGCGTACGGGGGTTGTGCGGGGTTGAACGGGAGCCTGCACCGGAAGACGCCTCACGCTGGAGGTCTGCAGCTAGGCCCACTCCATATAGTTGTGACAGTTCTCTTTTCCCACGGACGGTGGCAGCAGTGCGCTTAGTATCGTGTAATCTGCCGAAAATGAACACAGACGAAGACGAGGAAGAGGAAGTACATCACTCACTGTATTATAGTACATATTTAACTTTAGCCACGCAGAGTCGAATCGAGGTCAGCTGGCCTGTTTTTAGATTCTTGAAGACGTTTCTCTTCTCATACAAGAAGCCTCTACTATTCTGACAGACGGGTGTGGAGATCCAGTTATTTGATTTGTGTGGGAACGTTATCCAGGACGATATCCAGGTCACTGATACCACTGGCTCGTTACAGCTCCTCGCTGTTGTATTTAATTTTAGCTTTTGAATTGACCAGCCACTTAAAATTGTAAACCTTGTGCCTTTTATCAGCACCGTTATGGCTGCACGGAAGAGAAGTCACCCTGGTCCTGACGATGTGCAGGATGGATCCCTCCACACCTGCAAGCAAGGCAGGGCTGGAACAAAGCGACACATCGCTGCCCTGGTTCTGGCGAGGGGAGGAAGCAAAGGAATTCCTCTGAAAAACATCAAAATGTTAGCTGGTGTTCCCCTCATTGGATGGGTATTGAGAGCTGCTGTGGATTCTAGCATGTTTGACAGGTAACTTGAACTTTCTTGACTCGCGAACTACGTTTCGCTTTTAACAGTATAAAAAAGGGTTTTCAAAGTGGGGTCCGGTGTTCCATGTCAGCTGGTTTTCCTGTTAACAGGCTACCTTTGTAAACTTGGACGGTTTCTCGTGGCGACAGCAGATTTTGCAATCACGAATAGGAAACGTAGTTGACTTCGTGAATACCTTATGGATTATACTTCAGTCTCCTGGGTCACTCGTGGTTCTCTAAACCATCTGGTTAAGCTTATTGATGGTTACGCAGTGGGGCTGAACGATTTTAGGAAAAGATCTAATTGCGATTTTTCTGGCAGTTATTGCGATTTCGATTTTATTCGTGATATTTCTTCAAATCAAGCTTCAGTGCAATATTCACATGTACAGTAACAAACAAAACATGACAGAAAATTACATCATGCCATCAAAACATTAAAGGCCCCATGCAGTACACTTTTCCAGGGTTTTATTTTAATTGTTGATATCCCCAGCAAGATGTATTTGTGATCTGTGGTCTGCTAAATATAAACTAGGCAAAAAAGGTTCTGCACCGCTTTTTCAGTCTATAATTTCTCCCCTTTATTTATACCCAATAGTGTTGTATCCTGTACCATTGTAAAGCCTGATTCGTCCTCTTTCCAGTGAGATACAACTTGTAAGGATCGTGCATTTCTGGAATGAGTGACACCGGTAATTGTGTGGGAAGAGACCAATTTTTTTTTTTTTTTTTTTGTTTTTTGTTTTGTTTTGTTTTGTTTTGTTTTGAGAAACTCCCCTGCAATATTTTTTCAGTTGATCATTTCTCCCTTTTAACAATACCGATTGGTGTTGTCTTTTATACCGTTTTACCGTCCTTTCAGTCAATCAAAATTCCCTTCAGTGTTTTTCTGTTGGCAATTTAAACTGCACTCACAGGTGTACCTAACTGGCACTTAATTGACAGCATATGGCAAAATGAGAAAATGAATAAAATATTGTGCTTCCCACCTGTTTAACTGTGCTGCCTCATCTTTACAGTTATACCCTATTGTAAAGGGGACTGGCATTCCAACAGTATAACTCACAAATCCAATTGGTCTTATCACAGGGGAGAAATGATCAACTAAAAACACATTGGATGGGATTTTGCTTCCCTCAAAAAGGGGGGCAGGGGACATGTTTAGCCATGTTGGTCATACCAATCAATTGACAATCCTTCCAACTTATTTCTCATTGAAAAGGGGACTAATCAGGCTTTCTAACGGTATATAAGACAACACCAATCGGTATTGTTAAATGGGAGAAATGATCAACTGAAAAAATATTGCAGGGGATTTTCTCAAAAAAAAAAAAAAAAATTGGTCGCTTCCCACACAATTACCGGTGTCACTCATTCCAGAAATGCAGGATCCTTACAAGTTGTATCTCAATGGAAAGAGGATGAATCAGGCGTTACAACAGTATAAGATACAACACTATTGGGTATAAATAAAAGAGAGAAATTATAGACTGAAAAAGCGGTGCAGAACTTTTTTTGCCTAGTTTAGTTTCACAGCTCCTCTCTCTTGGTTTCTCCCGGAGCTCTGGCAGCACAGTTCGTTTAGCCAATCAGAAGAGAGAATCAGCATCTCTCCACTGATTGGCTGACTGTTTTCTGACTGACATAGCGGAGGTGGGCTGGCTAGCTTCTTCCGCCTCTTTATGACATGCATTTTTCATGCCATGGGGCCTTTAAATGCTATTTACTCTAATGCAAGGATGAATACTAAAAGGTAAGACTTGCTTCCAACGTGTATTTATTGCCAAGAAACATGTACATTCTTTTAAGTCCTTGACCAACGGCAGTTATTACAACTGAAGAACTAAAAGAGCCATCTTTGACTGTCTTAATTATAAAAAGTAGTGCAAAGAATCCTTAATCGTGTTAAGTTAAAAAAGCTAAATAAAATACAAAACAATTTAAAAAACAATGTTAAATAAGAAAAACAAAATACAACAATTCCAATAAAGGAAAAAAGGATCTTGTCCTTATAACAGTTACAACTGTTACAACTTTTTCCTCACACTCCGCGTACAGCTGTGGGATGGCAGCCTGGTTGAAGTAGGTGTGGTAGGGAATCATATATCTTCTGTCCAGCGCGCAGAGGAAGTTTTGAAATCCGTTTCTGGTGACTGTGTTAACAGACATGCCTTTAGCAATGTAGTGTAGAGCTTAAAGTACTCCGGCGTGGTGCTGGATTTCCGGCTTGACGGACATTCAGGTATTTTTTTTTTTTTTTTCCTGTGGCAACAATTTGGCCTAAGTTAGCATTTAACAAATCATCTTCTGAATTTTAGCGAAGCACATGGGTAGCCTAGATCCACCAATAGTATAGTGTTATCAAACTCAGCTGGCCAATAAGAGCTGAGTGAGGAGGGTCTAAAAACAGCATGCCGTGTGCGTTTTGTGAAACAGGTGGATGCGGCAGTCTACTGTCCGGTAGAGTAGATAGAGAGAGCTAAGCAGCGTTGAAGTAGAGTAGAGCAGGGCAGAGAGATGGAAGCAAAATACATTGCACAGCAGCCATCTTTGACAAAATTATGAACGGACCTCTTCCGAGGATGATTGGCAAAGATTGCTACTGTGCAAAAGATGTCCGCTTCTGGTTCAGCTGAAGCCATTTCAAACCACATTTAGGGACACCAGCTTGTTGGTACTGAGTGTGTATGCTGTTGTCTGGACAATGGTGTTTCAAAGAATGGGCGGTGTGGTGAGCGTGGCTTGCACAAGGATCAGGCTATTACTGATTGGTTAGCGAGACCTGTCCATGCGTAGCATGCTGCTTCTGATTGGTGAGCTTGACAGGGCATGATGGCAGGATGGTAGGGAGATGGCATGAATGTGTAAAATAGTTGACACAACAGATCCTGGGTCAGTCAGGAGTGCTGCAAAAAAACGCAGCTTTTGCGATCACATGATCGCATTGTCTGAAATCGCAATTTCGATCAGAAAATGATACATTTTTCAGCCCTGTTACACAGTTTAGTGAAACTGTGGAATCGGAAATCGTTTTATCTTCTTTAAAATAAAAACTTCACCCGGGGTTCGATACCAGGTGAAAAACATAAAGGAAAAAATCAAGAAGTATTCAGTACCCCTGAACCTGTACAAGTACCGACGCGATTAACTGCTAACACACAGCCTACTGCCAAAGAGAGGCAAAAACATGTTATTGTGCTGGTTTAAAATAACTGCTAGATTAACTTGTCACCGTTGTTATAGGAATGATAGCAGCCACACAAGCCCACTTTGCTGGCCCTCTTAAATTCAACATGTTTTGACTGTCAGAGGTTGCAGTGTTTGCTTAAGTTTATGCAGAAAAATTACATCGTGGGATTGGGCGACAAAATTGTTACACAGTGGATGCACTGGAATTAAGCACAGAGGGCAAAGTGCTTGACAGCATCTATGTGGCAGTGGTTCATTCATTACACCTTGCACCGTTTCCTTTATATTTTGCTGATTTGGTGAATGCATCGATTAGTGCTGGGCGGTATGACCAAAAATATATATCACGGTATTTTTCAAAATTATATCGGTTTCACAGTATATGACGGTATTTTCTTTTTTCATGCACGACTGGGTGTTAACCACATTTTCTAATAATTTAGAGAAGAATTACTGCAGTAAATTAACTTAGAATGACCTATTTTACTATCATGAGGAATGAATACTGGACATTAATGTCCAAGTTGTCCACCCTAGTATTAATACAGGTTTACATGGCAACACAAAATGATGCAAAGAGGTGGCACTCATGATTTTAATGAAGTGAAGGAATCAGAATGCATGACAGTTGCAGTCAAAATACAGAACCTTTTTATTATGCAAATTTAAGGCCACTTGCATTAATATGCAGTCTGATTTGACTAATTTAACAATATCTTAAAATATTATTATTTTAAAAATGTGAATTACTTATCAAATAGACCTAACAATTCAGCTACCAGTGAATGAGCAGCAGTATGCATGTGATAACATAGATTGAAAAATAAGCCGAAGTGATACTGCTTCTCTGAATATACAAGCTAAGCCAGTGTGCTGCTGTTAGCCAGTGCAAATAGACTGGAGTGGCAACTCTTCGCTTTGTTACACAATCTGTCAGTGCGCTGCTGTAGCTTGAAAAGTTTCTTTGCCTTTGCCAGACGGATTTTTTGAAGCCGAAGAACTTCCAAACAGCCGACACAGCTCCTCTTTTTGGTAAAAGTTTTCAGCTTCATTTTCTGAGTCCCCACTGCTTAGTGAGTGCAACTGCAAAAACAGTACCCCCCTCCAACAATGTCCTGCGGCGCTACGTTCTGAGTGCTGTTCCCAACGTTATACACCGGTATTGGGGTATCTGAAAAATTCATGTCATAAAAAAAAAAAAACACTGGTATTTGGTATGAACTGGTATACCGCCCAGCACTAGCATCGATAATTGTTGGCTTTTGGTGGCTGGTGTCGGTGCTGGTGGCCGCTTCCTTACCAGCTGATACAAAGTCAAGTTCAGTAAACTGTGTTGGGTGATGTACTTGGAGGTGAGACAGCAAATTTGTAGTGCTGCCGTGCTCAGTCATTACTTGCTTCTAGCAAAGACGACATATGGCTTCATTTAAATTCTTGGGCTCGCCATTTCCTCCAAATTTAAAAACAAAATACTGCCAAATTGGCGAGCTAGCATTCTTCTTTGAAAGTAAGTCCTCCATGAGAGGGAGTCAATTCAGGCCAATTCAGTAGTCTGTACATTAACGAGCCACTGACTTAGCTACAACTGCTGCTCTCCTCAGTGTCTGTATATTAAAGTGGTGCATTCATGCCTACATCATGCTGCCACCACAACAGTTCCGTATTCAGTTTCTTTCATAATAAAAGTCTTAAGATTCCATAACAGCTGTTTATTTATTGTTTATTTGGGAGGGACAGCATACATTAATGAACAAAGCATTCCAATTAAGTACAAGCAAGTACAGGTTGGACAAAATGTAAATGTACAGGAGTTAGCAAGAATGCTAATTTACATCCTTTGTCCCTGACATACAACAGAGACGGAACACTGCAGAGATGTAGTGTGAAATTCAGAATGGGTATTTTACTGTGGAAATTTGGAAGCGAAAAACCCAAACTGTATGAATGTGGAGCTTAAGAGATAATGTAAAAAGTTCATGAAAATGTTGATGTTTTAACAAATAAATGCATTTCTGGTGCAATGGTCAATGTATTTTAGGTTAATAATGAACAAATAACAAACACTATATGAATATAAGACAAAAACGCAAGCTACAATGGTCTAATATTGAGGAATTTCAATATTCGCAAGTGGTGAAATAGCCTCATGTTTGGGATAACAAAAACAAAAAATTAAGAACTTGCATAAAGAAAAAAGTTTTAAATCCCAAGAAAGAGCAAGCTTTGAACTTTAAATTAAAACAAAAATCAGATTTTTTTAAGACATTCCCACATGCAGTTATGGGCCAATGAAAATGTGACATGAAAACTTTTTTTTTGGATTTGGAGAAGCTAGACAGTGAGAAAAAGCCACCGCTCATCCGTAAGCTATACACTTAGAAAAGGTGTTGGAGCTGAACTTAAGGACTAAGGAAAACAACAAAACAGCAACCGCACACTAAAACACTGTGCATATCTAAATTTATTGCAAGCTTTCGGTCATAGACCTTCTTCAGGCATACACAGGCATACAAAAGGTGCTTCATATTTTGCTATCCACTTTTCTGCTGTAATGCTTGAAATATCCCCTACTAATAAAGGACTAATAAAGGAATATCTTATCTTAGAACAAGTGAATACAGCATGATGGTTCAAGTAGTCACATCACTTGATTGCAAAATACCAGACACCTGTGTCAAGCATGGCAATGGCTAGAAAGGCATCATGGGAATTGTAGTCCCAAAGATAGTAGACTACAGAGGCCATATTTAGACCTAATAACTCAAAATGTCTACCAAGACAGAAAACACCATTGAAATAATTTACAAATCAAATACAAAGAACAGGACGCAATAGAGCAAAGCTATACAGTCTATGCATACATCAGGTAGTGGCCATCATAAAGCATAGTAGAGCCTAGCATCTTTATGTTTAAAGTACAACACTCATGTCAAACTCCTCATTTAGACCTAGTGGTTGTAGACTATGTAGGGTGTAGATCCAATAAAGCTCTCTCTGGCATAGTCGCCTGTTAACATCACCTCCTCTCTGAAGAGTAATCTGTTCTATTCCCTGGTACCTAAGGGAGGGGATAAGATGAGAGTGATTATTAAAATGACAGGCTACAGGGTAATTAACATCATTTCATCTTATTGAACTTGTGTTCACTGATTCTTTGTTTGAGAGGGCGAATGGTTTTACCAATATAGATTTTATCACATGGACATGGATTTGGAGAAGCTGCCATCCAGAAACCAATGCATATATCTGACTAACCATTACTGCTTTGAACAGTCCATGTATGTATCTCAAAGCTCTGAAAAAATCAAGAAGCTGGGGCAAAAACTAAGTTGTTTTCTGAAGGCCCAAACATGGTCGACCACAAAACCTGTGTAATTTTTTTTCCATTTTTGACGGGCTGGCATGCCTACCAGTTATGATGTATGACAGATATATTTTGAGAGAGTAGGTGGAGGTGTATTATCGTACCAAATTTCAGTTTCCTATGTGGTGTAGTTCCTGAGATATTGACACCTGAAAATGGAGGAAAAATAAGGACTCGTGAAAATCGCACCAAAATCGACACATACTCCCCTCACTAAATTGGCCGTATTTCAAAAAGTATCCATCTGAGCAAACTAAAATTTTACAGTGTGCATATTGGATACGCAAGGAACAACTGGTGAAATTTTCAGAATTTTTTTGAGACGCAAGTGTGTGGGCCATTTGGTGAAATGACGTGGAATGGCCCCTCTAGTAACTGACCTTGTGCCAATCCCTCTCTCCGGCTTCCTCTTTATGAAGTCCCTTAGGGAAGGGGGACCAATTTCATGTAATGTTTTATAAATTACACCAGCCTGTGTAAAAGTCTTAAAATGTTCAAGACTCAAGAAACTTTATTTTTGGAGAATACTGCAGTGGTGGTATCAATGGGGTTTCCTGTTAAATATCTTAAGAGCTCTCTTATATAGTTGATCAATAGGCTTAAGGATTGTCAAACCTGTACAGGACCATGTGGTGAAGCAGTAGTCAATGTGTGAGAGAATCATACAGTGGAGGTAGGCTCATCTGGCACTAACTGTCAAGAATGGCCTTATCTGTTTGAAGTTCTGTAGATTAAAATTTACTGTGTTTCTTACCTTCTTGACATGTTTTTTAACAGTAACGTTTTTTTTAACTTAATTTTTTTCACAGCTGCACATAATCTTAACATTTATCAAGAATCGTGTAAGAGAGCAGTATAAATACATACTATAGATTTTAAGATATACATATATATATATACACACACACACACACACATATATATATATATATATATATATACATACATACAAATATACACATACATACATGACAAGATAAAATAATAAATAGAACATAGAATCAGTTAAATTACACAAATTTAGAATGAGAGAAAGACAAGAAAATAAAGAATATACAATTAAGTAAAATAATAACAGTAGTAACAATAATAATAAAAAGAGAAAAGAAAAATAAATCCACTCTAGGTATCAAAAGACATGGTGTGCAAATGTACTCAGTACTAGGCCAGGAGTCTTAAGCCACAGACTTATTGTATTAGCAGAGCTATGACAGGTTTCCATCGCTTAATAAAGATAGGTTTTTGGAGTCTTAATGAGTATGTGATTTGCTCCATCTGGTAAATGTCCCATATTTTCTGAATCCATTCATTATCAGAAGGAGTATCTGGCTTTAACCATCTGATAGTTATGCATTTTAATGCCGCTGTGAGCAATATGTTTAAAAGGTATTTCACATCTCTTCCGTCCATACCCTCAGGAATTGCTCCCAATAATGATATTACAGGGGTTTGAGGAATATCCCATTTAAAAACCACTCTGAGAGCATCAAAAACATCTTTCCAGAATAGGTTCAGTTTAGGACACAGACAGAATATATGGGTGTGATGGGCAATCTCAATACCACAATTTCTCCAGCATGAGCTACCATGTGTTGATCCCATCTTGGCTGTTATTACTGGTGTTCTGAAAAACCTGGTAACTACTTTCCACTTAAACTCCTTCCATGTGTTAGAGTTTGTGGCAAGGTGTGCATCGGTGCATATCTCCCTCCAAGTGTCTATTAATATATTCTTGTTCGTCTCCGCCTCCCATCTCTGTCTTATCTGTTCGGAGTTATGTACATTTGTTGATAAAAGTATATAACATAGTTTACCAATTATTTTCTTATCTCTGTTACTCATTTGTGTTTGAGAAACTTTTCTATTGGGGTAGGTCTTATAAGTTTTCCCCACTCTTTGTGTGTTGTCAAAAAGGATCTCAGCTGTAAATATCTAAAAAAAAAGTCTGTCCTGGGGAGGTCAAATTCATTTTTCAACTGTTCGAATGTTTTCAAATTGTCATCCTTGATCAGCTGGTGTAAGTAGCTTAGACTATGGTCTGACCACTTCCTAAAACCAGTATCTAAATTGTTAGGGGTGAAGGACCTCATAAGTCCAACGTTTGCTAATGATGAAAGTATCTTTGGTAGCCTGAAAGCTGGCTGTATTTTATTCCAAATTTTTAAAGTGTTTTTTGTCCAGACTGCCATTTCTTTTACAGGAGTGTCTAGAAAAGCCAAGTTGTCTGAAGGCTCTGGGCACATACTTTTCTCGATATTAAGCCATCGTGTGGAAGTATCATTCTGAATCCATACTATCAGTGGCTTCATCTGTGCAGCCCAAAAATAATATCTTAGGTTTGGAAGTTTAAGACCTCCATCTAATTTAAGTGACTGTTGAGTTTTAAGTCTAATTCTTGGGCGCTTTTTTTTGCCATGGATACTTTCCACATGACCCAGTAGAGAGCGTGGGAGCGAGGACCATCGTTCTAAATCATTACTAATGTGCCGGATTATTTTATTGTAATTTGTATCATACAAATTATGTAGAGATTGGGGTATATAAATGCCAAGGTATTTGATGCCTTCTTTAGGCCACTTGAAACCACTTTGCAGCTTAACACTTTCTGACACAAGACCGTTCACATCCATAGCCTCTGTTTTATCTACATTAACCTTATATCCAGAGTAATACCCATATCTGGAGATGAGCTCCTTTAAACATGGTATGGTGGATGTTGGTTCTCTTAAATACAGTAAAACATCATCTGCATACATTGATATTTTGTGTTATTCTCTATTTATTATAATCCCTTTTATGTTATTATCATCTCTAATAAGCTGGGCTAGTGGCTCAAAGCTAATAACAAACAAAGCAAAGGTGACAGAGAGCAGCCTTGTCTGCATCCTCGTTCTAGTGTGAATCTCTCTGATCTGTACCTATTAACCCTGACAGCCGCTTGTGGGGATGAGCAGAGTGTTTGTATCCAATCTACGAAATTAGGACCAAATCTAAAACATTTTAATGTTTGGAGTAGGTATTGCCAGGACACGCGATCAAACGACTTTTGTGCATCTAAGGATATGATGGTTGACTCTAATTTCTTGTCTTTTTGATGGGATATTATGTTTAGTAAACGTCTTTTGTTATCTCCATAATACCTTCCTGTGATAAACCCTGTTTGGTCAGGATGTATGATTTGGGTAATTATCTTATTAACATGTCTAGCTAAAATTGCTGTAAGTATACGCAAGTCCCCATTCAGCAAAGATATTGGCCTATAAGATTGACATTCAGTGGGATCTTTGCCCTCTTTATGAATTACTACTATGGTTGCCTCAGTCCAAGATGGTTCCATAGTTTTGGACTCTAGGGCATGTCTATATGCCTTTAGTAATAGTGGTGCTAGCAGGTCTTTAAAGGTTTTATAAAATTCATTGACAAATCCGTCTAGTCCTGGACTTTTGCTAGTCTTGAGTGATGAGATCACCTGTTTAATCTCCAATTCTTCAATCGGCTTATCCAATTCCTCAGCTGTTGAGCTTGTTAATTCAGTTAATTTTATATGTTTTAAGCACTCTGAGAGTTCAGCATCATCACAACATGTATCTGTATTCTTATATAATGAGTTGTAGAACTTTGCAAAGACCCCTGCTATTTCATCCGGTTTTATGGCCATATTTGCTTGTGATTTTATTTTCTGTACAACATTTGAAGATCGCTGCTTTCTCAGTCTAAAAGCTAATAGTTTGCTTGCCCTGTTTCCATATTCATAGTATTTTTGATTTGTGAATCTTAAGCTTCCCTCAATCTTGTCTGACAAAAGGCTATTAAGTTGTCTGCGAATTGCATTTAAGTCATTTGTGACTCTAGTTGTTGCAGATTGTTTATGTTTATGCTCTAAATTTTTTATTTTATCTTCAAATTCTCGCTGTCTGACCTCCCTCTCTCTTTTCCTTGCAGACGTGAACGAGATAATACAGCCCCTGATATATGCTTTAGCGCAATCCCACAAAATTAGGGGGTTCGTTTCTGGTGAGGTATTGGTATCTAAATATGTCTTAAACTCTTCTGAAATGAAGGAGATAAATCCTTTATCATTAAGGAGAGATGTGTTAAGCCTCCATTGTTTAGTTGTTGGTCTATGTCCTATATCCCATTTCAATAAAACAGGTGCATGGTTAGAAATAGTGATAGGCAATATCTCAATGTCTGTTATTTTATGCAAATCTGCCCTTAGGGTGAACAAATAATCTATCCTAGAATAGGATGCATGCCTGCTTGAATAAAAGGTGAAGTCCTTACCTCTTGGGAACTTACTTCTCCATATATCCACCAGGCCTACTTCTTTAGTTTGATATTTAAGCATTTTACTCATTCTGGGTAGAGGGGCTTTAGAAGGCGGTCGTCGCACACACAGTTACACAGTTAAAATCCTCTCCCATCAGCAGTAGACCGGTGCTAAAAAGTAAGGTTTGAGTCAAAAACAGCTCCAAGGTACTTGAAATCAGGCACAAGGTCTAGTTCTTCACCTCCCAGAAACACATTAGATGATTGTTATGCAAACTGGTCTTTTTGAGAAGGCCATACACACAGTTTTCTTTGTGTTCAGGAGTAGGCATGAATCTATAAGCCATTCCTGAATACTAGTCAAAACCGACGTTAAGGTCCTTGACACCTACAAGGATACAAGGAACTTTATTGGTCATTATACAACAGGTTGTATAATGAAATTAAAATGTGGTTCCCTCTTGATTGATTAATTGATGGTATAAAAAATAAAATTATTAAAAACATGGAGGAGTGCAGATGGTGCATTTAGTAGTCTCACAGCCTGAGGGTCACTCGTTGCAGAGTCTTCCTGTCCTGGGCCGTGCACATCCTATCCTGTTATGCTGATTCCCAGGAACTTAAAACTGCTCACTTTCTCCACCTCAGCTCCATTGATGTAAACAGGGTTGTGTGTCTTTGATTTCCAGACGATGATGATGGTGTCATCTGCAAACTTCACAATAGAATTCTTTCCATGTCGGGGGTTGCAGTAGTGGGTGTACAGTGTGAACAGGAGGGGGCTGAGCACACAGCCCTGGGGGGGCTCTGGTGTTGAGCACTAGAGTGGAGGAGGAGAGACTGCCAATCCGAACTGACTGGGATCTGTTTGTGAGGAAGTCCAGTATCCAGTTGCAGAGAGTGGTACTGATTAGCTGATTACCTAATCAGGGCGGTTTGCCTCAATGGTAAGTTTATAACTAGTTTGTGAATTAAACAATAACTCAGTAAGTTTCCTATTCCCCATGGCGTGCCTCGTTGTGTTTGTCACACTTGACTGATACGTTAGCAAGCTAAAGTTAGGATAACCTAGCTTAAATATTACCTTGCTAAGCACTTTGCATGCTAGCACACTAGATAAGACCGGAGCACATTAGGATAACGCGTCGTCGCCGTGCAAAACCCTCGTGGGCTGCATTTATTTACAGCAGCGCACCAACTGTGTTTTTTAACTTATGGCGTTGAGGAAGAAAAAAGCGTTTCTGGTCCAAGTTATAACTTCATGGAGGAAAGAAAATGTGAACGCACGTTTAGAGGACATCAGAGAGGGGCATTTCAAATCATGTTTTACCAGAGACTTTTATGACGCTGTTTATCCACCTACCTATTACCTACAGATAATAATTTATTAATAATTTGTAATTTATTACACTCACTGACCACTTCATTAGACACTGTGCAATGTAATGCACACCAATAACAGCCCTACAATGAATTCTACTTTAATAAATGTATTACTTTGTAAATGTTGACACTGTCAGAGAGATTTCTTTATGTTTTCTGAGATGATAGTGGGTGTTGCTGTTGGTGTGGAGAGCAGTATATTGAGAGGGGTTCAGAGTATTTTGACCCTCTGGTGCATGTAAGTGGGGTTGACAAAATATCAGACACCTCAATATGATGCTCCTCACACCAACACCCACTACCATCTCAATAATAACCATAAAGAAGAATTATCAGCTTTCTTACAGTCAACAACATTTTAAAAGTAATAGGTTTGGTCTAGTGAAGTGGCCAGGAGTGTACACGCCATATTCATGTGAACACAAGTAAGACAAATGCTTAATGTCTGAGTTTCAAAATGGCCCACGTAACTAGACAGATTTGTAACGTTATTTTTTAACTAATGCTTATTATGTCTTGCTTTTTTTTTTACAGATGGCAAAAGAAGGTGGACGTAGTACTTCACCAAGGATGTCACTGGTGAAACTGTCTGTAATATTTGTGCAGCTTCTGTAAGCCAGGGATCAAGCAAGCAAAAAGCAAAAAACACAACCAACCTATGGCAGCACCTTAAAGCTAAACATGATGACATGATGATACTGCCTTTTTGCACATCATATTTTTGATTTGTTTTATGTTCAAATTGTTCATATGCTGCTTGTTCCACACAATTTCTGCTAATAAAAGTATTTGAAAATAGTAAAATGTTCTCCCTTCAATTAATATCTTTGTAACAAGTGTTTAGAACTATATTTAAGCGATCCAATGCAGGTATTTTGTCTTTTTTTTTTTAAATTGAAAAATTGAAAAATTTAATCGGCCGATATATCGGTTATTGGATTTTTTTAATTCCCTAATATCGGAATCGGCATCGGCCCCAAAAAATCCATATCGGTCGGGCCCTAGTGCTGATGCCCAGAGTGTCCAGTTTTCCAATCAGCTTCATGGGGGAGATTGTGTTGAAAGCAGCGCTGAAATCAACAAACAGCATTCTGATGTAGGTGTTGCTTTTCTCAAGGTGAGTGAAGACTGAGTGGAGAGCAGTGGAGATGGCATCCTCTGTGGATCTGTTGGTTCTGAATGCAAACTGCTGTGGGTCAAGACTGGTAGGAATGTTGTTCTTTATGTGCTGGAGAACCAGTTTCTCAAAGCACTTCATCAGGATGGGGGTGAGTGCCACAGGGTGGTAGTCATTTAGATCAGACACTGCAGATCTTTTAGGCACAGGGATGATGGTGGCTGTCTTGAAGGAGGTGGGAACACTCTCCTGTGACAGCGATATGTTGAAAATGTCAATAATGACATCTACTAGCTGGTTGGCACATGTTTTTAGTACACAGCCAGGTATGTTATCAGGCCCAGCAGCTTTACTCATATTCACTTTCATATTCACTTTCAGCAGGACTTTCCTCACATCCACTGTGGATACTGACAGTGGCCGGTCCTCTGGAGGCGGGGTAGACTTTACAGCTGACTCTCTGTTGAGGAGATCAAAGTGAGCATAAAATGTGTTTAGCTCGTCTGGTAACGTGGCCTCACACATGATGGGAGCGCTCCTGCTTTTGTAGCCTGTCACACTTTTGTCCGCCTGCCACAAGTCTTTGCTGTTGTTGGTGTTGAGGTCTCTCTCCAGTCTCTGCTGATGCCTTCGCTTTAGATTCACCCAGGCTTTCTCATTAGGGAATGATTTAACTGTCCTTATTTTTACCACATCATCAGCACATTTGCTGATGTATGATGTCACTGATGATGTGTATTCTTCAAGGTCAATATGGTTCTCCTGTGTAGCAGCAGCTTTGAACATCTGCCAGTCTGTGTATTCAAAATAGTCCTGTAGAGCTGCTGCAGCCTCATCTGTCCACACCCTAACTGTTGTTAAAGTTGGTTTGACCCTTTTTGTCAGCTGGAGCTGAAGCAAGGAGATGTGGTCTTACTGGCCAAAATGAGGACGAGGGAGGGCTCTGTAGCTGCCAGGAACATTGGTGTAGACATGGTCCAGTGTGTTGTTTCCTCTGGTGGAGATGTTGACATGCTGATGGAATCTAGGCAAAACAGTTCTGAGGTCCGTTTGATTAAAATCCCCAGCAACAATACTAAATTGATCAGTATACAATACACCGATTCAAGAAGGTGGAAGGCTGGAGCCTGGAGCAGATCCTTGCCGAGTTGGCAAAGCAAGATCTTCAATTTTCCACATAATCCTCGGTTAATAACACTGCACAGCTGATCCATTAACATCCCGGTGTGTGCTGCTTTACCGTGCCTTACATGCCTACGTCTCCGCTGTGCGTCGTGCCTTAGAACGCCCCTCAGCTGTTGTAAAATCACTGTATCCCACGGCTTCTCGGTAGGGTTGGGAACGAAAAACCGATACGACCGGATAACCGATTTTACAGGCGAGAGATACGGCTGTATCGGTAGCAGACTCCTCAATCGATACGAATCAGCCATGAATCCTTAGATGAATAGATTGTAGAGTTGTGGATCGGATATCGCGAGACTATGAATCGGTTGCCTGAGGCTTGACAGTTTTAATCTCTAAACAACGCGAGAGCTCACGAAAGGGACTCTCCCGCATGGTCCGTAACATTAAGGGGCTTTCACATAGCGCATGCTCGGCGCAGACCTCGGCCACCACAGCCATGCATTGTGTATGTGATCGCAGGACGCGAGGGCGCACCGGTCTGCGCCGAGAAGGGCGCAGCGCGAAGCTGGTTGGCGCCCTGTGAGGTCAAATCTGGGTGGCACAACCCCTCCAGTCGTTTCACCTGCACCTGCACCACCAAGAAAAAAATTACAACTGCACCGGCACCGTACGAGTCCAAAAGGCAGAGAAACTTTCCAGCTACAGCAGTGCACTGACATAGATTGTGTAACAAAGCGAAGAGTTGCCACTCCGATCTATTTTCCCTGGCTAACAGGAGCACACTGTCTTAGCTTGTCTATTCAGAGAAGAGGTATCACTTTGGCTTGTTTTTCATATTCAATCTATGTTATCACAGGCATACTCCTGCTCATTCATTGGTAGTTGAATTGTCAGGTCTGTTTGATAATAATAATTTAACATATTGTTAAATTATTGGAGTCAAACTTACTGGTAAACATCTACTCCTTCAAGATAATTTATTATGTTCTACAACTCATAAACATACACTATCACTAAATACCGAGTGTTTGAGAAGCATATCCACCATTTGATGATGCCCGGTCTACATCAACAAATGTTGACTATCGTATTGTTTTTACACTGTATCGAATCGTATTGTTCTTAAACCGCATCGAATCGTATCGTTCTTAAACCGTATCGAATCGTATCGAATCGTATCGTTCTTAAACTGTATCGAATCGCATCGAATCGTTCTGTATTAAAAATATATCGTTTTTTAATCGAATCGTAACACGTGTATCTAGATATGTATCGAATCGGCCTCATGCCAGAGATTCCCAACCCTCTCGGGGCTTATCGCTTAATTAATTTTATCAGTATGAATCGGTTGTTTAAGTGTGTACTTCTGTTATCATACACATTGTTATCAGGCGCGGGGGTGGGGTGGGGTGGGGGATCTTTCCTCAAAATCGGATCTTTTTTGATCTTTATTTTTTTCTTTTTATCATTATTTTATTATGCTATACGAACAATGTGCATCTTGTGGAGAAGAAGCGGTGTGTCAATTTTCAAACCGATTGGACTTTGCATTTTTTCATAACTTATCAACATGAATGGACCATGAGCCCAAATTAATAAAAAGTAAACAAGCCCTGATAGCTAAGCGGTTAGAGTTTCTGCCTGCCGTGCATAATACCGAGGGTTCGATTCCCGACCCGTCAAAGAGGATATCCGTACCTTATTACATAGTTTTGTTGTTGACTATGACAATAACGTGATTCTTATTATTCTGCCTGTCATTGGCTAGATGAAACACACAGTAGCATTTAAGGTTTCTGTAATGTTCATTTCTTTGCTGTTTTTGTGAATTTGTATTGTAGCCCAGGACTTGGGCCCCAGGTGCAAACGGCAGCCTGTTGCCTGGTTTCAGGAAGTAGCTTTGCGGCTGCCGAGCTGTGGTTGTGACATACACACACACACACACACACACACACACACAAACATATATACAGTACAGGCCAAAAGTTTGGACACACCTTCTCATTCAATGCGTTTTCTTTATTTTCATGACTATTTACATTGTAGATTCTAACTGAAGGAATCAAAACTATGAATGAACACATGTGGAGTTATGTACTTAACAAAAAAAGGCGAAATAACTGAAAACATGTTTTATATTCTAGTTTCTTCAAAATAGCCACCCTTTGCTCTGATTACTGCTTTGCACACTCTTGGCATTCTTTCGATGAGCTTCAAGAGGTAGTCACCTGAAATGGTTTTCCAACAGTCTTGAAGGAGTTCCCAGAGGTGTTTAGCACTTGTTGGCCCCTTTGCCTTCACTCTGCGGTCCAGCTCACCCCAAACCATCTGGATTGGGTTCAGGTCCGGTGACTGTGGAGGCCAGGTCATCTGCCGCAGCACTCCATCACTCTCCTTCTTGGTCAAATAGCCCTTACACAGCCTGGAGGTGTGTTTGGGGTCATTGTCCTGTTGAAAAATAAATGATAGTTCAACTAAACACAGGATGCTGTGGTAGCCATGCTGGTTCAGTGTGCCTTCAATTTTGAATAAATCCCCAACAGTGTCACCAGCAAAACACCATCACACCTCCTCTTCCATGCTTCACAGTGGGAACCAGGTATGTGGAATCCATCCATTCACCTTTTCTGCGTCTCACAAAGACACGGCGGTTGGAACCAAAGATCTCAAATTTGGACTCATCAGACCAAACACAGATTTCCACTGGTCTAATGTCCTTTCCTTGTGTTTCTTGGCCCAAACAAATCTCTTCTGCTTGTTGCCTCTCCTTAGCAGTGGTTTCCTAGCAGCTATTTGACCATGAAGGCCTGATTGGCGCAGTCACCTCTTAACAGTTGTTCTAGAGATGGGTCTGCTGCTAGAACTCTGTGTGGCATTTATCTGGTCTCTTATCTGAGCTGCTGTTAACTTGCGATTTCTGAGGCTGGTGACTCGGATGAACTTGTCCTCAGAAGCAGAGGTGACTCTTGGTCTTCCTTTCCTGGGTCTGTCCTCATGTGAGCCAGTTTCGTTGTAGCACTTGATGGTTTTTGCGACTCCACTTGGGGACAAGTTTTTGCAATTTTCTGGACTGACTGACCTTCATTTCTTAAAGTAATGATGGCCACTCGTTTTTCTTTAGTTAGCTGATAGGTTCTTGCCATAATACGAATTTTAACAGTTGTCCAATAGGGCTGTCGGCTGTGTAGTAACCTGACTTCTGCACAACACAACTGATGGTCCCAACCCCATTGATAAAGCAATAAATTCCACTAATTAACCCTGATAAGGCACACCTGTGAAGTGAAAACCATTTCAGGTGACTACCTCTTGAAGCTCATCGAGAGAATTGTGTATATTGTATTTATCGTGTATATTGTATACTGTGTCCATTGTTTTTGAATCATCTTTCCTTATGCTGCTGCCTGTAACACCTAAATTTGGGGGATAAATAAAGTTTTATCTTATCTTAATTTGCTGACTCAGTGGAGTGGAATGCTCAAAAACTGAACTGCATGGGATGCAGTGGGGTGTGGCCTTTGTCTAGGAGTTTAGTGATGAGTTCAACCATCCATTTTTCAACAATTTTGGATATTGCTGGTAGGATACTTATAGGCCTTTAATTAGACATGCCTGTTTTGGAGCCAGATTTAAATATTGGTGTATACCATGGCGACCTTCCACTGAGACGGTACAATGCGTTGTCTGATGGACAAGTTAACCAGGTGTGTGATTGGAGCCAGAAGAGAGTCTACATTTGATTTAATGAAGTTTGTGTCAAGTCCATAAGCATCCTTGGCTTTAGAGCCTTTCAGGGAACCGATGAGTTTTAGGAGCTTGTCTTCAGTAACTTCCTCCAGGTTAAATATGAGGAGGTTACTCTGAGCTGGGCTTGGCACAGACTTGGGTGGTTTGAACAACTGTGTGATGGCAGTAACAGAGTCTAGAAAAAAAGGTGTTCAAATGACAAGCAATATGGCTCTTTCACCAAGACATTGTTTATTTTGGAGTTCTAAGTTGTTATTCTGTTTGTAGAACTTCCCTGTCAGTTTGTTAATGCACTCCCATACTTATTTGCTGTTTCCTTTGGCACTCTCAATGATGTTAGTATAGAACCTTACCTTGGCCTCTCTAAGTGTGTGTGTGACTAGATTTCGGTCGTGGGCAAATTTCTGCCTGTCTGTTGTTGATCCAGATTTCAGAGCTTGTTTAAGTAGATGGTCTCTTTGTTTCATTAGTCCTCTGCAGTGTTTATCTGTCCAAGGCAGGTTAGCTCTTTGCCCTTTGTTATGGCTCCCTCTTCTGGTGAAAGATTCCATTACTTTATTGAGTTTTGACTGAAAGACATGGCACCCTGAGTCAATATCAGCACATGCAAAGATGTCATTCCACTCAACCCCTTTTAAGGCGGCCGCAAGGGTATGCTGTAGACTCTTTGGGATGTTGTTGACTAGTGATTGGGGCCAAGGTTCTTTACAGAAGTGTTGTTTTGAGAGTTTTCTAGTAAAAAAGTATCATATTATGGTCAGAGAGACCAGTTATGAAATTGTAAGTTTTGGTGATTCTATCTACTTTAGTTGTGAACAGGACACCTATTCTGGTTTCCAAGTGGCTAGTAATTCTCGTGGGCTGTTCTATTATCTGAGAGAGATTAAATTGATCTGTTATTTGTTTCAGATTTTTTCTTGCCTTTTTGTTATTCCAGTCTACATTTTCATCTCCCATTAAAATTACTTCTTCACTGAAATCGCATACACTGAGGATGGTTTTTAGCTGATCGTAAAAGCCTACTTTGGCTGACGGTTGACAGTACAGACAGATCAGAGTGAAAGACATCTGGGTGGATAATGAAATTTCAACACCTACACACTCAGCCTAGATCTCATTTGGCCATACAATCGGCTTGCAGTCCCAAGGTGTTCTTGGCATATAGCAAAGCCTCCCCACCCTTTCCCACAGCTCTGTCCCTTCTGAAGACATTGTATCCCAGCATGTTTACTAGAGCATCAGGAGAAGACTTTGATAGATATATCGAATTTATTGTCTGACCCAGAAGGTGCCAGAAATTTTCCTTTGACAAGGCTCAAAAAAAGGCTTACATGTATACACCCACACACACACACACACACACAGTAGGCATTAAAAACGACAGAAACAGCAACTACAGTACTCATAATAAAACACACACACACACACACACACACACACACACACACACACACAAAAACCACTATTCCTTAAGAAAGGGGAGAAGGGAAAGGACCGGCTCTATGTTAAGCTTTTGAGCTGTTGAGGGCTGTGACTGCAGATGGAATGAATGATTTTTTGTAGATTGTTTTCCTGGCCCGTGGAACTTTGTATCTTCTGCCTAATGGGAGGAGGGTGAATGAGTGATGGAGAGGATGGGAGGGTTCCTCTGTGATCAGGATGGCTTTCCTGATCACAGAGCGCTCATACAGTGGGGTTTGTGGTGAACCAATTATTTTGCTGGCTTGGTCAGTGATGCGTGAGAGTTTCATTTTCTGTTTGCTGGTGAGGAAGTTGTACCAAGATATGATATTGAAGGTGAGAATGGATTCTATGAGTGACCGGTAAACCATATAGAGTCTTTTTGCTGATGTTGAAGTGCCTCAGCTTCCGGAGAAGACGGAGACGCTGGAGGGCTTTGCTGTAGATGATGTCGGAGTGTGTTTGGAATGACAGGCGGGTATCCATCTGTGTACCCAGATACTTAAAACAGTCCACTTGTTCAACCTCTTCTCCCTAGACAGTCAGAGGTTTAAAAAGCTGAGGGGTAATTGCTGGCCTGTCCTTGCCCACACAGCAGCACAGTTCCTTGGTCTTTTGTATGTTTAGTTCCAGTGATTTCTCACTCAAAGTTGCGACCAGATCGTTTCTGCCAGTTGGTACTGGATGGGAGCCACCATACTGTCCATGTGGGCCACCAGGGCCGTGTCATCAGCATATTTAAAAAGACTCATTCCCTCCCTGCTGCAGGTGATGTCATTCGTGTATGCAGAGAACAGAATGGAGGATAAAACACAACCTTGTGGGAGCCCTGTGTTTAAAACCAGTTTACTGGATTTAAAACCGTTTAAAAGCACCTGCTGTGGACTTGCCATTAAAAAGTCTTTTATCCATAAAATCAAAGTTGGGTGGATCTGTAGGTTCAGGAGGCAGTGCAGCAGTGTGTCAGTGTTTACGGTGTTAAAAACAGAGGAAAAGTCCGGCTTGCATCCTCTACACCGCGTTTTGCTCTGTAAGCAAATTGGAGAGGATCCAGTTTGTCAGACAGCATGTGTGACATTAAGTCACACACCACTCTCTCCATGCATTTACAAAGGACTGATGTTAGGGCCACAGGCCTGAAGTCTATTGTATCCTTAGCCCGTGCCTTTTTTGGGATGGGGATGATTACAGACTCCTTCCACAGGTTGGGAGCACAGCCGAGGTCCAGAAGATGCTGGAACAGTCTGGTAATGACTGGCCCCAACTGTACAGCACAGCACATTTTGAGTTATTAAGAGATTTGGTTTTGGTTATAGATGTATTTCATAGATTCAGTTATTATATAGTGCCGCTACTGCTAGTGTCACTGCCAACTTTACTTGACCTAAATTTTTCCCTTAAACACATAGCTGTCACCAAGGCTGTCCCTTGTCGTCAATGCTATTCGTTGTAGTAATTGAACTGTTTTCCATTTCTCTATAGAGTTCACCGCTTTTTACTGGTATTTATAGAAGTGGGATTGAGCACAGAGTCTCACTCTATGCTGATGACTTGTTGCTCTACCCCAGGGGTCCCCAAACTTTTTCCTGTGAGGGCCACATAACTTTTCCCTTCTCTGATGGGGGGCCGGGGTCAGTTTATAACAGAAAAAGTGTGACGATCGCAGGGGTGCCTAAATGTAAACATTTATTGTTTTCCAGAAAGCCACACATACCCTTTCCGGGATCTTCACAGAAAAAAAACTCAGGAAATAAATAATAACACTATTAATGAAATAAATAATAACCAAATAACCCTCTCTGGGTTCTTCACAGAAAAAATAAAGTCAGGAAATATATAATAACACTATTTATGAAATAAATAATAACCAAATAACCCTCTCTGGGTTCTTCACAGAAAAAAAAAGTCCATGGAACATTAACTTTCTGTTGTGCCGTGCACAGGTCGGCCAGGTAAAAGTTCAGCTTAGTTGTCAGAGCAGAATCTCTTACATAAATGCGGGGACGGTTTTTGCTATGGGCAGTGTGGGCAACCGCCCAGGGCGCAATCTACTTGGGGGCGCACGAGAAAAAAAAAATCGCCAGTTTTCTAGACTACCGTATTGACCTGCACATGTCATCAGTACCATCAGTCAGCATCAGGTGGGTTGGCAGGCCGGCCGCGGCACCGGCCGGTACTGCGCCCACCCGGTCTGGTCTGCCGGATCTGACAGGTGAGTGGCTTAAAGCCGGCCAGTGCCGGTTCGCCTGATGCCGACTGATGCTGCCCCGGTTGGAGTAGTAACATGAAAGGGCGCAAGCCAGTAATTTCGCCTAGAGCGGCAACAGGCAGAACCACCACTGCTTAAATGACTCATATGAGCAGTCTCTCAAAGTTTTTGTGTTCCTTCCTTATAATTCTTTTGTAGGTTCCAGTAGGCTTGTCACGTTCTATGTGTGTATTAGTCTCGATCGCGTGGCCAGACTGAAAAAAAAAAAATCATAATGCGTCTCTGGTATTGTTCAGGGGGCCGGGCCTAATGTGGAGGCGGGCCATATCCGGCCCGCGGGCCGTAGTTTGGGGACCACTGCTCTACCCTTTCAAAAGTCCTCAATAGACATACACTACTCACAAAAAGTTAAGGGTATTTGGCTTTTGGGTGAAATTTATGGAAAACGTAAAAAGTTCACGCTACAGTGATATTATATCATGAAAGTAGGGCATTTAAGTAGAAGCATGCACTGGTGATTTCCTCATCTCAAACAATTTCTTGAAACAAAAGCCAACAACAGTGGTGGATATACCACAACAAAAAATGTCAGTGTCTCAATAACTTGTCATGTGCCCTTGAGCATCAATTACAACGATGTCTCATGCTGTTCACAAGTCGAGTTATTGTCTGCTGAGGCATGGCATCCCACTCTTCTTGAAGGGTGGCCTTCAGGACATTGAGGTCTTGGGGTACAGAGCTCTGAGCCTCTACACGGCTACTCAGCTGATCCCATAGGTTTTCTATGGGATGCAGGTCTGAAGCAAGTGCAGGCCACTCCATTTGAGGTACCGCAGTCTACAGCAGCCGTTCCCTAATGATACGACCTCGATGAGCTGGCGCATTGTCGTCCATGAAGATGAAATTAGGCCTGTGTTGTTCATGCAGGGGCACAATGACTGGATTCATGATGTTATTCAGGTAGCATGGGCTACCTGTCACTGTACCATTCACAAAGTGTAGGGCAGTTCTGTACTGACGTGTCGTCTTGGTCTCATGATGTCAAGATGTGAACAGCATGATGAGGAGGACTGTTTAAATGCCAATTCTAATTGAACCAGGAAATTTATTGGTTGATTCATGGATCCAACACCTGATGTGAGAGAACAGCAACTTGTGCAAAAAGTACTGAAACATTGAACAGTTGGACATGTGCGTTCAAAAGTTTACAGAAGGTCACATTAAGTTCACCTGTAAAGGTTATAATGCATTTTAGGTTCATCCTGAAATTTCACCTGAAAGCCGAATATCCCTAACTTTTTGTGAGTAGTTTATGTCTCCTAGCCCTTTGATTTCTGTTTTTGGTGTCCATGGGGAATTTGCCTGTCTCACTGTCAAGGAGAAAAATATTATTGCATTTGCCTCTCTTGTAGCCCGTAGACGTACTAAGTACTGGGTATGAAGAATGACAGCCTAGGAGGAGTTCGAAAATGTTGGTAGCACAAATTTCGTGATTTTTGCGGGGAAAAAATTGTGCGCTGTGTCCCAGGCTGTTCTTTTGTTTTCCCGTCTTACATTTACTGAAGAATACTGTTGGCCTCAACAATATTTGGTACACGCTAAAAGACACACTCTAAAATAAATATAATTTTTCTTTATAATACTAGTGTGTGGGTGTCAACCGACCATGATGAGATAGAGAAGGTAGCAAAGGCTTGGGGGGCCAAGGTGCACCGCAGGAGCCCTGAAGTCTCCAGAGACTCTTCTTCTTCAGTGGAGACTATTCAAGAATTTGTCAGGCTCAACACAGGTATGCAAACACACACACACACACACTACGCACACCACACACACACACAGACAAATATGCACAAATACTGTGCTACATAGTACTACATTGTAATACTGTGCTACAAAGGCTTTGTATCATTTTAGTTTCGTGATGCTTTATCAAAACATAGGATGTCATAAAACTGTCCCAGACAATTCAGTTTCGGTGCATCACTTTTAGTAGCTCATTGGGATAATAGGCTGCCAAGTAGGGATGGGAATCACCAGTGATTTCACAGTTAGATTTAATCATGATTCTTGAATCATAATTTGATTTAATCATGATTCTACGATTAATCTGTTCTCAAAAGGCACAGTGTTAATCATATACTGTTTGTCTGATGAAATGTTTTTTTGGTAGTTGGCATTTTATCTGTGTATTATCCTGCATTAAAGACAACCCAAGAATAATTCCCATCAGTGCCGTTAGTTTCACATCACCTCTGCCCCAACTTTGTGGTTGCTGTTGCCATGTCACCAGTGCTTTTGTTTGCCCAGACACAGTCTTAAACATTTTATTAGTTGACCTTGTTACTCTACACTCCCTTCCAAAAGTATTGGAACAATGAGGCCAATTCCTTTATTTTTGCTATAGACTGAAACACATTTGCATTTGGCATCAAAAGGTGAATATGAGATAAGAGACCAACATTTCAGCTATTATTTCCAGGTATTTACATCTGGATCTGATACACAACTTAGAAGATAGCGTTATTTGTAACGGAACACCGAATTTTTAGGTTAGCAAAAGTATTGGAACAGATAGACTTAAAATGGATTAAAGTGAGTAAGACTTAATATTTAGTTGCAAATCCTTTGCTTGCAATATCTGCATCGAGCCTGTGACCAACTTTTGCATTCATCTTTTGTGATGCTTTTCCAGGCTTTCACCACAGCCTCTTTCAGTTGTTGTTTGTTTTGGGGGGTTACTCCCTTCAGTCTCTTCTTTATCAGGTAAAATGCATGCTCCATTGGGTTTAAGTCTGGAGATTGACTTGGCCAGTCTAAAACTTTCTACTTCTTGTCCTTGATGAACTCCTTTGTCGTTTTGGCAGTGTGTTTTGAGTCATTATCTTGCTGCATGATGAAGGATCTCCCAATCAGTTTGGTTGCATCTTTCTTTAAATTGGTAGACAAACTTTTTCTGTAGACTTGAGTTCATTTTGCTGCTGCCATCATGGTTACATCATTAATGAAGAAGAAGCCATGCAAGCCCAAGCCATGACATTACCTCCACTATGTTTTATAGATGAGCTTATATGTTTGGGATCATGAGCAGATCCTTTCTTTCTCCAAACCTTAGCCTTTCCATCACTTTGGTAAAGGTTAGTCTTTGTCTCATCAGTCCATAAAACTTTGTCCCAGAATTTTTCAGGCTCATCTCTGTACTTTTTGGCAAATTCCAGCATGGCCTTCCTATTCTTCTTGCTAATGAGTGGCTTGCATCTTTTGGTGTACCCTCTGTATTTTTGTTCATGAAGTCTTCTGTGAACAGTAGATTGTGATACCTTCACTCCTGCCATCTTAAGATTGTTGCTGATTTCACTAACAGTTGTTTTAGGGTCTTTCTTTACAGCTCTCACAGTGTTTCTGTCATCAACTGCTGCCGTTTTCCTTGGTCTACCTGTTCAACATCTGTTACTTAGTACACCAGTGGTTTCTTTCTTCTTCAGGACATTTTAAATGGTTATACTGGCTATGGCCAATGTTTGTGCAATGGCTCTGATTGATTTTCCATCTTCTCTCAGCTTCATAATTGCTTGTTTTTCACCCATAGACAGCTCTCTGGTTTTCATGTTGGTTACACCTCTAACTATAAATGCAGTCTGCACAGGCAAAACCCAAATCTGAAACTGAGAGTAGACATTCAGTGCTATTTATTGTTTGAATAATCAATGTAATGGGACACCCCTGGGCAACAAAACACACCTGTCAGTCACATGTTCCAGTACTTTTGCTCACATGAAAAATGGGTGGGTTCAAACAAAAGGTGCTATCTTCTAAGTTGTGTCTCAGATCCAGATGTAAATACCTGGAAATAAAAGCTGAAATGTTGATCTCTTGTCTCATATTCATCGTTTGATGTCAAACCCAAATGTTTTCAGTTTATAGCAAAAATAAAGGAATTGGCCAATACTTTTGGAGGGGAGTGTAGATTATTGGACAAGGGAGGTGTTATTCAACACCATGTTACTTTAGATTATTTTAATATGTCATTAACACCAAATGCAGCTCACCTGCCTGTTGTGAAAATGGAGTCATGCATGAAAAAATCCAAAACGCAAGCAAGCTGAGCAGGGTAAAATTGAGTAAATACACCGAACACTAGGATTAACTAGAATTAATATTATTTGAGAGTTTCTGTGCCACTACAGGAAGCAGAGAGCAAACTACAGAGTATGAAGAACTAAAGGAAGATGATATCCCAGTATGGAGCCAGGGTGGGCAGGAGTCTGGAGAGTCACAGTTGGCCCAGTAAAGGAGTTTATTAATGTTACAGGCCCAAAAGTAGTGGTGGAAATTTGGTGGCGCTAAGCATCCTTCTGACTTAGGGAGCTGGAGAACTGATTGATGCATTTATCTAATAATGGCTGAAAATTTTTTAGAAACAAATCTTTAAAGGAGCTAGTAATAAACAACCCTAAATATTTGAATCCCTCTAAGGCCACATTAAAGGGGAATGTGGATGGGGGAAGTGTTTTCTCCAATTGGTTTACAAAATATAACTCGTTTTTTTTTTTTGAAGATTTAATTTGTAATCTGATAAATGACCAAATTCACCCAAAACTGGGGGAAGGGAGGATAAAGGGATGGAAGCACATAATAGAAAGTTACTCGCGTAAAGACAGTGTATGGGCCAGTTAGCTAGGGCTCGATTGCTATATTGAACAGCCTGTGCTGAACTGAGAACGCCGGTGACTAAATACCATTGGTGTACACAGATGCAAATGGAGAAGCTATAAATTTAATAGATTTAGACTAAAAGCCAATTTTTCCTTAAATAAAAACCAGACAGCCCCACTGCGACCTGTCAAAGGCTTTTTCCGCATCATGTGTTTTCTGCAAAATTGCAAGTTGTCCCAATTTTTTTCTGCAATCTGGAAAAACTTTCTGCAAATATCCAAGCTGTTATTCCTGCCCTACTATAACCTGCCTAGCCTGACAAAGCTAACAACAGCATCATACATGGCTTTGTACATCTTAAGAATGTAGTTTACATTGTGTGAATTAAAGACTGATTATTTCAAATCTCAAAGCATATTCTGATCATTCTGTGTTCTAAATAAACATTGATGCTATGAAAACAATATTGGTCTGCTACTGACTAAATCAACATATGTTAACTGAAACAAAAACAGAATTAGGCTGTATGCACAGGGCTTTATTGCTCACCCTTTGAAACAAAGATTTGAGATTTGGGAGTTTCATTATCTTGTAGACAGAAAGGCTGTTTGCATTTGGCCATGTTGTTGTTTGCTGGAAAGTTTTCCAGGCCGCACTGGCTTCTGGGAATTCAGAACTTTTTTTTCTTGCCGCGAGTTTCCGCAGGGCTCTGATGTTCGCCGACTTCAATGCATTTACATTGAGTTTAGCGGCTTCTTCCATATTTGGTGTGCTGACTACGCAAGTGTAACATGACTCATCAGCATACTGGGATAATAATATACACTATATTACCAAAAGTATTCGCTCACCCATTCAAATGATCAGAATCAGGTGTCCTAATCACTTGGCCTGGCCACAGGTGTATAAAATCAAGCACTCAGGCATGCAGACTGTGAAACAAGACATTTGTGAAAGAATGGGCCGCTCTCAGGAGCTCAGTGAATTCCAGCGTGGAACTGTCATAGGATGCCACCTGTGCAACAAATCCAGTCGTGAAATTTCCTCGCTCCTAAATATTCCACAGTCAACTGTCAGCTCTATTATAACAAAATGGAAGCGTTTGGGAACAACAGCAACTCAGCCACGAAGTGGTAGGCCACGTAAGTGACGGAGAGGGGTCAGCGGATGCTGAAGCGCATAGTGCAAAGAGGTCGCCGACTTTCTGCACAGTCAATTGCTACAGAGCTACAAACTTCATGTGACCTTCAGATTAGCCCAAGTACAGTATGCAGAGAGCTTCATGGAATGGGTTTCCATGGCCGAGCAGCTGCAGCCAAGCCACACATCACCAAGTGCAATGCAAAGCGTCGGATGCAATGGTGTAAAGCACGCCGCCACTGGCCTCTAGAGCAGTGGAGATGCGTTCTCTGGAGTGATGAATCACGCTTTTCCATCTGGCAATCTGATGGACGAGTCTGGGTTTGGAGGTTGCCAGGAGAACGGTACATTTCAGACTGCATTGTGCCGACTGTGAAATTTGGTGGAGGAGGAATTATGGTGTGGGGTTGTTTTTCAGGAGCTGGGCTTGGCCCCTTAGTTCCAGTGAAAGGAACTTTGAATGCTTCAGGATACCAAAACATTTTGGACAATTCCATGCTCCCAACCTTGTGGGAACAGTTTGGAGCGGGCCCCTTCCTCTTCCAACATGACTGTGCACCAGTGCACAAAGCAAGGTCCATAAAGACATGGATGACAGAGTCTGGTGTGGATGAACTTGACTGGCCTGCACAGAGTCCTGACCTGAACCCGATAGAACACCTTTGGGATGAATTAGAGCGGAGACTGAGAGCCAGGCCTTCTCGACCAACATCAGTGTGTGACCTCACCAATGCGCTTTTGGAAGAATGGTCAAAAATTCCTATAAACACTCTCCTCAACCTTGTGGACAGTCTTCCCAGAAGAGTTGAAGCTGTAATAGCTGCAAAAGGTGGACCGACATCATATTGAACTCTATGGGTTAGGAATGGGATGGCACTTCAGTTCATAGTATGAGTAAAGGCAGGTGAGCGAATACTTTTGGTAATATAGTGTAATAACATAAGTCATTTTGTGTAATGTGATTCATTTTGGGTATAATTTTGTGCTCATAGAAATAGGTGATGGAACTGGTGTTACTAGTGTCAACTTGAAAATGGCAATATTTTGATGGGATGATATTGTGATACTACATTTTGGTTTTCTGTTTGTTTCTTCACAGCAACAAAACACCACCTTGCCATAGAATACAGTCACTGTTTAAATCATTCCTTTTCTTTGTTTTGGCAGATGTCGATGTGATCTGTAACATCCAGGCTACGTCCCCATGCCTCCATCCATTTCATTTGAAGGAAGCCCTAGAGATGATCACTCTGCATGACTTTGATTCTGTCTTTGCGGTGGTCAGAAGGCACCAGTTCCGCTGGCAGGAAGTCAAGAAAGAATGTAAGTTGGCACTGATTGATTGTCAGTAGTTTGAATATTCCAGTGGATGCTGCTGTTGATTTATTTTGAACATATAACCAAAATAAACAAAACAAAAATGTTTGAAAAGGAAGAAGTAAAGCTTTTTTAATCTTACTTTTTATACCACACAATTACCTAAGCAGACTTTACTGCTATATGCTTTTAATGTTTCTAATGAGCACGTACAACTAAGCAATAAACAAAAAGCATTTCATTATGAAATACAAGGATACAAGGATACAAGGAAGTTTATTTGTCATTATACAACAGGTTGAATAATGAAATTAAAGTGTGGTTCCCTCTTGACTGATTAATTGATTGTATAGAAAATAAAATTATTAAACATGGACATGTTCATAAAAATGAACTAACTCCTGACATAATCTTAATGTACAAACATAATGCATAAAATTACTTATCTGAAGTTACAGCTCCCATGCTAGTTGTTTTTATTCTGCTGATGACAGGGGCATAAAATAATAGTTCCACATCTTTTATGGACAAGACTTTTACTCTGGTATAAACCAGTAGTTCTTCCCATTGCACAGAATCAGATGTTGTTTGTTTTGCAGCCATAAGGCACAAGGTTAATATAAAACCCAAGTTCATTCCAAGTGATTTTTTGTAATTTTAGCTTTTGTGCTTCCCAAAGGCTCTTTTTTTTTTTTTTTTTTTTTTTTTTTTTTTTTACTGCAGTATGTAGGTGCTTTATACCTATGGAATCAGCACAATTATAGCTACAAGTACAATAAGAGCAGTCACTAAAAAAACACTACACTAACACACACACAAAAAAAAAACACTTCCATATTGCTGCCAAACACTGGGTAAATTGCACAAACCCCATTATCCCCGCACTTGAATTCTTTTAACATGCATCAAACCTGTGGGACACAAGTGGAGGAGGGTCGTGCTTGTTTTTGTCTGTGCCTCCATATGGAAGTTTCCATGTTATTATATTTTAAGAGGTGGAGGTAAAAATAGATTCATGTAAGAATCCTTGTTTCTCTAAGATTTTGAATTGATTCACTAATTTAAAAAATGAGTTCATTCATTTTCAGTCACATCATGAGTTTCAGTTTTCCCATAGCTAAATACACAGTGTACAACTCTGCCCACAGTGCAGTCAGAGTGTGACTTGCCAATTTTGAACAGGCGAAGAAAATAACTTGGTCTGTATCCTACTTCATTTCAAAACACCTCCATCCCTGTAGAATTGTAGATAACAAAGGCTTTCCATCAGAGATCCAAAGTAAAATTGGCTTGGCCTTTGATATTTGCTGGATATTCACAGATTAACCTTAAAGCTCTGCTGCGGGAGGAGTACTGCACCGAGTGTCCATAGTAAGTGTCCATAATAATACAAGGAATACAAGGAAGTTTATTCGTCATTATGCAACAGGTTGTATAACGAAATTAAAATGTGGTTCCCTCTTAATTGATTCATTAAACATGGCATTTCTCACATCATTAGCACATTTGTGTAGTCTACAAGGTCGATGTGGTTCTCCTGGGTAGCAGCATCTTTGAACATCTGCCAGTCTGTGCATTCAAAAACAGTCCTGTAGAGCTGCTGCAACTTCATCTGTCCACACCCTAACTGTTTTTACAGTTGGTTTGACCCTTTTTGTCAACTGGATGTAAGTAGGCAGGAGAAGCAAGGAGATGTGGTCTGACTGGCAAAAATGAGGACGAGGGAGGGCTCTGTAGCTGCCAGGAACATTGGTGTAGACATGGTCCAGTGTGTTGTTTCCTCTGGTGGGGATGTGGACGTGCTGGTGGAATCTAGGTAGAACAGTTCTGAGATCCGTTTGATTAAAATCCCCAGCAACAATAATAACAGCATCTGGCTGTTTTGCCATTTGACTGCTGATGACCTCATACAATTCCTGGAGTGCATTTTTTGAATTTGCATCCGGTGGAATGTAAACAGCAGTAACAAACACACTGGTGAATTCTCAAGGCAGGTAATATGGCCAACATCTCAGCAGTAAAAACACTCAACGTCAGGTGAACATCCTCCATCCACTCTGGCTGCACCTGTGCACCAAGCACCATTGATGTACATACAGAGTCCGCCCCCTCTTGTCTCACTGGAGTCCTGTGCTCTGCCAGCCTGGAACAGGCTCTGCCCGTCCAGTGCCAAAGCCTCATCCGGCATGCCATGAAGCCACGTCTCCCGGCTCACTTCCCTCTCCTCCCGGGTCAACCACACCGCTTGCGGTGACGTCTGGTCTGAATGTTTTTAAATGTCGGAACCTGAGATGCCGAGGTGCCAAGATGCCGAGAGCAGAGATCATCTCAAGGTCCGCTGCACTCAATCCATTCACTGCACCTCTCCCTCTGATTCCGACGAGCGTGTCACCATCGCAAGCAGCACGGTTCCCAGCAATAAAAGCACAAGAATCGCTCCATTTTCGCCTTGCCATTTTATAAGTGGAGGGAGCCACCAGCTGCTGCATCCATATGCGCTGCCGTGCATATGGATGCATTATTATATCATAATAATGATAATAATGATGATAATAATAATAATAATAATAATAATAATAATAATAACTAGAATTGGCTTTTTAGAATTGGCCACATTTCTGAAGAAACCTTAATAAATGTGGTTGCCCTCTTTGGCAACCATGTGGCCATGTGGTAAACTGCCATCCCTATGCCGTTTGTAGGTTGTGTTTGTTTTGTAGGTTTTTTTTTTTTTTTTTTTTTTTTTTTTTTTTTTTTTTTTTGCTAAATTGTTGCTGTTGCAAGAGGATTTTCAGGCAGTTATGGTCTGGATGGTTGCTAGGCATTTACTGTGGTCTTTAGAGTGGTCACTGTGGTGCTTTTAGGTGGTTTCTGAGAAATGGTAAAGTCGGATTGCTCAGAAAAGTCATAGCATACTTATCCTTATCACGCTGCGAGTTTTGTGTTCGATGTATAGTGGTAACGCAAAACCTGTGGGAGGAGTAGCGAACCAAAATTTGTACAGAAGAATTAAGTTAAATAATAATAACTAGAAAAATTCAGAAGAAATTTTTAATGTGCCTGCTGCCCTATGTATACAGTGGTTTGTGTAGTTTCCAGAGTCTTGCTCACAAAAACCACTTACACACCGTGTAGGAGACAGGGATCAAACCAGGAACCTTTGATTACAAGGCCACTGAGCCAAACCAGCCCCCTGCTCCTGATGGCTGAAACTTCCCAAGTGGTATTGAGGGGGTGATGTCACAGATATTCATTCTGTTGGCTGAAATGATCTTCAGATTAAACTGTGGTTTCTTCCAAAGTACAACAGATATTAAGATGATATTTTCCACACGTGGGTAAGAATGATGGCGGCGTGGTTGCATGCAGCGACCCTGAGCTCCTCAAGTCTCAGTTATATTGCCCTTTTCTTTCTGTGTCTGTATGGATGTAATTGTGTGGAAGTGGTAAACACATATGGCCCTTTTCCATTAGTATCTACTCGGCTCGACTCTACTCGTCTCGACACGGTTTAGGTGGTTTTCCATTACAGTTGAGTAGCACCTCGCCGTGGGTGGAGTCGTCATAGCAAGGCGGCGCACCGTCCAGCTCCCTCTGGATTCTTTGGGCCGCCACCAAGCTCAGAAAAGTCTCCACGTCTTTATTTGACCGCGGTAGCGGTGTGCTTGCCATTTTCCGACTTTGACAACTTCACTGACAATCAATGTGCACGGCCGCTGTTGCCGTTTTTTTTTTTTTTTTAAATGTCGGGTTTTGTTTTCGTGTGGGAGTCGCTCTCGTCACTCCCTGTCCAATCAGTTGCCTGCACGGCGTTAACGTCACATTTTCAGCTCGACTCAGCTCGCTTGGAACCCCGGCTGAGTAGGTGCTAAAATGGGACCTGCTAGCAGGTACTACGACCTAATGGAAAAGCTCTTAAACCGAGTAGAGTCGAGCCGAGTCGAGCTGAGTCGAGCTGAGTAGGTACTAGTGGAAAAGGGGCAATATGTGCAATACAGCAACTCAACTCAACTCAACTTTATTTATAAAGCCCTTTAAAACAACCACAGCTGCAACAAAGTGCTGTACAAAAATAGGCAATAACAGGAAAATAAATATTAGAATAATTGTTTATTGTTTTGATTGTTTTTAAAACAATATAAAACAATAAAACAATTTAATAAAGAGAATAAAACAATTAAAAGTAAATTAAAACAAACACAAACAAATAAAAACAATAAATAAAACAAACCATAAAACACTAAAACAGAAGCGGAGTCTCATGCGGGGTTGAAAGCCAAGGAATAGAAATGGGTTTTAAGACGAGTTTTAAAAATGGACAGAGAGAATCTTAAAATGAATCCTAAAGTGCACAGGCAGCCAGTGGAGGGAGGCCAGGATGGGAGTTATGTGCTCCCTCTTACGTACTCCAGTTAGAAGGCATGCGGCTGCATTTTGCACCAACTGGAGACGTGCGAGGGAGGACTGGCTGACTCCAAAATAAAGTGCATTGCAGTAATCTAGCCAAGATGTAATGAAGGCATGGATCACTGTTTCAAAGTGCTGACGTGCTAAGAAAGGTTTGACTTTTGCCAGCTGTCGAATATGGAAAAAGCTGGACTTTACTACTGAGCTGATTTGCCGATCCAATTTAAAATCACTGTCCATTTTAAAAAAAGTTTGAGACTGTTTGCTTTAAAAAATCTGCCAAAGGGCCCAAGTCAACGGGGTGTGTGTGTGTGGGGGGGGGGGGGGGGGGTTCACAAAGGCCACTGGGACCAAACACCATCACTTCTGTTTTTTTTTTTTCTCATTAAAATTTAAGAAGTTTAGGGCCATCCAGGCTTTGATGTCTTCAAGACATGCCAGAAGTGGTGTGCGTGAGAAGGCATTTTTCTTTTTTAGTGGCACATATATCTGACTGTCGTCAGCATAAAAGTGGAAAGAGATGCCATGCCTTCTCAGGATGGATCCTAGGGGTAGTAAATACAGGGAGAAAAGCACAGGCCCTAAAATCGACCCCTGTGGCATCCCATATGGCAGAGGCGCAGAGCTGGATTCTGAGTCACCAAGTCTCACACTCATACTCCTGTCGGCCAGATAGGACTTGAACCACTCCAGTGCAGTACCGCAGATGCCCACTAGGTGGCGTAACCGAGCCACTAGAGTGTTGTGGTCCACGGTGTCAAAAGCTGCTGTCAAGTCCAATAAAACAAGAACTACATGGTCACCGGAGTCATTTGCTAAGAGGATGTCATTAAACACTTTTAGCAAGGCTGACTCGGTGCTATGCAGATTTTTAAAGCCAGATTTAAAGACCTCCAGGACATCATGTTCATCTAAATATGACTTGAGTTGAGCATGGACAACTTTTTCTAAGATTTTAGAAATAAAAGGTAGCTTGGAGATAGCCCTGAAATTGACCAGCACGCTGCCATCAAGGCCAGGTTTTTTAAGTAGGAGCTGGACCACTGCATGTTTAAAACTCAGGGGAACAACACCAGAGGCCAGACTACTGTTCATAATGGCCAGAACCGACTGCCCTATACTGGGAAAAACTTTTTTCAGGAAACCAGGAGGGACCACGTCACACAACATTAAGCCTGAAGGCTTAATATTGCCAATCAGATCTTCTAAAAATAATAAAGACACCGGCTCAAACTCCTCAAAAGCTGCAGAACAAGGAACAGGGACAGAGGGGTCAGATGCAGGAGCTGGGATGAGAGCCCTTACAGTCGCAACTTTATCAATAAAAAAGTGCAGGAAGCTATTGCAAGTTTCAGGAGATGCCTCCAAGCTGACAGGCTGTGGGGCATTTAGAACAGTGTCAATGGTTTTGAATAATACACGTGGGTTATGGCGATTTCACTCAATGAGGTTTGCCAGGTATTTTCTTTTAGATTCCTTAACTGTGTCCTAGTAGCAGCGCCAACAGTCCTTGAGGATTTGGAAGGAAACCTGCAGCTTGTCCTTCTTCCACCTCTGCTCAACTTTGCGGCACTCCCGTCTAGCTGCATGAGTTATCTCATCAAACCAGGGCTCAGATTTAGACTTGGGCTGCACAGTTTTTATTGGAGCCACAGAGTCCAGTATGGTTCGGCAGGAAGAGTTAAACCAGGAACTGAGCTCCTCTGTGTTAGCAGAGGCAGGACGGACACAGAGCTGATTAAAAGTCACAGATAACTGACCAGCAGTTAGAGTTAAAAATCCGAACAGAGGCACCAGATTTAACATCAGCACAGGAGAAAGCAGCTTCAAACACAACAGGCATATGATCAAAAATCACATCGTCACAGATCTCCAAGTTAGACACAGATAAACCATAAGAGAGGACAAGGTCTAATGTGTGCCCATGTTCATGTGTGGGACCAGACACACACTGCACCAAATTAAAAGAGTCAGTAAGGCTTAAAAAGTCCTTCACCAACGGCTTATCAGGACAACACACGTATATTAAAATCCCCAAGGAAAATGGCACGATCATACTTTGGCATGATTTCAGCCAGGAGACCAGAAAAGTCCATCAGAAAGTCCTTATTGTATTTGAGGGGTCGGTATATGACTGCGCACAGCACCGGGTCGGAGCGACCCACCTCAAATAAAGTCACTTCAAAGCTGGAAAGTGGGGATAAAACGGTGCGCTGCTTACATTTAAAAACGTTTTTATAAACCACCGCCGTCCCTCCTCCATGACCCGACGTTCGCGGGGAGTTAAAATACACTATATTACCAAAAGTATTCGCTCACCCATTCAAATGATCAGAATCAGGTGTCCTAATCACTTGGCCTGGCCACAGGTGTATAAAATCAAGCACTCAGGCATGCAGACTGTGAAACAAGACATTTGGAAAGAATGGGCCGCTCTCAGGAGCTCAGTGAATTCCAGCGTGGGAACTGTCATAGGATGCCACCTGTGCAACAAATCCAGTTCGTGAAATTTCCTCGCGCCTAATATTCCACAGTCAACTGTCAGCTCTATTATAACAAAATGGAAGCGTTTGGGAACAACAGCAACTCAGCACGAAGTGGTAGGCCACGTTAAAGTGACGGAGAGGGGTCAGCGGAATGCTGAAGCGCATAGTGCAAAGAGGTCGCCGACTTTCTGCACAGTCATTGCTTACGAGCTACAAACTTCATGTGACCTTCAGATTAGCCCAAGTACAGTACGCAGAGAGCTTCATGGAATGGGTTTCCATGGCTGAGCAGCTGCAGCCAAGCCACACATCACCAAGTGCAATGCAAAGCGTCGGATGCAATGTTGTAAAGCACGCTGCCACTGGCCTCTAGAGCAGTGGAGACGCGTTCTCTGGAGTGATGAATCACGCTTTTCCATCTGGCAATCTGATGGACGAGTCTGGGTTTGGAGGTTGCCAGGAGAACGGTACATTTCAGACTGCATTGTGCCGACTGTGAAATTTGGTGGAGGAGGAATATGGTGTGGGGTTGTTTTTCAGGAGCTGGGCTTGGCCCCTTAGTTCCAGTGAAAGGAACTTTGAATGCTTCAGGATACCAAAACATTTTGGACAATTCCATGCTCCCAACCTTGTGGGAACAGTTTGGAGCGGGCCCCTTCCTCTTCCAACATGACTGTGCACCAGTGCACAAAGCAAGGTCCATAAAGACATGGATGACAGAGTCTGGTGTGGATGAACTTGACTGGCCTGCACAGAGTCCTGACCTGAACCGATAGAACACCTTTGGGATGAATTAGAGCGGAGACTGAGAGCCAGGCCTTCTCGACCAACATCAGTGTGTGACCTCACCAATGCGCTTTTGGAAGAATGGTCAAAAATTCCTATAAACACTCTCCTCAACCTTGTGGACAGTCTTCCCAGAAGAGTTGAAGCTGTAATAGCTGCAAAAGGTGGACCGACATCATATTGAACTCTATGGGTTAGGAATGGGATGGCACTTCAGTTCATAGTATGAGTAAAGGCAGGTGAGCGAATACTTTTGGTAATATAGTGTATAAACATCCAGCAGGTAAAAGTTCGACCAGAACGCTGGACTCACCGGCACCGATCCAAGTCTCTGTCACACAGAGAAAATCCAGGGCACGGAAGCTAAAGAAATCCCTCAGGAAGAAAGTTTTGTTCACCAGGGATCTGGCGTTCACCAAGCCAATCCTGCAGGGGGCTGGGGCCCATAGTCCAGTGGATCGGGAAGCCCGGGGTAACGTCCTCAGGAGCCGATGGTCGACCCTGCGCTGAGAGACCCGGGGAGGGCAGAGGCGGCAGGGCCGGAGTCCCTCAAATAAGCCGGCGACGGGCACCAGGCAGGCGTCGATTGGGTCGAGGAAGCGTCGGGGCACAGTGTGAGGATATAATAATCCATATCCTATTCGGGGAAATGGACGAAGAGCGTGTCAGCCAGAGCTTCAGCTTCACCAGCCGACTACCGCGGCTGCCGCTGGCGACGGGGACGCTTCCGCCGAGAAGGTAGGGCCGAGGCCCCGCACAGGTGAGGCGGAATCCCTGCCAAGAACGGGGGCAACGTATTTCCACCATCATGATTAAAATCAGTGAAATTCCCGATTCCCTGCCGGAGAAGTAAAAGAGACTGGCAATCATACACCAGCAGAGACTGGATTTGTTTAGTGCCAATGGTTAAAAATAATAAAAACACAAAGCATTGCAGGAGCAGCAGACGGCCAGCCATACACACTGGCGCCATCTTGCCACTGGTGAGAACTGATCGTGCTTTTGGACAATAATAACTGTTCGAAGGACATGAGTGACTGTAGCTTCATCCTGTGCCTGTCTACCTGTGTACACAGGTACCAGTGCTGACCTGTGGAGGCTACGCGAGCGGCAGAGACGAAAGAGGAGGCGGCGGGGGAAGAGATCGGGGCTATGCGTGAGGCTGAAAGCTAACCTCTACAAACTTCGCACCAATTGGATTACTACTACTAGCTCGACACAAACGCTCCAGACGCTGTTGTGGAATTAGCAGGCTACACCATCTACAGGGCGTACCGTAACATGCACTCCGGTAAGAGCGGGGGGGAGGACTTTGTGTCTACATAAATAGCAGCTGGTGTACCCAAGCCAGCATTATTGACACACACTTCTCACCGGGAGTAGAGTATGTGATGTTAGATCAGGTCTACACTAGCATACCAGATGCCTACAAAGCTTGCCCCCTTCCACACCTGGGGCTATCAGATCAGAGTGTGGTCTGAGGAGTTACCTCAGCACTACAGGGCTGTTTTGATGTCACAGTCTGGGATGTGTTCGCTGAAGGGGCAGGCCTGGAAGAACACACAGAGGCTGTGCTTAGTTACATCAATTTCCGTGCTGAGACTGTGACTGAAAATAAGACCATTAAGGTGTTTCCTAACCAGAAGCCATGGTTTCATGGCAAGGTCGGGGCCCTGCTCATAGGAAAGGGACTCTGCTTTTAAATCAGGAGACACGCAGGCCTACAGAGAGGCACGGAGCAGACTGAGGAGGGGCATTACGGAGGCCAACGGACGGTACAAACATTGCATTGAGGAACACTTCCAGATCAATGACTCAAGGCGAAATGGGCAGGGAATAAGGACCATCACAGGCTACAAGGATAGCCATACAGCCTCATCTCCCAAGGAAAACAACCTTCCAGACACCCTGAACAAGTTTTTTGCTCATTTTGATCAGAGGAGCAGAGAGGCTGACATCCACCCCACACTCCCGGAGAGGGACCATCACATAACACTGCAGCAAAAACAGGTCAGCTCCATCCTACACAAAATTGACACCAAGAGGGCGGCTGGACCAGATGGGGTTCAAGGACAGATACTGAAAGCCTGCGCAGACCAGCTAGCAGTGGTATTCACCACCATATTCAACCTCTCGCTTAAACTGTGTGAGGTCCCCACCTGCCTTAAGACTGCCACAATCGTTCCTATTCCCAAAAAATCCATAAGTGAACTGCCTCAATGACTATCATCCAGTCGCTCCGACTCCAATCATTATGAAATGCTTTGAGAGACTGATTCTGACCAACATCAAAGCTGCCATACCTGTCGAACTAGATCAACATCAGTTTGCATACCGCACAGGTCGACAGAGGTTGCAGTAATAACAACTCTACACACTGCCCTGGCACATTTAGACCATGAAGACACATATCTAAGGATGCTGTTTGTAGATTTCAGTTCTGCATTCAATACAATTATACCTCACAAGCTGGTGCAGAAATTGAGCAATCTGGGCCTGGGCAGTTCACTGTCTACCTGGATATGGGACTTTCTGAGCAACAGACCTCAGCGTGTCAGGATAGGAGACTGAACCTTGTCCACCCTGGTGCTGAACACAGGTACACCGCAGGGGTGTGTCCTCAGCCCATTCCTGTACACCCTTTTCACCCATGACTGTTCACCCATACACACCTCCAATACCATTGTGACGTTCGCAGACGACACCACAATTGTAGGACTGATAACTGCGAACAATGAGAGAGCCTACAGGGAGGAGGTGTGCAACATCTGGCAGAGTGGTGCTCTTGGAAAAACCTGGACCTGAACACATCAAAAACAAAAGAAATGATTGCGGATTTCAGGAGGACAAGATGCACTGAACACTCTGCCCTCCACATACGTGGCAAAGAGGTGGAGAGGGTGGAGAGTTTTAGGTTCCTGGGAGTGCACATTGCGGCCGACCTCACCTGGTCAATGAACATCCAGCATCATGTGGGAAAGGCCCAACAGAGACTATATTTGCTAAGGAAGCTAAAACAGGCTCACTTGCCACAGCAGCTGCTCATAAACTTCTACAGAGCCACCACTGAAAGCATCCTAACATACTGCTGCACGGCATGGTACAACAGCTGCACAAAGGAGGATAGGAAGGACCTGCAGAGGGTGGTGAGGGCGGTGGAGCAGGTGATTGGTAGCACACATTTACACTGGCTGTCTTCACAAGAAGGCCAGTTGTATAATAGATCCCACACACCCTGGTCACTGCCTATTCTCTCCACTTCCATCAGGAAAGAGACACCGGACAATTAAAACAAAAACAAACAGGCTAAAAAAACAGCTTTTATCCACAGACTGTGAGGCACCAGCACTTTGCACTTACATGTTTTTATTTATTTATTTATACATGATTGTGCAGCATTGCACTTCTGTGGGCTTTTCTGTTGTGTGCATTGTATTGTTTGTATTATATTCTGTTGTGTGTGAATGATATTTTATTCTGACTTAACTGAGACTTCGGTTGCTTTTAAACTACTTTCACTGTTTTTTCAAACGATGACAATAAATCTATCTATCTATCTATCTATCTATCTAAAATGCCACTGGTGCTGGGGGTTGGGGGGTGACCTCACAGACATACACAGACACACATTTATGTAGCACAGTGTGGTGCTGCAATCTAGTGGTTCTCTTTTTTTAACTGCATCATATCATCAGCTGAAACATTCTTCAAACTTAAACTGTGTTTTCTCCCAAAGTACAACAGATATTAAGATGATGTTTTATACACAAAAAAAATTCCACTGGTGCTGACCTGTTTAAACTTGAAATAGAAAGATATTAATAATTTTGATAGTTAATAAAATTTTCTCTTTTCTATAGAGACGCAATATGTGGTTACCATGTTTATGATAACATGGACAATAACGCCTTTTTTCTTATTAATTTAATTTGACTTTTTACTAAGTTTCATATCCATTAATGTAAATTTGCCGGCAAGAAGCCACAATTCTCTGTAGCATTATGGAGCATTATTTTTTTGCTATTTCTTTATCACAAAACAAAAAGGCAATCAGAACTGTTAGTGTGTAACAGTTTTAATGTCTTTGTCACTTTGTTCACTGTGATACGCCTGTTTTTTTTTTTTTTTTTATTTTATTTTGTTGTTCTTTTTTGGTGCCTTATGTTTTTTGTTGCATATCACAGACAAGTGTTGTTTTGAGGCTGTTATCACTGGATTAAGCATAAGATTATGAAAAAGATTGATGTGTCATATGTGCATGTTTGTTAGAAATTACGTCCGCTCGGAGCCCAAAACAAGCGGCTGTTTGGACCAGGGAGTCCTAGTAAACCTGTTTTGAAAATGACGCCACTGGCTTCTAACAGCTGTAACATTCGAAGTAGGCATCAGTTTCCCCCACACTTTAGATTGGTGGATTGATGAGAAGACAATGAACATTTAATAATGATGATAAAATGATGATGATGTAGTATGCAGAATAGTAATATGTGTCTGCTTAGCAGCAGGCACATCATAATAATAGGTATGCAGTATGAGTACGACAGATTTATGACAGATTTTATATGCCAGATTTTATATGCCAGATTTTATATAGATAGATAGATAGATAGATAGATTTTATTGTCATATGCCTTCTTTGCTTTACAAGGTAGGCACATAATAAATAGTGACAATAACATAAGTTATTATGTTATAAGTTATATGTTATAAGTTATGTTATAAGCTTATGTTATAAGTTATAACATAAGCTTGTACATAAGTGTACAAGCTTACAGCTTGCCCAATAATAACAAAAGAAGAGAGCTTAAGTGTCATGCTGAAGCAAGCACACTAATAACGAGCACAGTGATGTTTCACCTTGACCAAGATTAGGCTACACCATAACTAACCTGCTGTGGGGAACAGTATCACCTCAGGTTGCGCTATTGAGGTATGTAAAAATCTGGACCTCATCCTGACACATTAAATGTCGCTTTGACTTCACTAAGTCTATAAATATTGTCATGTGAGCTTTTGCATCTAAAACATGTCTATCCTCCAACATTTTCAAAAATTTTAATGGCCACTGCACAATTTGTTTCAGTTTCACATTTGATAAAACTGCATTATTTTCTTTGTGAATGAATGAGCAGCAACAACTATTTATATGGAAGTAAGACTAATTGGGGGTATGCCAATCTCCATTTATGGATGATTGTGGGAGTGGGCATTATGTGTGTGCATATGCGAACAATCAAACAATAACTGAGATGTATAAAACTGTGCATAATTGGTTTTAGAACTCTGAGTAAAGAATGCCTATGTATATTTCTGCTTTTGTGTTTATACAGATGTTTAGTCTTGAATCTAAATCTACTCCTGCATCTGGCCCTAGATCAAAAACTACTCCGGATGTAGCTCTCAAATCTGGACAACATTAATGTTGAGCCCTAAAGATTTATAAACAAGTTTCAGAATTGTAAATATTTATTCAAGGTTTATATTTACTTGTGTATGTGATTTATTTGTCTGTAGTAGTCCAATGGGAAAAGTAACTCAAAACTGTAATTTAGGGCACTATTTTCTGGCTCTAACTTGTGTGTGCACAAAAATAGGCTGTGTAGTAAAAATGTGGCTTTAAATATGAAATGAATGAATGCTCTGAGTCTACACATACACTAGACCGGACCCTGTTTTAGTGCAAAGTGAAGAATAAGATGCTAATAATACAGGGTGTCCATAAAGTCTCTTTACAATTTAACAAATACAGTAGTGGAAAAAAGTTTTCGGACACCCCATGCATTTGTGAAATATTGCATTAAGAATCACTCTTAGGTCTTCAAGTGCAATTTCTTTTAGTACAGTCACAGCCAAAATACTAAACAAATCCTAAAAAAAAGCCATTAAAAACTTAAAATTGATTGGTTCCATAAAAATACGTAAGAAGTTTTGAGTATTGGGTCATTTTGGTACCAGTGATGAAGGTCGTTCTTTTTATTAAAAGACACAATTTTTGTTGCCAAGCTTCGTGTCTATATAAAGCCAGCACATTTGAAAGTTTTTCAGACACAAAAATGGCTAAAACAAGGAACCTAACGCAGGAAACACGCCTGAAGATAAAGATTCTCAGCCAGGAAGGGTACAGCTGCCGCCAGATAGCCAGGAAGTGCAGATGCAGTCCTTCAGCAGTTGGATACACTCTGCAGAAATACAGACAAACCAACAGCTTGGAAGACAAACCAAGATCTGGGCGTCCAAGGGTTTCTTCAGCAAGAAATGACTGCATCCTGATCCGCATGTGCAGGCAAAACCGCCGAATGACATCACAGGAGCTTCAGCAGCAGTGGTCAAACCAAACTGGTGTCCAGTGTTCCACCCGCACTGTACGTGGCCGACTTTTAGATCATGGCTTAAGGTCCTACAAGGCTATCAAGGAGCCCCTGATCAATGAGACACAGAGGCTAGCCCAGTGTCACTGGGCCCAGGCACACAAGAACTGGACAGCCAGGAATTGGAAGAAGATTCTGTGGTCAGAAGAATTTGTCAAGAATTTAGTTTTGTTAGTTTTTCTTGTAAACAATAACCAAAAAAATATAATTTGTATTTGTTTGTATCTGTCTAATGCAGCCACACCTTTTGAAACACAAAAAAGATTTTTCCATAAATATTTCATGATAATATTTGAGATTGTGCAAAATTTTAAGGGTGTCCGAAAACTTTTTTCCACCACTGTATATTACAAAAGAAAATGAATAGACAAATCTGTGTAAATTATTACAAAATGATTTGAAAGTAGATATTGAAGTTTTTGCCTCATTGTGGGCACCATTAGTTGCACGAAGCACATCAAGACGGTACTCGATTTCTTGCCATGTTCGCTGTAGCATAGCCTCATCAATGGTGGCAATGGCATCAGTGATCTTTTGTTTCAGGTCGTTGATGTCCCGTATCTTTGTTCGATACAAGATATCTTTAACATAACCCTGTAGTTTTGCTGAGTCTGCGTATCTGACTTTGTTTCAATAAACCACAATACACACTGTGCCTTTTCTTGCGGGGTAGCCATTTTTTAGGGGTTTATTTAACAGAACCTTTTTCATCAACAGGGCACCTGAAATACACAAATTCAGTGTGGTTAAAAACTTGATAACCACAGAGTACATAGAACAAATCTGATTAACACATCTCATCAGTTGCTTTTGTAATAGATTTTTTTAAATTGTAAAGAGACTTTGTGGACACCCTGTAGAGCCTCTGATCTATCTTTTGAATCCACCCTGATAAAGTGTGTGCATATAATAGTATCAGTTAAAGCAATGCATTGTAGAAATGCCCTTGCTCTCCATAACCCTGCTCTCCTCTTTTCCGTTCCTAGCTGGTGACATGACCAAGCCACTAAATCTAGATCCTGCCAAAAGACCGCGACGTCAGGACTGGGATGGAGAACTCTGTGAGAATGGATCCTTCTACTTTGCCACTAGAGACCTCCTAGAGACTAAGGGAGCTCTGCAGGTGATGGCTGCACAGTAAACTGCAGATTTATATTGCATGAATCTTTTCTTCATAGGTACATGTTTGTTCTTCAAAGTCGTAGATAACCATGGCACCGTGACATGTTTTGTTCTGAGTGGGGGCTGTGGGTCTGGAGGTGACTGGTGGGACCAACCCAGTGTATGCTGGAATTGAGGTAGAGGTGTCACAGGCTAATGGTGTCTATTTCTTTATGTGGCCCTCTTTATCTGTGTCTTTGTGTGGCATTTTCCTCTCTCTCCTACCCGATTTTGTGGTGTGTTTTGCTTCAGCTGAAAAGACACACGTGGAGATTTTGTTACACCACGTTGTTCGGTCCGGGGCAGATGTCTGCCAGGAGTTGATGATGTTTAGCTGTTTGAGGGACACTTTGAGGTGATCTTTCAAGCATTTCTTCTGCCCGCTGACTAAACAGTTTTCCTCACTATACATAGTTCACCACACAGGAGATGCGTTGGCAGACGGATGTCAAACATGCAGAGAACATAGCATGCCCCACTGCAGGAAGGTGTAATTGCTGGGGGTGTGGGCCCGCTTCAGGACTTGTATTTAGGATTTTATCCTGCCGCCTGATGTTTAGGAGCTGGTGAGGACAGCTTAGATGACAGTGGTTGAGCTGCTTGGTATGTCTAACATGAAGTCAGGACTTCTGCATGACTTGGATAAAAGTGAAAAAGAGCACCGTCACCTTCAATCCTGTGCAGGCCCATGTGCAAGAGCATCCAATAACAAGACAGTCAACATAGCTAGAGATGAGGCTGGATGCAGTGCATGGCCTGTTTTGATGATATTTCCCCCCACCAAGGACTATACTGGCTCACCAGGGATTTTGAGCCAAGTCTGCGCCTATGGTAGCAGCTAGAAGGCCAGCTCAGCTAGAACTAGCTGCAGCCACGTCTAACCAGTCAGACATTAAATTACACGTATGGGCAGACAATAAGAGGTCAAATAACATTCTAGACTAGGGATGTCATGAGAACTGACACTTTGGCACCAAGTCAATGCCAGTAGTCCAAAAATATGACGGTACCTGTTTTTCTGTGGTACCGTAGGTACTGTAGGTACCAGATGTATTTATTTAGATTTAGCCTTCAGCGGCCAGCAACGTATTTTTCCAGAACTGACAGGGGCGGTATACATATGATTTATGCCTCTCAAGTATGCACCAAAGAAGAGAAAAACACGTGAAAGATGGCTCCTCTGGACTTCTGGTTCGACAAGCTAGGTCATGGCAGCATAGGAAACTCGCTTTCGACACTTTGAATGAAAGTTTACCCACAGCAACCTGAATACTTAAAAAAAAACTCGAGTATAGTTGCAGGGCTTGATATTAACTTTTTGAGGCACTTGTCCAAAGGACAAGTGAATTTACCTTTCACTTGTCCGAGTAGAGAAGTCACTTGTCCGGGTATAATTGACAAAAATTTACATTTTTCATTTTTTTTTTTTACGATTGCAGAATACAGATGAGCAAACAATTGAAAGCATCCAAATAGTGACAACATGTAAATAATTCAGTTAATTTTATTAATGTTGCTAACAACAACAAATTTCATTTTCATATTCATTTACATGTACTGTATACAGGCAATTCAGTGTCTTGCCAATGAATGTTCACAATGTAGAGTTAAGCCTACCTGTTGCATTTTTAACAGGGTCAACATAAAGTCAAGGTCAATGAAAAGGTACCCTCAGAACACAAACTTGGGTCAAACTGAGATATATTTGGACTACTATTCATCACTATTCATCACTTTACATAGAGCTAAGATTAGTAGTGAATTATATTAAATATTTGCCAAATGAGTTAGTGTATGTTTATGAGTTGACAAGCTGACAAGTCAAATCAGAAGGTCACACACACATACAAGCACAAGCTCGCACACACACACACACACACACACACACACACACACACACACACACACACACACACACACACACACAGGATGTTGAAAATGGATGTTGAACATTTACCTAAAGAGAATTTTGTCTTAAAAGAATTAAAGATTATATACTTCATTGCTTGACATGTTGTCTTCTTCTAATTGAATGAAGGTCATTTAAAAATCTTAAGTTAGAATTTGTGGGTGGCCTTTACAGGGGTTCTGCAAGTCCATAACTGTCATAATATGTCTTAAATTCATTTCTATAAGTAGTAGACATAAAAAGTCATTAAAGAGTCTTAAAATTAATTTCTATAAGGCATTAAAGGCTGTGGCTTTGTTAACAGAAAAGAGCTGCCTCCAAACAGTTTTGTTCATGAGCTATGATTGCGTTAAGCAAAATAGAGAAGGGCCTCATTTTGGACTTTGACTGGGCCCTCCAAATCACTAACACCGGCCCTGTGTACAGTGCCAGTGCAGTTGTTGTAGTTTTTTTTCTTGGTGCTTTTCCCGGACCTTGGCCAGGTTGCAGAGCCTTGAGAAACACCGTAGCTCTTTCTCTGCTCTCTGTGCATGCACATGTGCGCGCGAGTTGGACGTGTCACGGGAAAAAACAACGTATTTGTTTCAAATCAGTGTTCTGAAATTTCTGAGTGTCTTCATTTAGCTACAATAGCCTAAATCAGGGGCACGTAATGTTTAGACACTGTATTTTATTTTATTTTATTTTATTTCATCTATGATTTTGAACTTGTCCAGTTCCAGTGGGGCAAGTAAATTTCTCTTCCACTTGTCCTACAAAAAAATCTACTTGTCCTTGACAAGCGGACAAGTGTTAATGTCGAGCCCTGCAGTTGGAGGTGCGATTGTGGGTCTCGAGAATGCCTAGAAGTAAGTCGAAAAAGTCAATGCAGTCGGAGTCACAACATCAAAAACATAGACATAAACGACAAGAAAATTAACTGACTGGCTGCCATTGACGTCTATAGACGTCAATTCAAATCCAAACGTTAACTTCCAAAAAAGGCATGCAACGTTAATTAGACTTTTCAATGGGGTGGGCTAGGAGGGGACCGGCGAAGTTTGTGCTCGAATCTGCATCAGAAAGGATCAAAACGATAGAGAGAAGGTAGAGAGGAGAGAGAGAAAAATGTTGCAATGTCGCAAGTTTAGGCAGCTTATGCTAGAACAGAGTGTGTGTCGCTGTGATTCTAGTAAGAAGACGGGAGCAAACGTGAGAAAGGATTCTTCGAATTCCAGTGACTCCGATGGTTACCATGGAGACGAGCGACCTAGGCAAGTTGCGCTAGCCGTGGAGGCTAATGTTGCGTTCAGGCGCCGTCTAAAAAAAAAAAAAAAGAAAACTGACCACCAACCCCGGCTTTGTCATAGCTCACGGCAATCTAGTCGCGTTTCACCGCAGCCCAGCCCTGTTTACATAATTATTCTGTGAATAGTTGAGTTGTCTGAAAATGGCTGGCACCCAATGAGTTAAAGAAGCACTTAGAAAGAAAAAGAATGAAATAGATCTATACAAGAGATATACAAAAAAAGTTAATATTTACAGAAATATTATGAAGGGGGAGGGAAAGCCAGTAAATTGTTATCTTATACCCCTTTTCCACCAAAGCAGTTCCAGAGCTAGTTCGGAGCCTGTGCCTGACTTGGCACTGGTTCTTTGTTTTTCCACCACCCAAGCACCGGCCAAACTGGTTCCAAATCGGTTCCAGGCTAAACAGGGGCCAGAGAAAGAACCGATGACGCGACCCACCACGTCATTGGTGGGCGGGGTTACAGACCCAAACGGGAACAGCGAACGCTATAAACATATAGCTAAACGTAGTCGTCGTTCGTTCCGACCACGAATACGACGGCTAGCCAGCGATGATTGCGTTTTTCGCCTCTGGACCGCAATGTAGGCTTGTAAACACACGAGCAGTACTTGCATCGCTACGATGGGTCGTCCATGTTTGTTATTGTGATTCCGAGTGAGTGTCTTGCACACCCACGTGATCACATTTTACGCTGACGTAATGACGTGGCTCTGACTTGGCTCCGCTTGGCTCTTGGCTGGTGGAAAAGCAAACCGGTTCTTTGTTGGAACCAGTTAAGCACTGGCTCTAGCACCAGCACTGAACTAGCACGAGGTTCTTTTTGGTGGAAAAGGGGCATTATAGGCTGAAAGAGCAATAGGCAGAGAATTCAGAGAATTCAAGCATCTTCCATAAAATTCGCCAAAACAAAAATCTCCACATTAAAAAACCAACTCATCATATCAGCTTCAGACAGCCAAAAGAGATCAGGATTTTTCATCTGGGTCCTTTCAAACAAAACATTTCTCAAATCACAGTATAAGGGGCAATGAAATACAAAATGAAATTCATCCTCAACAACATTGAGGTCACATAAAATATACAAACATGGACCTATGAACATCTTATACAGTGATATCAGCTGATTCTCTGCCTCTGTAGAGCAAGAGTGGGATAAGGTGGTTTGGAATGGGCAATACCCAACTAAGATATGCGTCATGCTCAACATAACTAACTTAAATCCATACCAATAGGCCTGCAGCCTTTTTCTTTTCATTTCTTTTTTCTTTTATCATGTCTTAAGACATTGCCATCTTTTTAATCATATGTTTAACAATTTCTAACTATTGAAAAGGGTAATAAACTTAGTATAGTCTATTAGTTATGGACTCATATATAATAGGCTGCTAGGCTGTCATCAAATTTAACCAAGGATTGTGAAATGAGGCAACCAATTTCAAATATTCAGGAGTAATTTACAGAATTTTCCATTTGGACAAAGTCTGGTAGCCCTTACAGCAAAGGCCACATCATTTTTTCTTGGACACTAGAATAACTAGAAAATGTTCACCTGATGTTGAGTTTTTACTGCCTAGAGAATTCACCAGTGTGTTTGTTACTGCTGTTTACATACCACCAGATGCAAATTCAAAAAGTGCACTCCAGGAATTGTATGAGGTCATCAGCAGTCACATGGCAAAACAGCCAGATGCTGTTATTATTGTTGCTGGGGATTTTAATCAAACAGACCTCAGAACTGTTTTGCCTAGATTCCACCAGCACGTCCACATCTGCACCAGAGGAAACAGCACACTGGACCATGTCTACACCAATGTTCCTGGCAGCTACAGAGCCCTCCCTCGTCCTCATTTTGGCCAGTCAGACCACATCTCCTTGCTTCTCTTGCCTACTTACATCCAGTTGACAAAAAGGGTCAAACCAACTGTAAAAAAATCTCCCCCGTGAAGCTGATTGGAAACTGAACACTCTGGGCATCAGTGCCACTCTCTGCAACTGGATACTGGACTTCCTCACAAGCAGACCCCAGTCAGTTTGGATTGGCAGTCTCTCCTCTCCACTCTAATGCTCAACACCGGAGCCCCCCAGGGCTGTGTGCTCAGCCCCCTCCTGTTCATGCTGTACACCTACGACTGCAACCCCCAACATGGAGAGAACTCTATTGTGAAGTTTGCGGATGACACCACTATCATCGGCCAGACTTCCAACAATGATGAGTTTTCATATCGGGAGGAAATCAACCATCTTGCAGAATGGTGCACAGAAAGTAACTTACTGCTCAATGTCAGCAAAACCAAAGAGCTGATAGTTGATTTTTATAAAAAAGGAGGCGAAGACACACAACCCTGTCTACATTAGTGGAGCTGAGGTGGAGCAAGTGAGCAGTTTTAAGTTCCTGGGAATCAACATAACAGAGAACCTGTCATGGACTTCACATATCTCTGCCCTGGTTAAAAAAGCTCAGAAACGGCTGTATTTCTTAAGGAAACTTAAGAAAGCAAAATTCCCATGCCAAGTTCTTGTCAACTTCTACAAACGAGCGATTGAAAGCATCCTGACTGGAAACATCACAAACTGGCATGGGATGTGAATGGCCCAGGACAGGAAGACTTGGCAACGAGTGATTAAAACTGCCCAAAACATCATTGGTACCCATCTACCAAGCATCAGTGATATCGGGGAGGTGAGGTGCCTGCACAGAGCCAAAAGGATACTAAAAGACAACACCCACACCAGCCACAGCCTGCTCACCCTGCTGCCGTCAGGCAAAAGATACAGAAGTATCCGCTGCCGTACCACCAGACTACAGAGCAGCTTCTTCTGTCAGGCTGTGAGACTACTGAATGCACCATCTGCACTCCTCCATGTTTAATAATTTTATTTCTTTATACAATCAATTAATCAATCAAGAGGGAATGACATTTTAATTTCATTATACAGTCTGTTGTATAATGACCAATAAACTTCCTTGTATCCTTGTAACTATCAGAGTTTTATTCTGAGGCTGCAGGGCTTTTAGTTATGTTAGCTTGCCTAGAACATTACAGTAAAACTAAAATGAAAATTGAAGCCCTTCTCTCCTTAAGGCAAGCATTTTTGATGGAGAGGCAGCATCTAAGCGGTTTTTGTATCAGCCATCATGTAAATCAAAATTCTGATATCAAGTATTGAACATTTTGAATATCAGCTGTGATAATCAGCCGGGGCCAAGAATTGGACAATACCAAATTTTTGGTGTACCGAGATGGAGAATAACTCCAGTTGTTGCAGATATCACTGTACTTAGTGTTACAAGGCAGTGACCTGCAGACTGACAAGTGAACAAAACAGACTTCATTGCAGCTGGTACAAATCAGACAGACAATATCTTTGTCAAATAACAGGCAGTCAAGTCATGACGTTTTTTCAACTCATCTAACACAGAAAGACCGGTCATAAAGATGCCAGAATTCTGACTTTGTGCTAGGCTTAGCGATAGCGCAGTTGTTTTGATTGACTTGCAAGATGGCAGAACAACACCGTGATATGGAACCTAAACCACGTGACTGAAAAACCTCTACAGTATTTATGTTTATCTATTGTATCTCCTTGGCTGTACAAAGTGGGATTTTAAGTGCAGCCACTTTGCCAAACTAAAATAAATTAGTTTCATCTCTAGTGTGGGAAACATGATAACTAGTGTGTTGCTGTCATTTTTTGAAATGTTCCTCTTTTTTCTTCTCCACCTTCTGTCTCACCATTCCTCTTTCTTCAGGGTGGTAAGATAGGCTACTATGAGATGCTGCCAGAGTATAGTGTGGACATTGATGTGGACATCGACTGGCCTGTAGCAGAACAGAGGGTTCTCAGGTGACACACACTCACAAACACATGCACTAGGAGGTACAGAAGGAGGCACACTATTCTGACGCTGCTGTTGCATTTTCTGAGCTTCTTGGCTTATTCTTCTGGACAGTCCCCTTGCTTGATTTAATGTATAGTGCCTTCTCTTTACAGTATTTTATAAAAGTGAGCATCATTCTTAACATTGTATTAACCTTACACATGAAACAATACAACTATTAAAGTATGCCTCAAGTATGTCAACTTTAAACCCCATAAACACTACGACTCCTCTTAACTAATGTGACTCTTAGAACTTTACACCAAAGATTCACAATGAGAGGAGTTGAAACTTGCAACTACAGTGGTCCCTCCCTATAACGCGGTTCACCTTTCGCGGCCTCGCAGTTTCGCGGATTTTTTTAGTGCAATTTTGCATGCTTTTTTTTTTTTTTTAACAGCCCATTGTGTTCTGCGTCCTGATTGGCTAAGGGAGAGCCTGCACATTGTGTTCTGCGTCCTGATTGGCTAAGGGACTGTAGACCATTGTCAATCAATCTCCTCTGTGCCGTGTCTCCTGTACAGTACAGAATGCGTTCATTCTTTAATACTGGACTTATTTTTCTACAAAGGTTTGAACTTTGAGAGTGTTTAAACAAGAGAGAAAAGTGAGAAAATGTTAATGCCTGTCTGAGAAAAGTGTATAAAGTGTGTAGTGAGGGGTTTTACAGCCTTAAAACATCTATAATAATTGTAAAAAATAAAGCTGACTACTTCACGGATTTCGTCTATTGCGGGCTATTTTTAGAACGTAACCCCCGCGATAAACGAGGGACCACTGTATTTGCAAAAGAAAGTTAGCACATATGGTCCTCCACATTACAACACCGGTTGGTTTCAAAACATTTTGTTTTAATTTTTGTTTTCACAGAGCAGTTTGTCAATGTCATTGTGTCACTAACATCATGAGAAAAAAAAGGTCACCAGCAACAATGTTTCATCAAAAAATTTGTTGACAAAATTAACAGTTCTCATGAGGAGTTTGCTCTCTCCCTTGCTCCAACCCCCCCACCCCATATGAACTATGTACAGGGCACTATATTGTCTAATAGATTGCATTCAGATTTTTTAACTAAAATGTTTAAAGAATGTCACTAGTCTTACTCTTTTTTCACCTTGTTTGTTCTTGCCTTAGGTATGGCTACTTTGGGCGGGACAAGCCTGAGGTGGTTCGGCTGATGTTGTGTAATGTGTCTGGATGTTTAACGGATGGAAAGCTCTATTTTTCTGTGTCTGGAGAGGAAATGTTGTCTGTCAATACCAGAGACACCATGGGAATCCGCATGCTGAAGAAAGAAGGAGTGGAGGTAATTTAGCCTGGCGCACTTTGTACAGCAGCATCGTCCAATCAACCAGTCATAGCATCGGCGATTGATGATTCCTTCCGGCAATTGACGATTAATTGCTTCCATTAATGGTGTTTAGGCAATTAAACATCCTTTGCTAGCGAGCTCTACTTGGGGCACACCTTTCATAGAATATAACAAGGCAACATGAATTCTGCTTGTACAGAAATCATAGCTGTTGCCATTGCTGTGGGCATTATGAAAATATAAGAGAAAAACATATTTTTGCCTTCATCATGGGGCATCCTGTCTTAACAAAATTTTCATAATATTAGTGGTAGGTGTAGAGTTAGGAGTGGAGCTAGAAGACAGGCATTTAACAAAAGGAGACATCCCTACTCTGCAGCCCCATGTTCACATGGGCTAATTCCCAATTGGCACAGCAAGTTCCTACTAGGGATGAGCCGGATACTCAGCTGAAACAAGTATCCGGTATCCGGATATAGCACTTTTGCCGAGTATGAGTATGATCCGAGTAATATGAGTCAATATCTGTGCTCGTGATGAATGAAAATCTTCATTAGGTAGCTGTCTGTGTCCACGTTGTGTGATAGGCCAGTCACACACAGTGCCCCTCCCCTACATACACACACACAGCTGTGCACCGCTCTCACACACACACACACACACACACACACACACACACAGCGACCCTCCCCTACGCCGTGTGCCCCACTCACACACACACACAGGGACAACCTCAGCTGTCACTCACTCAGGTGTGACAGCTCACGTCGCGTCTCTCTTCAGTAGCGGTCAGGTGTTTTCAGCTCGCTCTTCCCTCGGTCTGTAATCACTGATAGTCAGTAGAGTTTCTGCTAAACTTGATCGGTAACAGACGCGCTGCTTTTGAGCAGAGTTAGGGGTTGGGGCTGAATGCGACTGGCATCGTGTCTCTCACTGCCAACACAGTGGTCTTTTTTTTTTTTTTTTTTTTACCGTCTGCTCGCTCTTACCGGCTGGTTTCTGATATAAAGTCAGTTGGAAAACTTTGCTCGTAGCGGACGCGGTACAGAGTCACAGTCTTAACACACACACACACACACACACACACACACACACACACACCACTTACACACACATATTAGCTGAACACACAAAGTAGCCTATATTATTCTTTTGATTTTATTTTGGCTGCATGGACTGAGAGTCTGACACTTTCTCACTGTAGTTCATAAAAAATAAATATATTAGTAGTATAAATATTACAAATTAAGCTACATATCTATATAAATATATCTCTATCTATCTATGTATCTATGTATCTATCTATCTATCTATCTATATACACTGTCTCTAGTACTTCATAATTGCCTTCTGCATGTGTTGTATTCATTGATGCACTTAAGAATATTCATGTTCTGTGTTTATAAAAATCTTGTTTTGTAAATAGTTTGTTTACTATTGTGATCAAAAACATTGATCTGAAGCTTCTGAGGCTGTTCTTTAAATAGTTTCCCAATAAACAATAAATATAGCAACTTCTGATCAACCAGTATCAATTTCAGGCTTAAAATAACCTACCGGTTAAGCCTCACCCATTTCCGGCCAAACTCCACCAACTTCCGGCGTAAACTCCACCCACTTCCGGTTTAGGGCCCGCCCACTCCGAGTACGGATACGGATAATGTAGATGGTTAAACAGATACAGATACAGATAGTGGTGTACTCGCTCATCCCTAGTTCCTATGTATTTCACATTTCAGCTGGTGTATCAACTTCCACTGCTGTCTGCTATGTATAGCAAGCCAGTTAGCTGACTGTTGTGACTCAGTCTAAGCTGTATCTCAGTCATCTGTGAAGTTGATTTTTCAATGTTTTTTTTTAATTGCCCTTTTTGTTAATAATGAGCTCAAAGCTTGTGAAACAGTTGCATTTCAAAGATGTAAGGACAGCAGGACATCCTATCATTGCTATGTCACACAGAATATAAGCTTTAGCCAGGCTCAACTCCGTGCTCAGCTACCATACATTTCCCAAACAAGGAGAACTGTAGAAAAAGTAGGTAATTAATATTTGCAAGACAATTTTACCATCACAAATAGTGTATGCAGCTGACATTTTCAAAGTGCGGACCTAATTGAGCCTTCAACTGCATGGGAGTTGAATGGGGCTGCTATGGTGCCCAACACCTCCGACACTGGCCGGAGAGGCACTTTTTTTAATATAAAAAATCTCCTGCCTGATTCTTCCCGGCAGCTGAACTGTCAGCTGATGGATCAAATACAAGCTGAAGTGCATGTCTGCTACAAAGTAGCTGTATAATGAATAAAAACACAGACTGTGTACTCATTCATTTCACCATCCTCTGTTTTTTGTTGACCCGGTCTGTAATTTATGACACACATCAGGGCCATGACAGTGGAAGACTCCCCACCCACCTGCACATGCAAATATTCAAGTCAAATGTCAGGTTCAGGTTGATTAAATAATCTGAGCCTGAACCAACGTGATCGGGTCAAGCCTATAATAATTTGTGAAACATCAAAAAACATGTCAAGATGTGAAACATGTCAAAAGTCGGATGAGGCTGCAGAGTAGGGATGTCTCCTTTTGGTAAATGCCTGTTACAAGCCATTTTATTTTAATTTTTTATGTGGAAGGACTATCAAAGTAGGAATTTCATTGTAAGGTGTTACTATAAAATAGGTGTGGTTTGCTGAATTCAGGATTGAATGGTGACTATCATCATTGTGCATCGGTTAGGATGCGAGGAAAGAAATGCCCAAAATATGCAGGATTCAGTGAATGTTGATTTAGTATGCATAATAAAAAAAAAAGGAAAAGAACAAATAAAACAGACACACATGGGCTGGTGAAATTTCAGGTGGATCTGAGGAAACACAGGGATCTGGGGAAACAAAGAAAGACTAAGCAACACGAGATTAAAATATGGATTCTTAAAAAATGCACATGAACACAATAAATTACTCTTGGTGTTAACACTTAAAGGAAAAGGATTTGGACATCAGAAAATAACAAACAATAACTAACAGCAGCAGCTTAAATAGGAGTGGACAGTTGCATCAAATCAGGTAAACGAGTGGAGGTGGGATCAAGGTGCTATTGGTGATCAACTAATAGCGACCTATGAAGTGCACAAGGGTAAAAGAGGGTGAAAGGAATGGGGGAATCCAACAATCAGGAAATGGTGGTTTATTCAATACAGTAACTAATACAGTTTACTGTGCATACGACGATAAAACTCTCATTCTTTCAGTCTCTAATTCAGTTTTCCTCTTGATAAGCATGTATAACTTCAGAGACAGAGAGATTAAGAGAGATTGTGATTGTTATATGCACAGTAAAACAGGCGGTTACACCGTACAATGAAATTCTTACTTTGCTAGTCCTCCTTCCACACAAAAAATAAAAATAAAATGGTGTTAACAGGCAGCAGGTATTTAAAAAAAGAAAACATTCTTGGTCACTCCAGCCCCATTTTAATGTGCTGTCAATTACTGAAAATGCATTTCACATCTTTTACAGGCCCCGCCCAATCACACTCCGGCTCAAATTATTTAATTATTCCAGCAGGTTTAAGAGAGTTGTCTGCTTAAGTGGATAAATCAACCTGTAATATTTCTGTGGTATTCATCTAGTAACTGCAATACGCACATACACAGAGTTGCCTGTGATCTTTCTGTAGTATTCCTATTGTCACTCTATGACATCTAAGTTAGAAAGAGTGTGTTTAATCCTTCTGGGGTATGATATTTCAGAAAGGCTGTCACTGCCAAATTTTGTATGGAAGAAAAAAGTGCACATTGTCAATACATATTTTAGAGACCCCCCCAATTTGGGGGTTTGTAGAAGTGTAATACATGCACGATTACTTAAGTTACATAAAGCAAAACTTTAGATGTTGATGGAATAACTGGATTTGGAAGCCCCTCAGGAGGCTAGACAGCAAGATCTCTTGCAGGATATTGGTTATGTGGAATGAGGAAGAGAAAGAAAAGGAGCATGAGTTACAGCCTCATGGCATGGGTTTCCATAGCCGAGCAGCTGCATGCAAGCCTCATATCACCCAGTACAATGCCAAGCTTGCTGGGTGATGAAAGCCAGTGAGCAGTGGAAATGTGTTCTGTGGAACGACGAATCACTGTCCCTCTCTCTCGCTCTCTCTCCATGTGCATATATATATTTATATTAGGGCTGGGCAAGTTAACGTGTTATTATCACATTATTTCATTAGACTATTGACGCAGATATTTACTTTATCGCGCATTAACGCATGTTGCTCACATGCTTTTATTTTGTAAAAGTCTGTTGCTGGCTGCTGCGGTGTAGGGGTTAGACTCACACTCTGGAACAGTAGGTGGCGGTAATGCACCAATGAGCTGGCTGCCAGCCCAGCCGCCGTTCAAACAGAAGAAGAAGAAAGAGAAGAACGCTGGCTGCTGCGGAAACGTAATACATCTATGTGCGGAACCGGGAAAGAAAAACACGCGGGAAAACCAAAGCAGACATGGAGACAGGTAAAGCCACGGAGCTTTTAAATGGCCATTTTCATTTTAAAGTTCTTCCAGATGGCGGATATGACAGAAACAAGGTTATTTGTAACCACTGCCAAGCTGAACTTTCTTATCACCGGAGTACCTCAAGCTTAAAATATCACTTAAATACCAAACACACTAGACATCACCAAACAATTCAATGAATCTGAGATTGGAGCGAGGCTTCGGCAGACCACACTTAATGCAGTGTTTGGGAGAAGTACCGATAAACAAAAGCAAGAGAAGCTAACAAATGCCATGGCGAAGTGGATGGCTACAGACTGCAGACCAATTAGTGTTGTGGAAGATGTCGGTCTGAAAATGTTTTTCAGACCGATACTGGGATTCGGCGACTGTCCGACTTGATTTCGCTCCATGGAATCACCACTTCTAATAAATAAACAGTTAAGGTGCTGAGTGATGGATAATAAAATAAAATAAAATAAACAAGCAAGTAAGGTGCTGAGTAGTGGATAATAAATAAGCAAACAATTTAAGGTGCTGGGTAGTGGAGTGTTAAAAATAGAGCTATACTGCAGAGAGTTGTGAGTCTCTGTCAGACCGGTGTGAGTTATTGTACAGTGTGATGGCTTTTGGCAGGAATGATTTCCTGTATCTGTCCCTTCGACAGCGGAGCTGTAACAGTCTGTTGGAGAATGAGCTCCGCTGTCTGTCCAGTGTGTAGTGGAGAGGGTGATCAGGGTTATCCATGATAGATAACAGTTTGTTCAGTGTCCTCCTCTCCACCACAGCCTCCACAGTGTCCTATTTGCAGCCAATCACGGAGCCAGCCCTCCTGATCAGTTTATGGAGTCTGTTGGTGTCACTGGCTCCGATGCTGCTCCCCCAACAAACCACGGCAAAAAAGAGTACGCTGGCCACAACAGACTGGTAGAAGATCTCCAACATCTTGTTGCACACGTTGAAGGATCTCAGCTTCCTCAGGAAGTAGAGTCTTCTTGTAGACAGCTTCGGTGTTGGATTTCCAGTCCAGTCTGTTGTTGATGTTGATGCCCAGCTACTTGTAGACAGCTTCGGTGTTGGATTTCCAGTCCAGTCTGTTGTTGATGTTGACGCCCAGGTACTTGTAGTCCTCCACCTCCTCCACATCCTCTCCCAGAATACACACTGACTGTGAAGCCGTCCTCCTCTTCCTGAAGTCAATCACCATCTCTCTGGTCTTGCTTATATTCAGCCTCAGGTGATTGCGTCCAGCCCACTCCACAGAGTTATCCACCACTGCTCTGTACTCCCCTTCCCTTCCCTCACTTATACACCCAACATCAGCTGAGTCATCAGAAAACTTCTGCAAATGGCATGACTCGGAGTTGTACTGAAAGTCTGTGGTGTATAAGGTGAAAAGGAAAGGGGACAGCATAGTCCCCTGTGGAGCTCCTGTATCACTGACCACCGCGTCAGACAGAACACTGCCCAGACGGACAAACTGTGGCCTGCCTGTCAGGTAGTCAGTAATCCAGGAGACAATGGAGGTGTCGACACCCATCACCCGCAGCCTCTCACCCAGCAGCAGTGGCTGGATGGTGTTGAAAGCACTGGAGAAATCAAAGAATGTGATTCTCACAATGCTGCCACCACCATCCAGATGCATATGAGCTCGTTGCAGCAGGTAGATGACGGCATCATCAACTCCCAAATGGGGCTGGTAGGCAAACTGTAGAGGGTCTGGCAACTCCTTCACCTGCGGCCTCAGGTGGGCCAAGACCAGCCTCTCCAGCACCTTCATCAGATGAGATGTGAGGGCAACTGGTCGGTAGTCATTGAGGTCCGATGGAGTCGACTTTTTCGGGACAGGAACCAGGCAGGACGTCTTCTACAGCACCGGGACTCTCTCCTGACTCAGGCTCAGGTTGTAGAGGTGTTGGATGACAGAAGACAGCTGGCTGGCACAGGTCCTCAGGATCCTGGGGCTGATACCATCAGGTCCTGCAGCCTTCCTCTGGTGGAGTCTCTCCAGCTGTCTCCTAACCTGGCATGTCATGCGGGGGAGGGTGCTGGTGTCTTCAGTGGAGGAGGAGGTAGAGGGGGAGGGGGAGGAGAGGTGCTGCACAGGAGTACTTACCACTCCTGTGCAGCACCAAGGAAGACCAAGGGGTCTACTTTCGCAGACCTGGCGAGGCGGGGGCATAGCGCAGATGCACTTCACCAACTGGGTGTGGCCAGGCGGATTTTCCAAGTTTGGCACGCCGTTCTCAGTGGTGCAAGTACTCCGCCATCCCTCCTACCGGTGGAGGGGAGGAGAGAAGGCGTGGAGTGGGTTTGACACAGCCGATTCACATTTAACCAATCAAATGAGCCCCTGTCCTTGCCTTTAAAATGTGCTGCGTGAAGGCGTAATGAAAGTTTACACAACTGACATGGAGGTCTGTTGCCGCAGGTGGAGCAGAGCTCAGGAGACAGGCACGGAGCAGAGACCGGCGAGCAGTGCGAACACGTCACCAAAACCTCACAGGCAGGCTTCCGGAATGTCAGACACATGAACAATGCAATAAATACCGAAAAAAACACTATTCAATGCTACGATCACAATCAGCACATACATATATCTCCATATCAACTGTCCCGTCACAACTGATGTCAGATCAAAGGAGATTGGCACCGTTTGTGCTGATTGTGAGGTTTTGGTAATGTGCGGCAGTCAGCCAAACTTCCACTGCGCCGGCTCCGCTCCGCCTTGCGCAGAAAGTAGACGTGGTTTCAGATGGCGAGCTTTTGGCGCACCTCGGCGACGCCCTTTGGCACGAAACTGTCACTGCGCCAAGCTGAATCTGTCAGCACCTCCCCCCGCTGCGCCGCCACTCCCATCTCGGTGCACCTCGGTCTGCAAAACTTGGACACTGTCCGCCTCTCAAGTTTCGCCGGTCGAAACTAGCTCTGCGCGGGGTTCACCTCACTGCGCCACCCCGCGCTGCACCGGGAAACTAGAGCCCAAAGAGTCACTTCTGCTGCTGAGGATAAGTTCATCCAAGTCACCAGCCTTAGAAATCGCAAGTTAACAGCACCTCACATTAGAGCCCAGATAAATGCCACACAGAGTTCAAGTGGCAGACAAATTGCTACATCAACTGTTAAGAGGAGACTGTGCGAATCAGGCCTTTATGGTTAAATAGCTGCTAAGAAACCACTACTAAAGAAAACCAACAAGCAGAACAGATTTGTTTGGGCCAAGAAAAACAAGGAATGGACATTAGACTGGTGGAAATCTGTGCTTCAGTCTGATGAGTCCAAATTTGAGATCTTTGGTTTCACCCAGAAAAGGTGAATGGATGGTCTCTACATGCATGGTTCCCACCGTGAAGTATGATTCTGATTCTCTCGATGAGCTTCAAGACGTAGTCACCTGAAATGGTTTTCACTTCACAGGTGTGCCTTATCAGGGTTAATTAGTGGAATTTCTTGCTTTATCAATGGGGTTGGGACCATCAGTTGTGTTGTACAGAAGTCAGGTTACTACACAGCTGACAGCCCTATTGGACAACTGTTAAAATTCATATTATGGCAAGAACCAATCAGCTAACTAAAGAAAAACGACAGTCCATCATTACTTTAAGAAATGAAGGTCAGTCAGGCCGGAAAATTGCAAAAACTTTAAATGTGTCCCCAAGTGGAGTCGCAAAAACCATCAAGCGCTACAATGAAACTGGCACACATGAGGACCGACCCAGGAGAGGAAGACCAAGAGTCACCTCTGCTTCTGAGGACAAGTTCATCTGAGTCACCAGCCTCAGAAATCGCAAGTTAACAGCAGCTCAGATCAGAGAGCAGATAAATGCCACACAGAGTTCTAGCAGCAGACCCATCTCTAGAACAACTGTTAAGAGGAGACTGCGCCAATCAGGCCTTCATGGTCAAATAGCTGCTAGGAAACCACTGCTAAGGAGAGGCAACAAGCAGAAGAGATTTGTTTGGGCCAAGAAACACAAGGAATGGACATTAGACCCGTGGAAATCTGTGCTTTGGTCTGATGAGTCCAAATTTGAGATCTTTGGTTCCAACTGCCGTGTCTTTGTGAGACGCAGAAAAGGTGAACAGATGGATTCCACATGCCTGGTTCCCACTGTGAAGCATGGAGGAGGAGGTGTGATGGTGTGGGGGTGTTTTGCTGGTGACACTGTTGGGGATTTATTTAAAATTGGAGGCACACTGAACCAGCATGGCTACCACAGCATCCTGCAGCGACATGCCATCCCATCCGGTTTGCGTTTAGTTGGACCATCATTTATTTTTCAACAGGACAATGACCCCAAACACACCTCCAGGCTGTGTAAGGGCTATTTGACCAAGAAGGAGAGTGATGGAGTGCTGCGGCAGATGACCTGGCCTCAGGGCCGGGTCTAGCCAGGCATGTATGAGGGGGCAGCCACAAACGTTGAGGGGGCATTGTGCTCCAGCACCTTTTACCATGTCTAACTGAATATATTTTGGGGGATTTAGTTTGAGGGGGCACAACATTTATTTGAGGGCGCCAGGCCCCCTCTTGCCCCTGCGTAGACCCGGCCCTGCCTGGCCTCCACAGTCACCGGACCTGAACCCAATCGAGATGGTTTGGGGTGAGCTGGACCGCAGAGTGAAGGCAAAAGGGCCAACAAGTGCTAAACACCTCTGGGAACTCCTTCAAGACTGTTGGAAAACCATTTCAGGTGACTACCTCTTGAAGCTCATCGAGAGAATGCCAAGAGTGTGCAAAGCAGTAATCAGAGCAAAGGGTGGCTATTTTGAAGAAACTAGAATATAAAACATGTTTTCAGTTATTTCACATAAGTACATAACTCCACGTGTTCATTCATAGTTTTGACTCCTTCAGTGAGAATCTACAATGTAAATAGTCATGAAAATAAAGAAAACGCATTGAATGAGAAGGTGTGTCCAAACTTTTGGGCTGTACTGTATATCAGTATCAATATATCTATATCTATATCTATCTATCTATCTATCTATGTGTATATACATATATTTATACACTATATTGCCAAAAGTATTCGCTCGGCTGCCTTCACACACATATGAACATGAGTGACATCCCATTCTTAAACCATAGGATTTAATATGATGTGGGCCCATCCTTTGCAGCTATAACAGCTTCAACTCTTCTAGGAAGGCTTTCCACAAGGTTTAGGAGTGTGTTTATGGGAATTTTTGACCATTCTTCCAGAAGTGCATTTGTGAGGTCAAACACTGATGTTGGACAAGAAGGCCTGGCTCGCAGTCTCCACTCTAATTCATCCCAAAGGTGTTCTCTCGGGTTGAGGTCAGGACTCTGTGCAGGCCAGTCAAGTTCTTCCACACCAAACTCGCTTATCCATGTCTTTATGGACCTTGCTTTGTTCACTGGTGCGCAGTCGTGTTGGAACAGGAAGGGCCATCTCCAAACTGTTCCCACAAAGTTGGGAGCATGAAATTGTCCAAAATGTCTTTGTATGCTGAAGCATTAAGAGTTCCTTTCACTGGAACTAAGGGGCCGAGCCCAACGTCCGAAAAACAACCCCACACCATAATCCCCCCTCCACCAAACTTTACACTTGGCACAATGCAGTCAGACAAGTACCGTTCTCTTGGCAACCACCAAACCCAGACTCGTCCATCAGATTGCCAGACGGAGAAGCGTGACTCGTCACTGCAGAGAACACGTGTCCACTGCTCTAGAGTCCAGTGGCGGTGTGCTTTACACCGCTGCATCCGATGCTTTGCATTGTGCTTGGTGATGTAAGGCTTGGATGCAGCTGCTCGGCCATGGAAACCCATTCCATGAAGCTCTCTACGCACTGCTCTTGAGCTAATCTGAAGATCACATGAAGTTTAAAGGTCTCAAGCTATTGACTCTGCAGAAAGTTGGCGTCCTCTGCGCACTATACGTCTCAGCATCCGCTGACCCCGCTCTGTGATTTTACGTGGCCTACCACTCCGTGGCTGAGTTGCTGTCGTTCCCAATCGCTTCTACTTTGTTATAGTACCACTAACAGTTGATTGTGGAATATTTAGTAGCGAGGAAGTTTCACAACTGGACTTACTGCACAGGTGGCATCCTATTACATTACTATTACAGCACCATGCTGGAATTCACTGAGCTCCTGAGAGCGACCCATTCTTTCGCAAATGTTTGTAGAAGTAGTCTGCATGCCTAGGTGCTTGATTTTATACACCTGTGGTCATGGAAGTGATTGGAACACCTGAATTCAATGATTTGGATAGATGAGCGAATACTTTTGGCAATATAGTGTATATAGATAGATAGATAGATAGATAGATATGACTAGGGCTGCAACTAACAACTATTTTGATAGTCCGGTAGTCATCAGTTATTGAAACGATTAGTCTACTAATTGTATATTTGATTGCAAAATTACTAAATTATTAAATTAAATTACTAAATTATTTAGTTATTAAGCTTTTAAATTCACTTGGAGGTTCTTTTAAGTTTGTGCTAACTAACAATAAAGGCAATATACACTCACCTGTATAACCTAATACAATCCAATAAGACTGCTCTGCCATAGTTTACTTTTATGACACCTATTATGCTCAGTTTTTATTTTTGTCACAGTAATAGAGGTGTTAATTCAGTTATATGGTTGGCATTGAGCTCATGGGTAGTGGTGCTGTTGTACTGGACTGCATTTTATTGAGAGGTGTTTCTATTATTTTTTCCTCAGGAAAAATTTTAGAAACATCTCTCAATATAATGTAGTCCAGTACAAGACCTGTGCAAACTACAACCTCAATAATAAACATAAAATTAAATTTACACAATCTTTACAATGTCAAAATGACATTATGATCATTGTAAACTTTGTTAAAAGGTAGAATTTAAGGTAGAGCTGTTGCATTGAACTGCATTAGATTTTACAGGTCAACCTAATAAAGAGGCCTCAGAGTGTATATGGCTTCTTCATTCAAAAAATCTTTTGTCTTTTATCTGTTGCTGATTTAGCTACTACTAATATAAAAGATTTAAAAAAAAAAAAAAAAGAAAAAAGAAAAATCAGTATCAAGTGTTCATCCATTTAAAATTAATAGGTATTTGTTCAGTAAATTGATTCAATTAATTGTCCGATTTTTAATTGGAGAGTTAACCTGCATTATGATAATGTCTTTAGTTGTACACAGTTTTTTTTACATGAGCAAAATTAACACGTGGACCTGAATCAGCACAACATTTTTTATACCAAGATACCAAGGTTTCTCCACTGTAAAAAACAACAGTATCAAGCCTGGATGGAGTGCATGAAGGATTCCCAGCTATAGACAGCAGGAATGAGAGTGAACAGATCCCAAAATGTGTCTTAATTTGTTTCCATATTCTGACCATACTATTAATGATGTTATCATTATAAATAGATTTATCTAGAGCAACTGGGGCTAGGATCACTGCACCCAGACTATATAGACGGCATAGATCTTGTTCCAGCTGTAATCAATGATGGGGTTAAGCTAGGTTGTCTAACCGCATTGAAATTGTTTACATATTGGAAGCCCAATAATAAAGACAGAGGTCAGGGAGGGCCAGGCCACCATTTCGTTTTGGTGAGGTGAGGTGAGCTTTTTTAATTCTATGACTTTTATAATCCCAGATGAAGGGAAGGATGATAGAATCTAAATGTTTGAAAAATGTTTTGGGCAAGAACATGGGGAGGCATTGGAAGAGGTACAGCAGCTGAGGAAGGAATATCATTTTAATTGTATTAGTTCTACCAGTCAGGGAGATAGGAAATGATCTCCAAAATTGAATATTAGCTTGTAATTTGGCCAGAAGAGGTGGATAATTGGCCTTAAAGAGACAAGAGAATTCTTTGGTAATCTGAATTCCAAGATAGGTAAATGTCTCAGAGGAAATTCTGAATGGGAAATTTTGTATGAAAGATAAATCTTGTAACCCAACAGGCATTAGTTCGCTTTCGGTCCAATTAATCCTTTAGCCTGAAAAGCTTCCAAACAAGTTTATTTTATCCAGTATAACAGGGATTCTACATTGAGGTTTGGTAATGAATAACAGAACGTCGTCTGCATATAGTGATAAAGCCATGAATCTGTACGAATTGATTCTGCAAGGGGCTCGATAGCCAGCGTGAACAGTAGCGGCGAAAGGGGGCCACCCTGTCTTGTGCCACTAAACAGACTGAAGTGTGGGGATAACATTCTGTTAGTTAATATTTGAGCTTTGGGATTTTTCTACAGAAGTTTAATCCATGAAATAAATTTATCTCCTAAATTGAATTTGTTCAGCACGGCAAATAAGTAAGACCATTCTACCTGGCCTTTTCAGCGTCAAGAGAGATGACCACAAGATCACTTATACTAAACTTAGAATGATACATTATGTTAAAAAGGTGTCTAAGATTGGAAAAAGAATTTCTACCAGGGATAAATCCAGATTGATCTGGGTCCATCAGCGTGCTCATAAACCTGCTTAGTCTGTTAGTTAATATTTTAGCCAATATTTTCTCATCCACATTAAGGAGAGAGATAGGCCTGTATCCTCCAACCTCTTCCAGGTCCTTGCCTTTCTTTGTAATCATTACTATAACTGCTTCATTAAATGTTGGTGGAAGAGATTCATTTTCAAGACTAAACACAGAGTACGCTGTCTATACCTCACCTTAAGTCTTCTTGAGTCCTTTTGGTATAGAAACAAAAACAAATAATAGTCCGATCTACACCTCTAAGTCCTGTCAACCATTTCAGTAACTGCCGATTCTCCTGAAGGCTTGCAGTTTGTCTTTGTACCAAGTTTTGCTGCCACTGATCCTTGCCCAGTCTTGACTTGACTCCAGGTTAGGCACTTGATCTTCTCCATCCAGTCCTCCACTGGTTTGACGACTGTCACTTGAAAACCCCTCGCCACCATGTCTTTAGTCACCTCCTCTGCTGTGTTATATTTGCCCATTTCTCCCTCATAAAACACACGAAGTCTGGCTGGAAACGGTGTTGGAAGTGTTTTTTCTTCTCCCTCAGTACTTTCTTGGCTTCCATGTGACAGATACAGGAAATCATTGCTGCCACAAGCCATCACACTGTACAATAACTCACACCTGTCTGACAGAGACTCACTACTCTCTGCTGTATAGTTCTGTTTTTAACACTCCATTACTCAGCACCTTAATTGTTTTATTTATTAACCCACTACTCAGCACCTGACTTGTTTATTTTATTATCCAGTACTCAGCACCTTAACTGTTTATTTATTATCCATCTCCCAGCACCTTAACTGTTTATTCATTGGGAGTGGTGATTCCATGGGGCCGAATCAAGTCTGACAGTTCCTGAATCCCAGTACCGGGCATCGGGTTCTGCCACTTGGTTTCTTGGCTTCATGGTTTCAAGCTTACTCTGTGCCATACTATCTACTATCTGTATATTTCATATTTCATATTTATTATTACCATCGGTATATCTCACATTTCAACATCTCATATTCTTAGGTTAGTTTATTGTATATACTTAGTCTTTATTGTCTTTATTGTATATATTTAGTATATTTAGTCTCTATTGTATATCACTGATTCTTGAGAATTTGGATAAATCATGTCCCACTAAGAAAAATGCTATTTCTGCTGGATTTTACAACATTTTAATGAATAAAAAGAATCAAGGGCATAATCAGGGGGTCCTTTGCACATTTGTAAGTTTTTTTCATAGGTTTATTTTTAATTTGTATTAATTTAATGATTATATGTTGGCCCATGGCCTACAAAACCAGTTGTCCTCGGATAGGAGATAATCATTTCAACTTGATTAAAACAACAAAAAGTAATAATTTCATTGAATGATATCTTTACCACATGAAAGAGTACATCATAATATGTATTAAAAACTACAAACAATGGGTTTTGAACAATATTTACTATTATTTTGTGGTTGCTCAAAATGTGTCCCAGATATTCATCACCACCGTCAGATATATATTTTTTAAAAAATTATAAAAAAAACTACAAGGTCAGTTACATTCCTGAGGACCCCTTTTCAAACCTTCAGCTCTACTGCACGCTTCAAGACCGCCCAGGCTCCTGGAAGTTTTCTATTTTCTCTTAAATCTCTTCATATTTTTGGACACTGCTACTGTCACAACCATAAATTGTCAACACTGTCACTTCTGTATAAAAATATTAAATTAGATTATGGAATAAATGTATAAGAGGTCTGATGTAGGTAGCAACAGGGCGAAAACAAGCTGGCTAATGTGAACAACTCATGCTTACTATGTGAAAGAGTACGTTTTTGTCACCACCGTCTGACGTCAGGTTTTCTGTCTGACGGTGATGACTGAAGTCTGAAAAATGCTTATAACAGTGCTCAGGATTCTTATTTTTTGTACCAAATAGTTAAATAAAGTTGTTAAGCAAGAAGCCATTGACTTGAGTGGTATAAATTTTGGAAATGTATGTTGTAATGAGGCCACTGTCACCACCGTCAGATTAGTGTCACCACCGTCAGAGGCAGTTATATTGGTTTTAAATGAATATGCTTACAATATGTTTCTTTGGTGCTGTTGAGTTATTAAAGTAATAGTCTCTTTAATACAAAAATATGTTTTTCAAATTAAAAAAAAAAAAAAAACATTACGGTGACGGTGTTGACAAAAACAAAGTAGCCTAATAACTGGAAAAACCTATTTTATGAAAAAAATGCAAAATGAGGAGGTTGCACCGGTACATTGCTAAACAGCCAAGACCTTGGCCTATAATGATATACCTTCAGATTTTGTAATTTAACGCACTTTTTTTTTTTCAAAATTAAAACCTGTTTTATCCAAATTCCCAAGAATCTGTGATATACTTTGTAATTTTATTTTATGTTTTTTATTGATGCTGCTGTAACGTGGGAATTTCCCAGTTTGGGATCAATAAAGTAAATCTATCTATCTATCTAGCTATCTATGTATTCCTTCCGTCTCCTCGATATCTACAGCGCATAATCATGATACAGAAAGACTCTCCTTCCCTCAAACATAAAGCCTTTTTTCTGCCATGCTACCTTGACTAGCTCTTCATTATCTCTGTAGCTTAGTAGTTTCACCACGATAGATCTTGGTGGGGAGTTGGTTGGTGGTCGTGAAGCCGATGCACGATCATCTCTCTCAATTTTCAGTTCCAATGACTGAGGAAGCTCTAGTTTGTCTATTAAGAGGGTCTTGACCAGGGCACCCCGGTGGCTCACTGGTAAGGCGCGCGCACCATGTACCAGGGCCTAGTCCTGAACGCAGCAACCGGGGTTCAAATCCGACTTCAGGACTCTCTCCTGCCTTTCCTGTCTATCTCTACTGTGACTGTCAAATAAAGCAGAAATGCCAAAAAATAATCTTAAAAAAAGAGGGTCTCGGCGAATGTGATCATGGATTGAGCGTTCTTCTCTGCTCCCTCCTTGACTTCATGAATCCTGACATTTTCTCGTCTTGAACACTCCTCTTGGTGACTGATACTATCCTTAATTTCTTTTCGAGTCTAAGTTTTGGCGAAAGTTCCTGCGTTCTTGTAGAATTGTCTCTAAGTTTGCCATATTTTGCGTAACTTGTACTTATTTGCTTTGGCAGGTCAAGTTTGGTTAATCCATCCGTCTATTCAGCTCAGCTTGATCACCTTTTGAATCGGCCAGTTCTCTTGTTCGTTTGGCCGACTTTTCCTCTCTCTCTCTCTCTCTCTCTCTCTCTCTTTCTCTCTCTCGCTCTCTCTCACTCTCTCTGTCCATCTCTCAACCTTTTTGGTCAAGAGCCGGGCTTTGCTTTAGGTTTCTGGCCCCGGTAAAAGGGCCAGGGGGAGATCATTTGGGAGGGGTGATGTGTGCCTGGTCACGTAGGCTAGAGAGATTAGCACTATATAAACTGATACATATAATAATAACCAGGACTCTGGCTGCGGTTTCCATGTATGCTGTGTGTACTGCAAGGCTGTTACTGGCGTCTGACTCCGATTTCTCCCTCAACACTGGGTGCTTGTCCAGCGATTTGTTTGTTCTTTCTCAGAGTTGCAGTGCTTCTAGCTGGCAGTTGGATAAGGTGCTGTGCTAGCTTCTGTGGCTGTTAGTGTAGGCCCTAGTTCCATCCTTGGTACAATGTTCCTACCAAGCAGCAGGTAAAGACAATGTCCCAGCTTCTATGGTTATTAGTGTCTCATCTCTGACACTGCTTTTCTCCCCTGCATAGACAATGCCCCTGGACATTGGCGCTAAATATAGCCTATTTTCTCTGCCATATCATGTCGTTGTTGCCTCATTTGTTTCTTATATCATTATCACTGTCCATGTTTCCATGTAACTGTCCATTTGATTGTTTGTCCTGACATGTATTCCATGCTCAGCTGTCCTAGTGAGGGAAACCCTCTGTCTGTCAAGACCAAGTTTAAAAAAAAAAAAAAAAACTTCAAAAGTGCATGGGTAAACCTGGCTATGTGACTTGTTTTTGTAGTAAAGCCCCTTGAGATATGCTTGTGATGAAGGGCTATATACATAACAAAATAAAGTTTGCACTCATCTAAGCTACAGGCAGCCATTGTTTTGTACCAGGAGAGACATCATCAACATGTTTTTCTTGGAAGTAACACCCCTTATAAATTCTGGCTAGCAACGGATTATGATTGTCCCACACACATTTCTATTCTCTGTTCTAAATTGCTATTTATGGAAGCTATACTGGGCAAAAAAAGTTCTGCACCGCTTTTTCAGTTTATAATTTCTCCCCTTTATTTATACCCAATAGTGTTGTATCCCCCCCCCCCCCCCCCCCCCCCCCCTCAAAAAGGGGGGGAGGGGACATGTTTAGCCATGTTGGCCATACCAATCGATTGACAACCCTTACAACTTATTTCTCATCGAAAAGGGGACTAATCAGGCTTTCTAACGGTATAAAAGACAACACCAGTCGGTATTGTTAAATGGGAGAAATGATAAACTGAAAAAATATTGCAGGGGATTTTGTCAAAAAAAAATTGGTCGCTTCCCACACAATTACCGGTGTCACTCATTCCAGAAATGCAGGATCTTTACAAGTTGTATCTCATTTGAAAGACGATGAATCAGGCTTTACAACGGTATAAGATACAACACTATTGGGTATAAATAAAGGGGAGAAATGAACTGAAAAAGCGGTGCAGAACTTTTTTGCCTAGTTTGTTACACCCTGAATTCCAAAATAAATCATGAGTAGAAGTTTCAAATTATCCAGGAGCACAATACTACTGCTGTCCTTGCATTCTCCCCCAGGTGGTGTTGTTGATCACTACTGAGGACCTAATGACCAAGGTATTGTCTGACAAACTGGCCCACAAAACAGGTTGCAAGGTGCGGCAGACAGGAGTGGAGATTCTGGGAGAGGTGAAGGGGATGTTGGAGGAGAGGAAGCTGGAATGGAAGGAGGTGGCTTACATGGGTAAAGCATGGGTTGTACCCGTGATTGTTATACATCAATATGGGAAAAAAGAAAGCAGCATGGTTTTACTTGAATCCAGTCCATCTTAAAAGGATTGTAGCTTATTGTCATAGTGCTCACACCAATGAATATATGGATAGAACAGTTAATTATTACATTTGTCATGACCATTTGTAGGATTAGAATAATACATTAATTTATGTAATATTTATTTGGTTATTTTAAGCTTTATTTTGGGCTAAATCAACCACATTAGTGCATCATTAGTTTAAAGTGAAGGATCTTTATGGAAATGGAGTAATAGATTGAGTAATGTGAGTCATATTTCTTTTTCTCTATTCAACTTTCCTCTTCTCTCCCCATTTCTCTCCTGTCAGGTAATGATGAACCAGATGTCGTGTGTCTAAACCTTGCAGGTTTGAGTGCAGTACCTCGAGATGCCCCAGTGGTGGCAGTCAATGCTGCTAAATATATTTGCCACAGTCCTGGAGGAATGGGAGCTGTCAGGGAGTTTGCTGAACACATCTTGCTTCTGAAAAAGAAGGCAAAGTCTCAGATGGAACAGGACCGCATCCACCGACAGAACTTCTAACTTTAAATTCAATTTACAATGTGCATGGAAAAGATTCAAAAAGTGCACGTTTGTACATATTTGAAGTACAGGGAAATAAATATCCTAATTATAGGATATTAATGTTAACATTAAAAATTATGCAGCTGATGCACACTGTATCCAAGTAATGCAGTATTCCACCTTAGACTGGATAAAAAGAGACACATTGGACTTATTCAAGTTGAATAGTGGGCAGTGGTAACACAAACTATGTTCAAACACAAAGTACTTGTGTTAATAAAAAGTTAATGTATGTGAAAGTATTGGTGTGAATTATACTCACTGATTACATTACTCCAACACAATTTAGCTATTTTATTTTAATTATATTGCAGTTATTTTAGTTACATGGGTCTGTCACTTTCGAATAAAGCAAAAATGTAAAAAAAATAAAAAATAAAAAATAAAATATATATATGTGTGTGTGTGTGTGTGTGTGTGTGTGTGTGTGTGTGTGTGTGTATATGTATGTATGTATGTGTGTGTGTATGATATACAGTACACACACATATATATCTATATATCTATATCTATATATAGATATAGAAATAGATATATAGATAGATAGATGTATATATAGATATATAGATATATGTATGTATGTATGTATGTGTAATAGACAAATCTTTATGTGTGTGTCTGTGACTCAGTTATCTTTGTGACAGTATGTCCCATCATCTTCAGACTTGGCAGATGTGTTGCAGAGGACCCTCCGCAGTGCTGTGGCGAGTATGAGTATTTATTGCTCAATAGCTGCAAAAACTGGTTTTATTTTGTTATTCTTAATGTGAGGGCCCAGACAGTTTACAGTGCACACATGCTGCAGTGTCACAAGACACTGCGCTATTTCTGTGCTATCACACACATACTACTATCAGAGCAGAGCAGCACACCGTTACCCACAGCCTAACATTATCAGAACAGAGAGGTGAATTCCGCCACGTACACTGTATATTTGTAAGTGGTGCTGCTTTGAAAGAGAGCTAAATAGATAGATAGATAGAATTTTATTGTCTGACCCAGAAGGTGCCAGAAATTTTTCTTTGACAAGGCTCAAAAAGTCTTACATGTATACACACACACACACACACAGTAGGCATCAAAGACAACAGAAACAACAACTACAGTACTCATAAATAAATAAAAGACACATACAAACACACAAGCACACTATTTCTTAAAAGCAGGGAGAAGGGAAAGGACTGTCTCCAAGTTAACCTTTTGAGCTGTTGAGGGCTGTGACTGCAGATGGAATGAGTGATTTTTTGTAGATCGTTTTCCTGGCCCGTGGAACTATGTATCTTCTGCCTGATGGGAGGAGGGTGAATGAGTGATGGAGCGGATGGGAGGGTTCCTCTGTGATCAGGATGGCTTTCCTCAACACAGAGCGCTCATACAGATGGGACAGTGGGGTTTGTAGTGATCCAATTATTTTGCTGGCTTGGTCAGTGATGCGTGAGAGTTTTATTTTCTGTTTGCTGGTGAGGAAGCTGTACCAAGATGTGATATTGAAGGTGAGAATGGATTCTATGAGTGACCGGTAAACCATTGTTAGAGTCTTTTTGCTGATGTTGAAGTGCCTCAGCTTCCGGAGAAGATGGAGACGCTGGAGGGCTTTGCTGTAGATGGTGTCGGAGTGTGTTTGGAATGAAAGGCGGGTATCCATCTGTGTACCCAGATATTTAAAGCAGTCCACTTGTTCAACCTCTTCTCCCTGGACAGTCAGAGGTTTAAAAAGCTGAGGGGTAATTGCTGGCCTGTCCTTGCTCACACAGCAGCACAGTTCCTTGGTCTTTTGCATGTTAAGTTCCAGTGATTTCTCATTAAAAGTTGCGACCAGGTCGTTGACTGCCAGTTGGTACTAGATGGGAGCCACCATACTGTCCATGTGGGCTACCAGGGCCATGTCCTCAGCATATTTAAAAAGACTCATTCCCTCCCTGCTGCAGGTGATGTCATTCGTGTATGCAGAGAACAGAATGGGAGATAGAACACAACCTTGTGGGAGCCCTGTGTTTAAAACCAGTTTACTGGATTTAGCACCGTTTAAAAGCACTTGCTGTGGTCTTTCCGTTAAAAAGTCTTTTATCCATAAGATCAAAGTTGGGTGGATCTGTAGGTTCAGGAGGCAGTGCAGCAGTGTGTCAGTGTTTATGGTGTTAAAAGCAGAGGAGAAGTCCATAAATAAAATCCGAGTGTGTGGTTGTGCCGAGTCCATGTTTTCCACAACTGTATTTAAAAGAGTCAGGCTTGCATCCTCTACACCAGGGTCACACAACTTTCAAATTCATACTGCTGACTTGTTTGGCCATAACATTTAAGTCCTGTGATTTTCAGCTTGATATCATTAAGATTGACAATTACAGCAGGGGGAACGCATCCTGACAGCTTGGAGTATTACTGTCAGATACTGTTCCCCCTCCGTTCAATATGAAACCACGGTCACACAACTTTAAAATTCATACTGCTGACTTGTTTGGCCATAACAGGTAAGACATGTGATTTTCAGCTTGATATCATTAAAATTGACCATTACAGCAGGGGGAACGCATCCTGAAAGCTTGCAGTACTACTGTCAGATACTGTTCCCCCTCTGTTCAGTATGAAACCAGACTCACACAGCTGTAAAATTCATATGACTAACTTGGTTGCCCACAACAGGTAAGTCGTGTGATTTTCAATTTGATATCATTAAAATTGACCATTTCAGCAGGGGGAACGCATCCTGACAGCTTGAGTATTACTGTCAGATATTGTTCCCCCTCCGTTCAATATGAAACCAGTGTCACACAACACACATACTTTCTACTGTATCTCCATGTGTGCTTGACCTTTGGTGACCTCTCTCACCACACATGACCAACAGCCCAATAGGCCCCTGTTGACACCCTCTGGTACAGTAACAGTGCGCTTTTGACAGTGTAGGCAAAGAAACAGCCATCATCTTGACATCATTAATATTGACAATTACAGCAGGGGGAACACATCCTGACAGCTTGGAGTGTTACTGTCAGATATTGTTCCCCCTCCGTTCAATATGAAATCAGGGTCACACAACACACATACTTTCTACTGTATCTCCATGTGTGCTTGACCTTTGGTGACCTCTCTCGCCACACATGACCAACAGCCCAAAAGGCCCCTATTGACACCCTTTGGTACAGTAACAGTGCACTTTTGAATGCGTAGGCAAAGACACAACCATCAGCTTGACATCATTAATATTGACAATTACAGCACGGGGAACATATCCTGACAGCTTGGAGTATTACTGTCAGATACTGTTCCCCCTCTGTTCAATATGACACCAGGGTCACACAACTTTCAAATTCATACTGCTGACTTGTTTGGCCATAACATTTAAGTCCTGTGATTTTCAGCTTGATATCATTAAAACTGACCATTTCAGCAGGGGGAACGCATCCTGACAGCTTGGAGTATTACTGTCAGATATTGTTCCCCCTCTGTTCAATATGAAACCAGTGTCACACAACACACATACTTTATACTGTAAGGACATGTGTGCTTGACCTTTGGTGACCTCTCTCACCACACATGACCAACAGCCCAATAGGCCCCTGTTGACACCCTCTGGTATAGTAACAGTGCGCTTTTGACAGTGTAGGCAAAGAAACAGCCATCATCTTGACATCATTAATATTGACAATTATAGCAGGGGGAACACATCCTGACAACTTGGAATATTACTGTCAGATACTGTTCCCCTTCTGTTCAATATGACACCAGGGTCACACAACTTTCAAATTCATACTGCTGACTTGTTTGGCCATAACAGGTAAGACATGTGATTTTCAGCTTGATATCATTAAAATTGACCATTACAGCAGGGGGAACGCATCCTGAAAGCTTGCAGTACTACTGTCAGATACTGTTCCCCCTCTGTTCAGTATGAAACCAGACTCACACAGCTGTAAAATTCATACTGCTGACTTGTTTGGCCATAACATTTAAGTCCTGTGATTTTCAGCTTGATATCATTAAAACTGACCATTTCAGCAGGGGGAACGCATCCTGACAGCTTGGAGTATTACTGTCAGATATTGTTCCCCCTCTGTTCAATATGAAACCAGTGTCACACAACACACATACTTTCTACTGTAAGGACATGTGTGCTTGACCTTTGGTGACCTCTCTCACCACACATGACCAACAGCCCAATAGGCCCCTGTTGACACCCTTTGGTATAGTAACAGTGCGCTTTTGACAGTGTAGGCAAAGAAACAGCCATCATCTTGACATCATTAATATTGACAATTATAGCAGGGGGAACACATCCTGACAGCTTGGAATATTACTGTCAGATACTGTTCCCCTTCTGTTCAATATGACACCAGGGTCACACAACTTTCAAATTCATACTGCTGACTTGTTTGGCCATAACATTTAAGTCCTGTGATTTTCAGCTTGATATCATTAAGATTGACAATTACAGCAGGGGGAACGCATCCTGACAGCTTGGAGTATTACTGTCAGATACTGTTCCCCCTCCGTTCAATATGAAACCACGGTCACACAACTTTAAAATTCATACTGCTGACTTGTTTGGCCATAACAGGTAAGACATGTGATTTTCAGCTTGATATCATTAAAATTGACCATTACAGCAGGGGGAACGCATCCTGAAAGCTTGCAGTACTACTGTCAGATACTGTTCCCCCTCTGTTCAGTATGAAACCAGACTCACACAGCTGTAAAATTCATATGACTAACTTGGTTGCCCACAACAGGTAAGTCGTGTGATTTTCAATTTGATATCGTTAAAAATGACCATTTCAGCAGGGGGAACGCATCCTGACAGCTTGAGTATTACTGTCAGATATTGTTCCCCCTCCGTTCAATATGAAACCAGTGTCACACAACACACATACTTTCTACTGTATCTCCATGTGTGCTTGACCTTTGGTGACCTCTCTCACCACACATGACCAACAGCCCAATAGGCCCCTGTTGACACCCTCTGGTACAGTAACAGTGCGCTTTTGACAGTGTAGGCAAAGAAACAGCCATCATCTTGACATCATTAATATTGACAATTATAGCAGGGGGAACACATCCTGACAGCTTGGAGTGTTACTGTCAGATATTGTTCCCCCTCCGTTCAATATGAAATCAGGGTCACACAACACACATACTTTCTACTGTATCTCCATGTGTGCTTGACCTTTGGTGACCTCTCTCGCCACACATGACCAACAGCCCAAAAGGCCCCTATTGACACCCTTTGGTACAGTAACAGTGCACTTTTGAATGCGTAGGCAAAGACACAACCATCAGCTTGACATCATTAATATTGACAATTACAGCACGGGGAACATATCCTGACAGCTTGGAGTATTACTGTCAGATACTGTTCCCCCTCTGTTCAATATGACACCAGGGTCACACAACTTTCAAATTCATACTGCTGACTTGTTTGGCCATAACATTTAAGTCCTGTGATTTTCAGCTTGATATCATTAAAACTGACCATTTCAGCAGGGGGAACGCATCCTGACAGCTTGGAGTATTACTGTCAGATATTGTTCCCCCTCTGTTCAATATGAAACCAGTGTCACACAACACACATACTTTATACTGTAAGGACATGTGTGCTTGACCTTTGGTGACCTCTCTCACCACACATGACCAACAGCCCAATAGGCCCCTGTTGACACCCTCTGGTATAGTAACAGTGCGCTTTTGACAGTGTAGGCAAAGAAACAGCCATCATCTTGACATCATTAATATTGACAATTATAGCAGGGGGAACACATCCTGACAACTTGGAATATTACTGTCAGATACTGTTCCCCTTCTGTTCAATATGACACCAGGGTCACACAACTTTAAAATTCATACTGCTGACTTGTTTGGCCATAACAGGTAAGACATGTGATTTTCAGCTTGATATCATTAAAATTGACCATTACAGCAGGGGGAACGCATCCTGAAAGCTTGCAGTACTACTGTCAGATACTGTTCCCCCTCTGTTCAGTATGAAACCAGACTCACACAGCTGTAAAATTCATACTGCTGACTTGTTTGGCCATAACATTTAAGTCCTGTGATTTTCAGCTTGATATCATTAAAACTGACCATTTCAGCAGGGGGAACGCATCCTGACAGCTTGGAGTATTACTGTCAGATATTGTTCCCCCTCTGTTCAATATGAAACCAGTGTCACACAACACACATACTTTCTACTGTAAGGACATGTGTGCTTGACCTTTGGTGACCTCTCTCACCACACATGACCAACAGCCCAATAGGCCCCTGTTGACACCCTTTGGTATAGTAACAGTGCGCTTTTGACAGTGTAGGCAAAGAAACAGCCATCATCTTGACATCATTAATATTGACAATTATAGCAGGGGGAACACATCCTGACAGCTTGGAATATTACTGTCAGATACTGTTCCCCTTCTGTTCAATATGACACCAGGGTCACACAACTTTCAAATTCATACTGCTGACTTGTTTGGCCATAACATTTAAGTCCTGTGATTTTCAGCTTGATATCATTAAGATTGACAATTACAGCAGGGGGAACGCATCCTGACAGCTTGGAGTATTACTGTCAGATACTGTTCCCCCTCCGTTCAATATGAAACCACGGTCACACAACTTTCAAATTCATACTGCTGACTTGTTTGGCCATAACAGGTAAGACATGTGATTTTCAGCTTGATATCATTAAAATTGACCATTACAGCAGGGGGAACGCATCCTGAAAGCTTGCAGTACTACTGTCAGATACTGTTCCCCCTCTGTTCAGTATGAAACCAGACTCACACAGCTGTAAAATTCATATGACTAACTTGGTTGCCCACAACAGGTAAGTCGTGTGATTTTCAATTTGATATCATTAAAATTGACCATTTCAGCAGGGGGAACGCATCCTGACAGCTTGAGTATTACTGTCAGATATTGTTCCCCCTCCGTTCAATATGAAACCAGTGTCACACAACACACATACTTTCTACTGTATCTCCATGTGTGCTTGACCTTTGGTGACCTCTCTCACCACACATGACCAACAGCCCAATAGGCCCCTGTTGACACCCTCTGGTACAGTAACAGTGCGCTTTTGACAGTGTAGGCAAAGAAACAGCCATCATCTTGACATCATTAATATTGACAATTATAGCAGGGGGAACACATCCTGACAGCTTGGAGTGTTACTGTCAGATATTGTTCCCCCTCCGTTCAATATGAAATCAGGGTCACACAACACACATACTTTCTACTGTATCTCCATGTGTGCTTGACCTTTGGTGACCTCTCTCGCCACACATGACCAACAGCCCAAAAGGCCCCTATTGACACCCTTTGGTACAGTAACAGTGCACTTTTGAATGCGTAGGCAAAGACACAACCATCAGCTTGACATCATTAATATTGACAATTACAGCACGGGGAACACATCCTGACAGCTTGGAGTATTACTGTCAGATACTGTTCCCCCTCTGTTCAATGTGACACCAGGGTCACACAACTTTCAAATTCATACTGCTGACTTGTTTGGCCATAACATTTAAGTCCTGTGATTTTCAGCTTGATATCATTAAAACTGACCATTTCAGCAGGGGGAACGCATCCTGACAGCTTGGAGTATTACTGTCAGATATTGTTCCCCCTCTGTTCAATATGAAACCAGTGTCACACAACACACATACTTTCTACTGTAAGGACATGTGTGCTTGACCTTTGGTGACCTCTCTCACCACACATGACCAACAGCCCAATAGGCCCCTGTTGACACCCTCTGGTATAGTAACAGTGCGCTTTTGACAGTGTAGGCAAAGAAACAGCCATCATCTTGACATCATTAATATTGACAATTATAGCAGGGGGAACACATCCTGACAACTTGGAATATTACTGTCAGATACTGTTCCCCTTCTGTTCAATATGACACCAGGGTCACACAACTTTAAAATTCATACTGCTGACTTGTTTGGCCATAACAGGTAAGACATGTGATTTTCAGCTTGATATCATTAAAATTGACCATTACAGCAGGGGGAACGCATCCTGAAAGCTTGCAGTACTACTGTCAGATACTGTTCCCCCTCTGTTCAGTATGAAACCAGACTCACACAGCTGTAAAATTCATACTGCTGACTTGTTTGGCCATAACATTTAAGTCCTGTGATTTTCAGCTTGATATCATTAAAACTGACCATTTCAGCAGGGGGAACGCATCCTGACAGCTTGGAGTATTACTGTCAGATATTGTTCCCCCTCTGTTCAATATGAAACCAGTGTCACACAACACACATACTTTATACTGTAAGGACATGTGTGCTTGACCTTTGGTGACCTCTCTCACCACACATGACCAACAGCCCAATAGGCCCCTGTTGACACCCTCTGGTATAGTAACAGTGCGCTTTTGACAGTGTAGGCAAAGAAACAGCCATCATCTTGACATCATTAATATTGACAATTATAGCAGGGGGAACACATCCTGACAGCTTGGAATATTACTGTCAGATACTGTTCCCCTTCTGTTCAATATGACACCAGGGTCACACAACTTTCAAATTCATACTGCTGACTTGTTTGGCCATAACATTTAAGTCCTGTGATTTTCAGCTTGATATCATTAAGATTGACAATTACAGCAGGGGGAACGCATCCTGACAGCTTGGAGTATTACTGTCAGATACTGTTCCCCCTCCGTTCAATATGAAACCACGGTCACACAACTTTCAAATTCATACTGCTGACTTGTTTGGCCATAACAGGTAAGACATGTGATTTTCAGCTTGATATCATTAAAATTGACCATTACAGCAGGGGGAACGCATCCTGAAAGCTTGCAGTACTACTGTCAGATACTGTTCCCCCTCTGTTCAGTATGAAACCAGACTCACACAGCTGTAAAATTCATATGACTAACTTGGTTGCCCACAACAGGTAAGTCGTGTGATTTTCAATTTGATATCATTAAAATTGACCATTTCAGCAGGGGGAACGCATCCTGACAGCTTGAGTATTACTGTCAGATATTGTTCCCCCTCCGTTCAATATGAAACCAGTGTCACACAACACACATACTTTCTACTGTATCTCCATGTGTGCTTGACCTTTGGTGACCTCTCTCACCACACATGACCAACAGCCCAATAGGCCCCTGTTGACACCCTCTGGTACAGTAACAGTGCGCTTTTGACAGTGTAGGCAAAGAAACAGCCATCATCTTGACATCATTAATATTGACAATTATAGCAGGGGGAACACATCCTGACAGCTTGGAGTGTTACTGTCAGATATTGTTCCCCCTCCGTTCAATATGAAATCAGGGTCACACAACACACATACTTTCTACTGTATCTCCATGTGTGCTTGACCTTTGGTGACCTCTCTCGCCACACATGACCAACAGCCCAAAAGGCCCCTATTGACACCCTTTGGTACAGTAACAGTGCACTTTTGAATGCGTAGGCAAAGACACAACCATCAGCTTGACATCATTAATATTGACAATTACAGCACGGGGAACATATCCTGACAGCTTGGAGTATTACTGTCAGATACTGTTCCCCCTCTGTTCAATGTGACACCAGGGTCACACAACTTTCAAATTCATACTGCTGACTTGTTTGGCCATAACATTTAAGTCCTGTGATTTTCAGCTTGATATCATTAAAACTGACCATTTCAGCAGGGGGAACGCATCCTGACAGCTTGGAGTATTACTGTCAGATATTGTTCCCCCTCTGTTCAATATGAAACCAGTGTCACACAACACACATACTTTCTACTGTAAGGACATGTGTGCTTGACCTTTGGTGACCTCTCTCACCACACATGACCAACAGCCCAATAGGCCCCTGTTGACACCCTCTGGTATAGTAACAGTGCGCTTTTGACAGTGTAGGCAAAGAAACAGCCATCATTTTGACATCATTAATATTGACAATTATAGCAGGGGGAACACATCCTGACAGCTTGGAATATTACTGTCAGATACTGTTCCCCTTCTGTTCAATATGACACCAGGGTCACACAACTTTCAAATTCATACTGCTGACTTGTTTGGCCATAACATTTAAGTCCTGTGATTTTCAGCTTGATATCATTAAGATTGACAATTACAGCAGGGGGAACGCATCCTGACAGCTTGGAGTATTACTGTCAGATACTGTTCCCCCTCCGTTCAATATGAAACCACGGTCACACAACTTTAAAATTCATACTGCTGACTTGTTTGGCCATAACAGGTAAGACATGTGATTTTCAGCTTGATATCATTAAAATTGACCATTACAGCAGGGGGAACGCATCCTGAAAGCTTGCAGTACTACTGTCAGATACTGTTCCCCCTCTGTTCAGTATGAAACCAGACTCACACACCTGTAAAATTCATATGACTAACTTGGTTGCCCACAACAGGTAAGTCGTGTGATTTTCAATTTGATATCGTTAAAAATGACCATTTCAGCAGGGGGAATGCATCCTGACAGCTTGAGTATTACTGTCAGATATTGTTCCCCCTCCGTTCAATATGAAACCAGTGTCACACAACACACATACTTTCTACTGTATCTCCATGTGTGCTTGACCTTTGGTGACCTCTCTCACCACACATGACCAACAGCCCAATAGGCCCCTGTTGACACCCTCTGGTACAGTAACAGTGCGCTTTTGACAGTGTAGGCAAAGAAACAGCCATCATCTTGACATCATTAATATTGACAATTATAGCAGGGGGAACACATCCTGACAGCTTGGAGTGTTACTGTCAGATATTGTTCCCCCTCCGTTCAATATGAAATCAGGGTCACACAACACACATACTTTCTACTGTATCTCCATGTGTGCTTGACCTTTGGTGACCTCTCTCGCCACACATGACCAACAGCCCAATAGGCCCCTATTGACACCCTTTGGTACAGTAACAGTGCACTTTTGAATGCGTAGGCAAAGACACAACCATCAGCTTGACATCATTAATATTGACAATTACAGCACGGGGAACATATCCTGACAGCTTGGAGTATTACTGTCAGATACTGTTCCCCCTCTGTTCAATATGACACCAGGGTCACACAACTTTCAAATTCATACTGCTGACTTGTTTGGCCATAACATTTAAGTCCTGTGATTTTCAGCTTGATATCATTAAAACTGACCATTTCAGCAGGGGGAACGCATCCTGACAGCTTGGAGTATTACTGTCAGATATTGTTCCCCCTCTGTTCAATATGAAACCAGTGTCACACAACACACATACTTTCTACTGTAAGGACATGTGTGCTTGACCTTTGGTGACCTCTCTCACCACACATGACCAACAGCCCAATAGGCCCCTGTTGACACCCTCTGGTATAGTAACAGTGCGCTTTTGACAGTGTAGGCAAAGAAACAGCCATCATCTTGACATCATTAATATTGACAATTATAGCAGGGGGAACACATCCTGACAGCTTGGAATATTACTGTCAGATACTGTTCCCCTTCTGTTCAATATGACACCAGGGTCACACAACTTTAAAATTCATACTGCTGACTTGTTTGGCCATAACAGGTAAGACATGTGATTTTCAGCTTGATATCATTAAAATTGACCATTACAGCAGGGGGAACGCATCCTGAAAGCTTGCAGTACTACTGTCAGATACTGTTCCCCCTCTGTTCAGTATGAAACCAGACTCACACAGCTGTAAAATTCATACTGCTGACTTGTTTGGCCATAACATTTAAGTCCTGTGATTTTCAGCTTGATATCATTAAAACTGACCATTTCAGCAGGGGGAACGCATCCTGACAGCTTGGAGTATTACTGTCAGATATTGTTCCCCCTCTGTTCAATATGAAACCAGTGTCACACAACACACATACTTTCTACTGTAAGGACATGTGTGCTTGACCTTTGGTGACCTCTCTCACCACACATGACCAACAGCCCAATAGGCCCCTGTTGACACCCTTGGTATAGTAACAGTGCGCTTTTGACAGTGTAGGCAAAGAAACAGCCATCATCTTGACATCATTAATATTGACAATTATAGCAGGGGGAACACATCCTGACAGCTTGGAATATTACTGTCAGATACTGTTCCCCTTCTGTTCAATATGACACCAGGGTCACACAACTTTCAAATTCATACTGCTGACTTGTTTGGCCATAACATTTAAGTCCTGTGATTTTCAGCTTGATATCATTAAGATTGACAATTACAGCAGGGGGAACGCATCCTGACAGCTTGGAGTATTACTGTCAGATACTGTTCCCCCTCCGTTCAATATGAAACCACGGTCACACAACTTTAAAATTCATACTGCTGACTTGTTTGGCCATAACAGGTAAGACATGTGATTTTCAGCTTGATATCATTAAAATTGACCATTACAGCAGGGGGAACGCATCCTGAAAGCTTGCAGTACTACTGTCAGATACTGTTCCCCCTCTGTTCAGTATGAAACCAGACTCACACAGCTGTAAAATTCATATGACTAACTTGGTTGCCCACAACAGGTAAGTCGTGTGATTTTCAATTTGATATCGTTAAAAATGACCATTTCAGCAGGGGGAACGCATCCTGACAGCTTGAGTATTACTGTCAGATATTGTTCCCCCTCCGTTCAATATGAAACCAGTGTCACACAACACACATACTTTCTACTGTATCTCCATGTGTGCTTGACCTTTGGTGACCTCTCTCACCACACATGACCAACAGCCCAATAGGCCCCTGTTGACACCCTCTGGTACAGTAACAGTGCGCTTTTGACAGTGTAGGCAAAGAAACAGCCATCATCTTGACATCATTAATATTGACAATTATAGCAGGGGGAACACATCCTGACAGCTTGGAGTGTTACTGTCAGATATTGTTCCCCCTCCGTTCAATATGAAATCAGGGTCACACAACACACATACTTTCTACTGTATCTCCATGTGTGCTTGACCTTTGGTGACCTCTCTCGCCACACATGACCAACAGCCCAAAAGGCCCCTATTGACACCCTTTGGTACAGTAACAGTGCACTTTTGAATGCGTAGGCAAAGACACAACCATCAGCTTGACATCATTAATATTGACAATTACAGCACGGGGAACATATCCTGACAGCTTGGAGTATTACTGTCAGATACTGTTCCCCCTCTGTTCAATATGACACCAGGGTCACACAACTTTCAAATTCATACTGCTGACTTGTTTGGCCATAACATTTAAGTCCTGTGATTTTCAGCTTGATATCATTAAAACTGACCATTTCAGCAGGGGGAACGCATCCTGACAGCTTGGAGTATTACTGTCAGATATTGTTCCCCCTCTGTTCAATATGAAACCAGTGTCACACAACACACATACTTTATACTGTAAGGACATGTGTGCTTGACCTTTGGTGACCTCTCTCACCACACATGACCAACAGCCCAATAGGCCCCTGTTGACACCCTCTGGTATAGTAACAGTGCGCTTTTGACAGTGTAGGCAAAGAAACAGCCATCATCTTGACATCATTAATATTGACAATTATAGCAGGGGGAACACATCCTGACAACTTGGAATATTACTGTCAGATACTGTTCCCCTTCTGTTCAATATGACACCAGGGTCACACAACTTTAAAATTCATACTGCTGACTTGTTTGGCCATAACAGGTAAGACATGTGATTTTCAGCTTGATATCATTAAAATTGACCATTACAGCAGGGGGAACGCATCCTGAAAGCTTGCAGTACTACTGTCAGATACTGTTCCCCCTCTGTTCAGTATGAAACCAGACTCACACAGCTGTAAAATTCATACTGCTGACTTGTTTGGCCATAACATTTAAGTCGTGTGATTTTCAGCTTGATATCATTAAAATTGACCATTTCGGCAGGGGGAACGCATCCTGACAGCTTGGAGTATTACTGTCAGATATTGTTCCCCCTCCGTTCAATATGAAACCAGTGTCACACAACACACATACTTTCTACTGTAAGGACATGTGTGCTTGACCTTTGGTGACCTCTCTCACCACACATGACCAACAGCCCAATAGGCCCCTGTTGACACCCTCTGGTATAGTAACAGTGCGCTTTTGACAGTGTAGGCAAAGAAACAGCCATCATCTTGACATCATTAATATTGACAATTATAGCAGGGGGAACACATCCTGACAGCTTGGAATATTACTGTCAGATACTGTTCCCCTTCTGTTCAATATGACACCAGGGTCACACAACTTTCAAATTCATACTGCTGACTTGTTTGGCCATAACATTTAAGTCCTGTGATTTTCAGCTTGATATCATTAAGATTGACAATTACAGCAGGGGGAACGCATCCTGACAGCTTGGAGTATTACTGTCAGATACTGTTCCCCCTCCGTTCAATATGAAACCACGGTCACACAACTTTAAAATTCATACTGCTGACTTGTTTGGCCATAACAGGTAAGACATGTGATTTTCAGCTTGATATCATTAAAATTGACCATTACAGCAGGGGGAACGCATCCTGAAAGCTTGCAGTACTACTGTCAGATACTGTTCCCCCTCTGTTCAGTATGAAACCAGACTCACACAGCTGTAAATTCATATGACTAACTTGGTTGCCCACAACAGGTAAGTCGTGTGATTTTCAATTTGATATCATTAAAATTGACCATTTCAGCAGGGGGAACGCATCCTGACAGCTTGAGTATTACTGTCAGATATTGTTCCCCCTCCGTTCAATATGAAACCAGTGTCACACAACACACATACTTTCTACTGTATCTCCATGTGTGCTTGACCTTTGGTGACCTCTCTCACCACACATGACCAACAGCCCAATAGGCCCCTGTTGACACCCTCTGGTACAGTAACAGTGCGCTTTTGACAGTGTAGGCAAAGAAACAGCCATCATCTTGACATCATTAATATTGACAATTATAGCAGGGGGAACACATCCTGACAACTTGGAATATTACTGTCAGATACTGTTCCCCTTCTGTTCAATATGACACCAGGGTCACACAACTTTAAAATTCATACTGCTGACTTGTTTGGCCATAACAGGTAAGACATGTGATTTGCTGACTTGTTTGGCCATAACATTTAAGTCCTGTGATTTTCAGCTTGATATCATTAAGATTGACAATTACAGCAGGGGGAACGCATCCTGACAGCTTGGAGTATTACTGTCAGATACTGTTCCCCCTCCGTTCAATATGAAACCACGGTCACACAACTTTCAAATTCATACTGCTGACTTGTTTGGCCATAACAGGTAAGACATGTGATTTTCAGCTTGATATCATTAAAATTGACCATTACAGCAGGGGGAACGCATCCTGAAAGCTTGCAGTACTACTGTCAGATACTGTTCCCCCTCTGTTCAGTATGAAACCAGACTCACACAGCTGTAAAATTCATATGACTAACTTGGTTGCCCACAACAGGTAAGTCGTGTGATTTTCAATTTGATATCGTTAAAAATGACCATTTCAGCAGGGGGAACGCATCCTGACAGCTTGAGTATTACTGTCAGATATTGTTCCCCCTCCGTTCAATATGAAACCAGTGTCACACAACACACATACTTTCTACTGTATCTCCATGTGTGCTTGACCTTTGGTGACCTCTCTCACCACACATGACCAACAGCCCAATAGGCCCCTGTTGACACCCTCTGGTACAGTAACAGTGCGCTTTTGACAGTGTAGGCAAAGAAACAGCCATCATCTTGACATCATTAATATTGACAATTATAGCAGGGGGAACACATCCTGACAGCTTGGAGTGTTACTGTCAGATATTGTTCCCCCTCCGTTCAATATGAAATCAGGGTCACACAACACACATACTTTCTACTGTATCTCCATGTGTGCTTGACCTTTGGTGACCTCTCTCGCCACACATGACCAACAGCCCAATAGGCCCCTATTGACACCCTTTGGTACAGTAACAGTGCACTTTTGAATGCGTAGGCAAAGACACAACCATCAGCTTGACATCATTAATATTGACAATTACAGCACGGGGAACATATCCTGACAGCTTGGAGTATTACTGTCAGATACTGTTCCCCCTCTGTTCAATATGACACCAGGGTCACACAACTTTCAAATTCATACTGCTGACTTGTTTGGCCATAACATTTAAGTCCTGTGATTTTCAGCTTGATATCATTAAAACTGACCATTTCAGCAGGGGGAACGCATCCTGACAGCTTGGAGTATTACTGTCAGATATTGTTCCCCCTCTGTTCAATATGAAACCAGTGTCACACAACACACATACTTTCTACTGTAAGGACATGTGTGCTTGACCTTTGGTGACCTCTCTCACCACACATGACCAACAGCCCAATAGGCCCCTGTTGACACCCTCTGGTATAGTAACAGTGCGCTTTTGACAGTGTAGGCAAAGAAACAGCCATCATCTTGACATCATTAATATTGACAATTATAGCAGGGGGAACACATCCTGACAGCTTGGAATATTACTGTCAGATACTGTTCCCCTTCTGTTCAATATGACACCAGGGTCACACAACTTTAAAATTCATACTGCTGACTTGTTTGGCCATAACAGGTAAGACATGTGATTTTCAGCTTGATATCATTAAAATTGACCATTACAGCAGGGGGAACGCATCCTGAAAGCTTGCAGTACTACTGTCAGATACTGTTCCCCCTCTGTTCAGTATGAAACCAGACTCACACAGCTGTAAAATTCATACTGCTGACTTGTTTGGCCATAACATTTAAGTCCTGTGATTTTCAGCTTGATATCATTAAAACTGACCATTTCAGCAGGGGGAACGCATCCTGACAGCTTGGAGTATTACTGTCAGATATTGTTCCCCCTCTGTTCAATATGAAACCAGTGTCACACAACACACATACTTTCTACTGTAAGGACATGTGTGCTTGACCTTTGGTGACCTCTCTCACCACACATGACCAACAGCCCAATAGGCCCCTGTTGACACCCTCTGGTATAGTAACAGTGCGCTTTTGACAGTGTAGGCAAAGAAACAGCCATCATCTTGACATCATTAATATTGACAATTATAGCAGGGGGAACACATCCTGACAGCTTGGAATATTACTGTCAGATACTGTTCCCCTTCTGTTCAATATGACACCAGGGTCACACAACTTTCAAATTCATACTGCTGACTTGTTTGGCCATAACATTTAAGTCCTGTGATTTTCAGCTTGATATCATTAAGATTGACAATTACAGCAGGGGGAACGCATCCTGACAGCTTGGAGTATTACTGTCAGATACTGTTCCCCCTCCGTTCAATATGAAACCACGGTCACACAACTTTCAAATTCATACTGCTGACTTGTTTGGCCATAACAGGTAAGACATGTGATTTTCAGCTTGATATCATTAAAATTGACCATTACAGCAGGGGGAACGCATCCTGAAAGCTTGCAGTACTACTGTCAGATACTGTTCCCCCTCTGTTCAGTATGAAACCAGACTCACACAGCTGTAAAATTCATATGACTAACTTGGTTGCCCACAACAGGTAAGTCGTGTGATTTTCAATTTGATATCGTTAAAAATGACCATTTCAGCAGGGGGAACGCATCCTGACAGCTTGAGTATTACTGTCAGATATTGTTCCCCCTCCGTTCAATATGAAACCAGTGTCACACAACACACATACTTTCTACTGTATCTCCATGTGTGCTTGACCTTTGGTGACCTCTCTCACCACACATGACCAACAGCCCAATAGGCCCCTGTTGACACCCTCTGGTACAGTAACAGTGCGCTTTTGACAGTGTAGGCAAAGAAACAGCCATCATCTTGACATCATTAATATTGACAATTATAGCAGGGGGAACACATCCTGACAGCTTGGAGTGTTACTGTCAGATATTGTTCCCCCTCCGTTCAATATGAAATCAGGGTCACACAACACACATACTTTCTACTGTATCTCCATGTGTGCTTGACCTTTGGTGACCTCTCTCGCCACACATGACCAACAGCCCAAAAGGCCCCTATTGACACCCTTTGGTACAGTAACAGTGCACTTTTGAATGCGTAGGCAAAGACACAACCATCAGCTTGACATCATTAATATTGACAATTACAGCACGGGGAACATATCCTGACAGCTTGGAGTATTACTGTCAGATACTGTTCCCCCTCTGTTCAATATGACACCAGGGTCACACAACTTTCAAATTCATACTGCTGACTTGTTTGGCTATAACATTTAAGTCCTGTGATTTTCAGCTTGATATCATTAAAACTGACCATTTCAGCAGGGGGAACGCATCCTGACAGCTTGGAGTATTACTGTCAGATATTGTTCCCCCTCTGTTCAATATGAAACCAGTGTCACACAACACACATACTTTCTACTGTAAGGACATGTGTGCTTGACCTTTGGTGACCTCTCTCACCACACATGACCAACAGCCCAATAGGCCCCTGTTGACACCCTCTGGTATAGTAACAGTGCGCTTTTGACAGTGTAGGCAAAGAAACAGCCATCATCTTGACATCATTAATATTGACAATTATAGCAGGGGGAACACATCCTGACAACTTGGAATATTACTGTCAGATACTGTTCCCCTTCTGTTCAATATGACACCAGGGTCACACAACTTTAAAATTCATACTGCTGACTTGTTTGGCCATAACAGGTAAGACATGTGATTTTCAGCTTGATATCATTAAAATTGACCATTACAGCAGGGGGAACGCATCCTGAAAGCTTGCAGTACTACTGTCAGATACTGTTCCCCCTCTGTTCAGTATGAAACCAGACTCACACAGCTGTAAAATTCATACTGCTGACTTGTTTGGCCATAACATTTAAGTCCTGTGATTTTCAGCTTGATATCATTAAAACTGACCATTTCAGCAGGGGGAACGCATCCTGACAGCTTGGAGTATTACTGTCAGATATTGTTCCCCCTCTGTTCAATATGAAACCAGTGTCACACAACACACATACTTTCTACTGTAAGGACATGTGTGCTTGACCTTTGGTGACCTCTCTCACCACACATGACCAACAGCCCAATAGGCCCCTGTTGACACCCTCTGGTATAGTAACAGTGCGCTTTTGACAGTGTAGGCAAAGAAACAGCCATCATCTTGACATCATTAATATTGACAATTATAGCAGGGGGAACACATCCTGACAGCTTGGAATATTACTGTCAGATACTGTTCCCCTTCTGTTCAATATGACACCAGGGTCACACAACTTTCAAATTCATACTGCTGACTTGTTTGGCCATAACATTTAAGTCCTGTGATTTTCAGCTTGATATCATTAAGATTGACAATTACAGCAGGGGGAACGCATCCTGACAGCTTGGAGTATTACTGTCAGATACTGTTCCCCCTCCGTTCAATATGAAACCACGGTCACACAACTTTCAAATTCATACTGCTGACTTGTTTGGCCATAACAGGTAAGACATGTGATTTTCAGCTTGATATCATTAAAATTGACCATTACAGCAGGGGGAACGCATCCTGAAAGCTTGCAGTACTACTGTCAGATACTGTTCCCCCTCTGTTCAGTATGAAACCAGACTCACACAGCTGTAAAATTCATATGACTAACTTGGTTGCCCACAACAGGTAAGTCGTGTGATTTTCAATTTGATATCATTAAAATTGACCATTTCAGCAGGGGGAACGCATCCTGACAGCTTGAGTATTACTGTCAGATATTGTTCCCCCTCCGTTCAATATGAAACCAGTGTCACACAACACACATACTTTCTACTGTATCTCCATGTGTGCTTGACCTTTGGTGACCTCTCTCACCACACATGACCAACAGCCCAATAGGCCCCTGTTGACACCCTCTGGTACAGTAACAGTGCGCTTTTGACAGTGTAGGCAAAGAAACAGCCATCATCTTGACATCATTAATATTGACAATTACAGCAGGGGGAACACATCCTGACAGCTTGGAGTGTTACTGTCAGATATTGTTCCCCCTCCGTTCAATATGAAATCAGGGTCACACAACACACATACTTTCTACTGTATCTCCATGTGTGCTTGACCTTTGGTGACCTCTCTCGCCACACATGACCAACAGCCCAAAAGGCCCCTATTGACACCCTTTGGTACAGTAACAGTGCACTTTTGAATGCGTAGGCAAAGACACAACCATCAGCTTGACATCATTAATATTGACAATTACAGCACGGGGAACATATCCTGACAGCTTGGAGTATTACTGTCAGATACTGTTCCCCCTCTGTTCAATGTGACACCAGGGTCACACAACTTTCAAATTCATACTGCTGACTTGTTTGGCCATAACATTTAAGTCCTGTGATTTTCAGCTTGATATCATTAAAACTGACCATTTCAGCAGGGGGAACGCATCCTGACAGCTTGGAGTATTACTGTCAGATATTGTTCCCCCTCTGTTCAATATGAAACCAGTGTCACACAACACACATACTTTCTACTGTAAGGACATGTGTGCTTGACCTTTGGTGACCTCTCTCACCACACATGACCAACAGCCCAATAGGCCCCTGTTGACACCCTCTGGTATAGTAACAGTGCGCTTTTGACAGTGTAGGCAAAGAAACAGCCATCATTTTGACATCATTAATATTGACAATTATAGCAGGGGGAACACATCCTGACAGCTTGGAATATTACTGTCAGATACTGTTCCCCTTCTGTTCAATATGACACCAGGGTCACACAACTTTCAAATTCATACTGCTGACTTGTTTGGCCATAACATTTAAGTCCTGTGATTTTCAGCTTGATATCATTAAGATTGACAATTACAGCAGGGGGAACGCATCCTGACAGCTTGGAGTATTACTGTCAGATACTGTTCCCCCTCCGTTCAATATGAAACCACGGTCACACAACTTTCAAATTCATACTGCTGACTTGTTTGGCCATAACAGGTAAGACATGTGATTTTCAGCTTGATATCATTAAAATTGACCATTACAGCAGGGGGAACGCATCCTGAAAGCTTGCAGTACTACTGTCAGATACTGTTCCCCCTCTGTTCAGTATGAAACCAGACTCACACAGCTGTAAAATTCATATGACTAACTTGGTTGCCCACAACAGGTAAGTCGTGTGATTTTCAATTTGATATCATTAAAATTGACCATTTCAGCAGGGGGAACGCATCCTGACAGCTTGAGTATTACTGTCAGATATTGTTCCCCCTCCGTTCAATATGAAACCAGTGTCACACACCACACATACTTTCTACTGTATCTCCATGTGTGCTTGACCTTTGGTGACCTCTCTCACCACACATGACCAACAGCCCAATAGGCCCCTGTTGACACCCTCTGGTACAGTAACAGTGCGCTTTTGACAGTGTAGGCAAAGAAACAGCCATCATCTTGACATCATTAATATTGACAATTATAGCAGGGGGAACACATCCTGACAGCTTGGAGTGTTACTGTCAGATATTGTTCCCCCTCCGTTCAATATGAAATCAGGGTCACACAACACACATACTTTCTACTGTATCTCCATGTGTGCTTGACCTTTGGTGACCTCTCTCGCCACACATGACCAACAGCCCAAAAGGCCCCTATTGACACCCTTTGGTACAGTAACAGTGCACTTTTGAATGCGTAGGCAAAGACACAACCATCAGCTTGACATCATTAATATTGACAATTACAGCACGGGGAACATATCCTGACAGCTTGGAGTATTACTGTCAGATACTGTTCCCCCTCTGTTCAATGTGACACCAGGGTCACACAACTTTCAAATTCATACTGCTGACTTGTTTGGCCATAACATTTAAGTCCTGTGATTTTCAGCTTGATATCATTAAAACTGACCATTTCAGCAGGGGGAACGCATCCTGACAGCTTGGAGTATTACTGTCAGATATTGTTCCCCCTCTGTTCAATATGAAACCAGTGTCACACAACACACATACTTTCTACTGTAAGGACATGTGTGCTTGACCTTTGGTGACCTCTCTCACCACACATGACCAACAGCCCAATAGGCCCCTGTTGACACCCTCTGGTATAGTAACAGTGCGCTTTTGACAGTGTAGGCAAAGAAACAGCCATCATCTTGACATCATTAATATTGACAATTATAGCAGGGGGAACACATCCTGACAACTTGGAATATTACTGTCAGATACTGTTCCCCTTCTGTTCAATATGACACCAGGGTCACACAACTTTAAAATTCATACTGCTGACTTGTTTGGCCATAACAGGTAAGACATGTGATTTTCAGCTTGATATCATTAAAATTGACCATTACAGCAGGGGGAACGCATCCTGAAAGCTTGCAGTACTACTGTCAGATACTGTTCCCCCTCTGTTCAGTATGAAACCAGACTCACACAGCTGTAAAATTCATACTGCTGACTTGTTTGGCCATAACATTTAAGTCCTGTGATTTTCAGCTTGATATCATTAAAACTGACCATTTCAGCAGGGGGAACGCATCCTGACAGCTTGGAGTATTACTGTCAGATATTGTTCCCCCTCTGTTCAATATGAAACCAGTGTCACACAACACACATACTTTCTACTGTAAGGACATGTGTGCTTGACCTTTGGTGACCTCTCTCACCACACATGACCAACAGCCCAATAGGCCCCTGTTGACACCCTCTGGTATAGTAACAGTGCGCTTTTGACAGTGTAGGCAAAGAAACAGCCATCATCTTGACATCATTAATATTGACAATTATAGCAGGGGGAACACATCCTGACAACTTGGAATATTACTGTCAGATACTGTTCCCCTTCTGTTCAATATGACACCAGGGTCACACAACTTTAAAATTCATACTGCTGACTTGTTTGGCCATAACAGGTAAGACATGTGATTTTCAGCTTGATATCATTAAAATTGACCATTACAGCAGGGGGAACGCATCCTGAAAGCTTGCAGTACTACTGTCAGATACTGTTCCCCCTCTGTTCAGTATGAAACCAGACTCACACAGCTGTAAAATTCATACTGCTGACTTGTTTGGCCATAACATTTAAGTCCTGTGATTTTCAGCTTGATATCATTAAAACTGACCATTTCAGCAGGGGGAACGCATCCTGACAGCTTGGAGTATTACTGTCAGATATTGTTCCCCCTCTGTTCAATATGAAACCAGTGTCACACAACACACATACTTTCTACTGTAAGGACATGTGTGCTTGACCTTTGGTGACCTCTCTCACCACACATGACCAACAGCCCAATAGGCCCCTGTTGACACCCTCTGGTATAGTAACAGTGCGCTTTTGACAGTGTAGGCAAAGAAACAGCCATCATCTTGACATCATTAATATTGACAATTATAGCAGGGGGAACACATCCTGACAGCTTGGAATATTACTGTCAGATACTGTTCCCCTTCTGTTCAATATGACACCAGGGTCACACAACTTTCAAATTCATACTGCTGACTTGTTTGGCCATAACATTTAAGTCCTGTGATTTTCAGCTTGATATCATTAAGATTGACAATTACAGCAGGGGGAACGCATCCTGACAGCTTGGAGTATTACTGTCAGATACTGTTCCCCCTCCGTTCAATATGAAACCACGGTCACACAACTTTCAAATTCATACTGCTGACTTGTTTGGCCATAACAGGTAAGACATGTGATTTTCAGCTTGATATCATTAAAATTGACCATTACAGCAGGGGGAACGCATCCTGAAAGCTTGCAGTACTACTGTCAGATACTGTTCCCCCTCTGTTCAGTATGAAACCAGACTCACACAGCTGTAAAATTCATACTGCTGATTTGTTTGGCCATAACATTTAAGTCCTGTGATTTTCAGCTTGATATCATTAAAACTGACCATTTCAGCAGGGGGAACGCATCCTGACAGCTTGGAGTATTACTGTCAGATATTGTTCCCCCTCTGTTCAATATGAAACCAGTGTCACACAACACACATACTTTATACTGTAAGGACACGTGTGCTTGACCTTTGGTGACCTCTCTCGCCACACATGACCAACAGCCCAAAAGGCCCCTGTTGACACCCTTTGGTACAGTAACAGTGCACTTTTGAATGCGTAGGCAAAGACACAACCATCAGCTTGACATCATTAATATTGACAATTACAGCAGGGGGAACACATCCTGACAGCTTGGAGTATTACTGTCAGATACTGTTCCCCCTCTGTTCAATATTACACCGGGGTCACACAACTTTCAAATTCATACTGCTGACTTGTTTGGCCATAACATTTAAGTCCTGTGATTTTCAGCTTGTTATCATTAAAAATGACCTTTGCGGCAGGGGGAACGCATCCTGACAGCTTGGAATATTACTGTCAGATATTGTTCCCCCTCTGTTCAATATGAAACCAGGGTCACAAAACTTTAAAATTTATACTGCTGACTTGTTTGGCTATAACAGGTAAGACATGTGATTTTCAGCTTGATATCATTAAAATTGACCATTACAGCAGGGGGAACGCATCCTGACAGCTTGAAGTACTACTGTCAGACACTGCTCCCCCTCTGTTCAATTTGAAACCAGACTCACACATCTGAACAATTCATACAACTAACTTGGTTGACCACAACAGGTAAGTTATTTTATTTTCAGATTGATATCATTAAAACTTCCCCCTCCGTTCAATGTGAAACCAGTGTCACACAACACACATACTTTCTACTGTAAGGACATGTGTGCTTGACCTTTGGTGACCTCTCTCGCCACACATGACCAACAGTCCAAAAGGCTCCTGTTTACATGCTCTGGTACAGTATGGGAGCCATTTTGGGCGCGCAGGCAAAGAAACCTCCATAACTCCTTCAGGAAGGCTCCCAGAGCTTGTTTTTGGCCTTCTGCCGCCGCGCAGAGCACACTCACATACACACTACTGTAACTCCATGTGTGCTTGACCTTTGGTGACCTCTCTCACCACACGTGATCAAAAGCCCAAAATGCCCCTTATTAAACCATTTGGTACAGTAACAAAGCCATTTTCTGAGCGCATGGAATTATTATTAGGGCCCGAGCGCTGAGATAGCACGAAGCCCTATTGTTTCCATAAGTTTTATTTTTATTATTCTTTCGCCTCTTTGAACGTGAATAACTCGAATGCCTGTGGACGAAAAGTCACCAAAATCTGCGTGCACGTCAGTTCTGGCGATAAATTTGATATTTTATGGGTCTCGCAAAAAGGCGGGGCAAAATGGCTTGACAGCGCCACCTAGAAAATTAGGAATCGCGAGCCCCACGATACAGTTTGTCGTAGAATAATGAAATTTGGTACACTTATTGATCATGACCAGACGCACCAAAAAGTCTCTTGGGGCCACGTCCTAAGTCCAACAGGAAGTTGGCCATCTTGGGTCAAAGTGATTTTGGCGCCGTTTTTGCCGTTTTCAGCCCTCATACTTTCGCGAATTCCTCCTAAAATTTTGACGTCAGCAACTTGAAATTCGGTCAGTATTAAGTACAGGCCTTGGTGATGAAAAGTTATCAAAATCGTGAGTTTTCGACATTGCTGAGGGGGCGTGGCCGGGAGGCGAATTTCGATCCTTCGCCGTGAAAATTGAAACGGCCATAACTCCGGCATACGTGATCCTAAGAGACTCAAAGCTTTTGTGCTTGATAAGAGTCCCGCCCTGAGCACATCCATGTGTCCATATTGGATCGGCGTCATAGCGCCACCTACTGGCGACAGGAAGTTACATGTTTTGCACGTTGACGCCCTGTGAGTGGCACGGTGATGGCATCCGCCTCAAATTCACTCAGCATAACCTCAAGGCCTTGGAGATTGTTTATCCTGACGTTGGTGACCTTTCGTCGAAAGGCGTGGCCATGGTGACGCGGTGAATTTCGATGTGCCGCCATGACATTTCAACGCCTTATAACTTGACCCCACGTGGTCTGATCTCTTTCAAATTTCATACGATTGTTAAGAGTCCCGCCCTGAACACACGTCGGGGTCCGTATTTAGCGCAAGGCATAGCGTCACCTATTGGCCACAGGAAGTATACTTTCGCAAACTCCTCCTACAGATTTGACGTCAGCAACTTGAAATTCGGTCAGTATCAAGTACAGGCCTTGGAGATGAACAGTTATCAAAATCGTGAGTTTTCGCCATTGCTGAGGGGGCGTGGCCAGGCTGCGAATTTCGATCCTTCGCCGTGAAAATCAACACGGCCATAACTTCGGCATCCGTGATCCTAAGAGCCCCAAACCTTTTGTGCTTGATAAGAGTCCCGCGCTGAACACATCCATATGTCAATATTGGATCTGAGGCATAGCGCCACCTACTGGCGACAGGAAGTTAAATGTTTTACACGTCGACGCCATGTGAGTAGCACGGTGATGGCATCCGCTTCAAATTCACTCAGAATAACGTCAAG